>NC_031967.2:2893084-3252735 GCF_001858045.2 Oreochromis niloticus
ACAGTCTAAAAACACACAGATTGGAGTCTCTGTGTAGAAACGCAGAGACACTGGGGTCAAAGACCCAGGATCACGACACTGCTGTGTTCTTGAAGCTGATGTGTTGCTCCCACTCCCACTCATCATAGAACTCAAAGAATTAGAATATCATCAAAAAGATGATTTATGTCACTAATTCCATTCAAAAACTGAAAGATGTATAATGTATACATTCATTCCACAAAGACTGTTTATTTCTTTTAATTTTGGTGATTGTAACTGACAACTATGAAACCCCAAATTAGATATCTCAGAAAATTAGAATATTGCGAAAAGGTTCAATACTGAATCAGCTAATTAACTCAAAACACCTGCAAAGGCCTTTAAATGGTCTCTGAGTGTAGTTCTGGAGACTACACAATCATGGGGGAGACTGCTGACCTGACAGCTGTCCAAAAGACGACCATTAACACCTGCACAAGGAGGGCAAGAACCAAAGGTCATTGCAAAAGAGGCTGGCTGATCACAGAGCTCTGTGTCCGAGCACGTTAACAGAGGGGCGAAGGGAAGGAAAACATGTGGTTGAAAAAAAGTGATAATAGGAATAACCACAGGCTGGAGAGGATTGTGAAACAAAATCCATTCATAAATGTGGGGAAGATCCACAAAGAGCGGACTGCAGCTGGAGTCAGTGCTTCAAGAACCACCACACACAGACATGAGCAAGACATGGGTTTCAGCTGTCGGCCACTCTTGGACAACAGACGGCATCAGAAGCATCTCCCTGGGCTAAAGACAAAAAGGAGTGGACTGCTGCTGAGCGGTCCAAAGTGATCTTCTGTGATCAAAGTAAATTCTGCATTTCCTTTAGAAATCAGGCTCCCAGAGTCTGGAGAAAGACAGGAGTGTAAAGTTTCCACAGTCAGTGGTGGTTTGAGGTGCCAGGTCATCTGCTCGTGTTGCTCCACTGTGTTTTCTGAGGTCCGAGGTCAACACAGCCATAAACCAGGAAGTTTTAGAGCACGTGCTTCCTGCTGCTGACCTACTTTATGGAGCTGCAGATTTCATTGGCAAATGAAATCTGCAGAGCTCTTTCTGTGATCTCGTGCACAAGGGAGATGACCGAGACGAACGCTGTTCCTGCCGCTCGGACCCCAGTCACTCTCAGCCAGCTCCCCTGCAGCACTGCTCTTTATTGTGGTTACATGAATATGCATAGATTCATTAACATGTGACATCTTGAACAGGCATGTATGTGAACAAAGAGTACCAGTCTGTGTGTACTGTAGGTATGCGGGTGTGTGTGTGTGTGTGTATATCAAAATATGACCCTGTGTACGACTCCCAAAGCTGCTGCCTGGAAGTCCAGCAGCACCTAAACAAAAGGCACTTATACTGAAACTGATACAGAGTAGGTGTCCTCCCATACCATATATCAGAGAGAGCAGGTACGACCTCTCTCATGACCTTAGGACATGTGTGGTGTGCCAGAACACTCTGGAATGCACACAGAGTCTTTGCAGACTACTAAGGATCAGACATCCTATCATGATTATACACCTCTAAGCATTATATGATTATATGTTTCTAAGCATAAATGACGATCCAAAGCTGTAACCCTGACATCTAATTTGGGGTTTTCATTAGTTGTCAGTTACTGTGTGGAATGAATGTATACATTATACAACTTTCACTTTTTGAATGGAATTGGTGACATAAATCAACTTTTTGATGATATTCTAAATTTATGACCAGCACCTGTATTTGGCAGCAATAAGCTGCATGTTGTTTTCACTGCACCAGGCTGTCTGCCTCCTATAAGCACCAGTTGATGCACTGGTTTAAAGTTTATTAATGTAAATGCATTGATTAAAAACATAAAAGGAAACTGGGCCGCGGTTAAGGCTTCCTGTGCCCATCATCCATCCAAGCCCTGGTAGTTTTCAGGATAGTGTCATCCCTCCATTCTCTCCCATTGACTGCCATTTTGCTTTGTGCCCCACTGTACACGCTGTGAAATTCCTGCCACCGAAATGAACCCGACAACAAATACTGAAGAATGACAAGAATTTTTTTACAGGTATTGCCAGGTGATCTGTGAGCTCACTGTGGTGTGCTAATCTTTGTCTGCTTTGTCTGCTATTCCAAATAAATTAACACGAGTAGAGAAACGTTTTATCTCATTCTCTACTGTGCATTATATTATCTCTCTCATACATTATATATATATATATATGTAACACCCAGCGCGCCCCTGCGGGCGGTTTATCCTTCAAGCTCGGGTCCTCTACCAGAGGCCTGGGAGCTTGAGGGTCCTGCGCAGTATCTTAGCTGTTCCCAGGACTGCGCTCTTCTGGACAGAGATCTCCGATGTTGTTCCCGGGATCTGCTGGAGCCACTCGCCTAGCTTGGGAGTCACCGCACCTAGTGCTCCGATTACCACGGGGACCACCGTCACCTTCACCCTCCACATCCTCTCGAGCTCTTCTCTGAGCCCTTGGTATTTCTCCAGCTTCTCGTGTTCCTTCTTCCTGATATTGCTGTCATTCGGAACTGCTACATCGATCACTACAGCCGTCTTCTTCTGTTTGTCTACCACCACTATGTCCGGTTGGTTAGCCACCACCATTTTGTCCGTCTGCATCTGGAAGTCCCACAGGATCTTAGCTCGGTCATTCTCCACCACCCTTGGGGGCATCTCCCATTTTGACCTCGGGACTTCCAGGTTATACTCGGCACAGATGTTCCTGTACACTATGCCGGCCACTTGGTTATGGCGCTCCATGTATGCCTTGCCTGCTAGCATTTTGCACCCTGCTGTTATGTGCTGGATTGTCTCTGGGGCATCTTTACACAGCCTGCACCTGGGGTCTTGCCTGGTGTGATAGACCCCAGCCTCTATGGATCTTGTACTCAGAGCTTGTTCTTGTGCTGCCATGATTAGTGCCTCTGTGCTGTCTTTCAGTCCAGCTTTGTCCAGCCACTGGTAGGATTTCTGTATATCAGCCACCTCCTCTATCTGCCGGTGGTACATATATATATATATATATATATATATATATATATATATATATATGTACAGGGTATATTAGTTGATGATGATGGAAGCTGCAGCTGCAGATAAGAAGCTCCAAAAATCCGCTGTAAGACTTCAGCTCTCCTACATGTCCTATAAGAGAAGCTAACATGTGAGATTAGTCTAAAGGCCATTATTGACCTTGTTCAGCTAATTAAATACAGTAACTCAAATTTCAGCTGGTTCCAGTAAGCTCCACATACAAACAGTGGTGTGCATGGACTTAAAATGTAGGTTTGGGGTATACAACATTTACAATATCTAAAGCTCACTTATACTACAACTTTTACCAACCACAGCTAACTATATTGACCTTAAGTTGCCCATTGTTAAACATCATGATTAAAGCATGTGCCATACACTACTTGTGACTCTGCCATTCAGTCACATTTTGCTCATTTAAATCTTCTGGTTTTCAAATAAACAAATAAACTCATGACTAAATTAAATCGTCGTGTTTTCAGTGATTTACCTTCACCTGAAAACCGGTCACATCATCCTCCATCACCGAGCACGAGAACCATTTCCAGCAGTGCACGTGCAGCTGCGACCCACGCGCACGGAGGTGACGGGGTGTTTTCTCTTTCATCTTTTACGTGTATTTGCACCCAGAACTACAGGGACCAAAACAAGTGACTCCAGCTGCTGAACTATAAGCAGTAAAGGTTTGCAGTAGAGGCTGAAAACCGTGGGGTACGTTTCCAGGCCGATGGACCGTTATTCGGCCTTAAACCAAAGTGTAGCACAAAAGGAGAGCCGACGGGGTGAGGTGTGCGGGACAAAGCCTTACCTTGGAGCGGCAGCAGCAGCGGCAGCAGCACACACAGAGCGCACAGAGAGCGGTGAGCCATGGTTACAAGTCCACACAAGCCGTGACGAGGTGAAGAAACAACGAGCGATCAGCGGGCCTGTTGGCACTCAGCGTGTCCGAAAGCCGCATCCAGGGCGTTACCCACGGCTGGCTGAGACACACCCACTCTGTGCCACTTCCGGTTCCTTTTAAAACAAAAGTCCTCTCTTCGTTAGAGCGATGTTGCATTGTTTATCTCGCCATTAGCGCAAGTACACTGGACAAGGGTTATAAATATGTTTTTCTATTATTTTATCTAAGACCTCCACGATCGCATACACTGTTCCAACAGAGCACATCAGGTCGTTTAGTCGGCATGCTTACTATTCATGCTATTATTTAATTTAATTTTTTATTTTGAGGTTAGTCGTGTTCTTGGTTCCCAGTTGCCTTAGTTTTCATTTCTCCCTTTGTGTTCCTCTTTCCCTCGTGTCAATTTCCTTTTCCTTTTTTTCTCCATTTAGTTATTTTCCTTCCTATTACATTTGTTGCTTCCCTGTGCTTCATCCTTTTTGTTTTCCTTGTGAAGTCACTCCCATCTCCCTGTTGTTTGCCCCTCTATCTCCCTGGTCATGCCCATGTGTTTGAGTGGTCTCTGTGTTCTCTCTCTGTGGTTGAGTGTGTTTCCTGTTTATTGCTGTCAAGTTCTGGCCCCTGTGTTGGTTACTTTGATAGGTCCTTGTTCCATTTATGTCTGATGTTTCTAACTGTAGAGCAGGCGTGTCAAACTCCAGTCCTTGAGGGCCAGTATCTTGCTTGTTTTTGAGATACCCCTGCCCTACTTGCTGCTGATTACCTAGGGCTACGTCCACACTAGCCCGGATAGATTTGAAAACGGCGTTTTCATCTGAAAACGCTCCGCGTCCACATTAGCGTTTTCAGTCGTTTTCACAGAGTTGTGCGTTACGCTCACGTTCCGGTACTGAGCATGCGTGAAACGCAAGAAGATTCGACCTGCCTCATTTCTGTCTGCTGTTTATTTACTTTCCGGCTCTTTGAAACGTCGCGGCAAAAAGCACCAAGTTTTTTTAAATGGACTAACAATGAGGTGGAGTTGTTGGTGCGAGTAACACAAAAGTACAAAGTTGCAAAAGCAAGTGAGAATTAAAGAATTTGAAGAAAAGCTATCTGGAGCATGTACAGACTGATTAATCTTTTATAGGGCTGTCAAAGCTGAGAGCAAACAAAACAAATGCCGTGCTGTCTTAGTTTAATTGGTCACATCACTGGATCATATGAGGAAGTCATGCTGCTATATGAAGATATATGAACATTTTTCCTCAGAATGTTGGACCTTTTTTACATTTTCCAGTTGTCATCTATCACCTGGTGTGCTATTAAATTAATTTTGCTGAACCTGTTTTACAATGTTTAGAATGGATGTGTTAAATAGTGCTGACTGTCCATAACTATCCATCCATTCATCCATCCATTCAGCCATCATCCATCCATTCATCCATCATCCATCCATTCATCCATCATATATCCATTGTTGGGATTCAGAGATTCTTTTATTGCTGCCATGTAACCTGCCTTATGATAAATGCATTAAGAACCTGTTTTACAGCATTATTTTATCAGTAATATTTCTCACAGGGTTCATATTGCATTGAATATGTTTGTCATCACATTCATTCTATTCACAGGTTTAGTTCATTTTATACACACTGCATATCTGTGCTTGTTTAGAGTTGATGTTCCATCCAAGAGGGTTTTAAGCTTCACTGGTGAGAGTGTCCAGGTGATACATGTTGAGGGGAGATGAGAACATAGCAGGTTAATTGCATGCATGCTTACAATACACATTAAATCTAGTAGCAGGCCTGAGCGAAGGCCCAAGTGTCTTCTGCTTTTCTTTGAGACCTGCTGCAATTCTGTCTACTTAGTGATTGGTGACGAGGGTCAATTATTAGCCCTTAGAGACCCTGAAGCTTGAAGTTTATTACCTTAAAAGGCAGGTGTTATAGAAAAGAGAAGTTACATGTCTGTTTATAGTTATTAGAGATGTACAAGATGTACCCTTGTCTGTAAACAATGACTGTACACAATGTATTTTTGACCCGTATTGACGTGTATGTGTGGGCATTAATTTTCTATGCTATAAAACCAGCATTCAATGTATTTTTGTCAGAGGAAGACATATGCCGATGTTTCTTCTCCGGTGTCAATAAACTCATCGTTTGATTGCACTTCTCTGGTGCCTCCGTCGTTTGTTGTTCTGGTCTCCAATTGATTGATCTCGCACGATACCATCCATCCATTCATCCATCATCCATCCATTCATCCATCATCCAGTTATCCATTCTTCCATCATCCATCCATTCTTCCATCATCCATCCATTCTTCCATCATCCATCCATCCATCCATTCATCCATCATCCATCATCTATCCATCAATTCATCCATTCATCCATCACCCATTCATCCATTCATCCATCATCCATCTATCCATTTATCCATCATCCATCCATCCATTCTGCTATTATCCATCCATCATCCATCCATTCATCCATCATCCATCCATCAATTCATGCATTCAGCCATCATCCATCCATTCATCCATCATCCATCCATCCACCCATCATCCATCCATTCATCCATCATCTATCCATCCATTCATCCATTCATCCATCATCATCCATCCATTCATCCATCCATCCATCCATTCATCCATTCATCATCTATCCATTCAGCCATTCATCCATCATCCCTCCCTCCCTCCCTCCCTCCCTCCCTCCATCCATCCATCCATCCATCCATTCATTCATTCAGCCTAACCAGAAGAGAAACCTTCATCTTATCTGGAGGAACCCGTAAGGATTTCCAGCCAAGATCTCTCCAGCGTGTCCTGGATCTGCCCTGCAGTCTCCTTCTGGTGGGACATGCCCCAGACACCTTGTTCATCCTTGTGAAATTCACTGGCTCTCCACTACTCCTCCACTCCACAGCAGAGCCTCTACTCTGAGCCCCTCCCAGATGGGTGAACTCCTCACCCTATTTCTAAGGGAGAGGCCAGCCACCCTTCAAAGAAGGCCCATTTCTGCTGATTGTACCTGCAGACTTGTTCTTTTGGTCACAAGCTCTGTGTATTGATTGTAGGTGAGAGTAAGGACATAGACTGACTGGTAAATTCAGAGCTTCGCTTTTACGTTCAGTTCTCTCTTCATTACGACAGCGTCTACATCACTGCAGCCAATTCATCTATCAAACGTTTGCTCCCCTCTCCCTTCACTTAAAGTCCCAGAGATACATAAACTCCTCCACTTGGGGCAGCAATTCAACTCCTCTCCGTAAGTCTTTACCTTATGATATAAAGCACCTTGAGGCAACTGTTGTTGTGGAGCTATATGAAATGAAATGAAATTATGTAATCTCAAAAAACTCAAAATCACAGAGTTTGCTGGACAAAAAGGCAATGAAAGCAAAAGCTAAACAATAACAGAGCAAAATAAGGACTAAGTGACTGACTGACAACAAACCAACAGATGTAAACTATGCCCACAATGGGGAAGCGCATGAAAGAGAAGAAAGACAAAAGATACATAGAAGTGAATTCTTCACCATCCTCATTATTCCTCAAATCTGACATCACAGGCAACCCCTTGCACCCCGCCCACTGCCTGTTTGACCCGTGACCTCTGATCAGCGTCTCAGTCAATCAGATCTCACACCTCCAGACTCACAAACACCTTCTTCCTCTGGCCCATTCGGACTGTTAACAAACACTGTCCTCCCCAGACCCCAGACCCCACCTCTACCCACTCACCTCACCAATCTGAGCCATGGTCTGAATAACCCGCATCACTCAGACCACTTACATAAGGACTCGATTCAGACCAAGTATTTTCTTTGCACCACCTCTAAGCACTTTCCATTATGTGCCTTTCTATTGTTTTTGTTGTTGTACATGTTGTTCATGTACAATGACAATAAAGGGCTATTCTATTCTATTCTATTCTATTCTATTCTATTCTATTCTAGCTCAGAGTAAGTTAATTAGATAAGATTTATTTCATATGATCTGATTATTAGAAGTGAGTGTAAGTGTTATTATTTGATTCTGCTGTCGTGGATTTTGGATGACATATATACTGTAATGTGTGCGTAGACTCTTAGGCACCATGGTTTATTGAGGTGGTACAGTGGCAGGGCAGTTAATGCTGGGGAGAGTCCTCCCGAACACCTCACCTCACTCTCCAGCTCCAGTAACTAGCTCCCCCCCACAGTACACACTCAACGGTTTTCATGCAGCACAACAAGACTTACCATATAATCATATACACTATATGAGAATCGCCATATTAAGCATTTAACGTATATAAATATATATATATATATATTTAAATTGTATGTAGCCCATATATTTAGCTCAAGTGTTATTCACACATATCATAAGTTATGCCACTTGCTGTATGAGCACCTGTTGATGCATACTGCTTGCTGTAAGATTTAATAATTAGGATTAATGTAAGACTTTTAACCGTGTTATGACCTGTTGTGATAAGGCAAAACAAAGGGTTAATCAAAGGTTGCCTATATGCATATGGCCCCTTGCCAGACTCTGGCCAGTCCTTGGCCTGTACCTGACCCTGCAGCTGCTGTTTTTGGCTGGAGGACAAATGGAAATGTACCCAGCAGCAGGAGGAGGTGTCACGGATGAAGTCAAGCGTGATGTGGACCCAAAAGCAGATTCAAGACAGAGGCACTGAAGGATGTGGACAAAGTTTATTTATTAAAAGGCACTATGAACATGGACAATGACTGACTGTGACTGTGAAACATGAACTGTGGGGAAAATATCAAACTAGAATGTCCAGGAACGTGAGCTACGAGTGGCGAGGCTTGGCAAGGTGGTGTGATAGTCGGTGGTGGAGATGGACTGCAACAGTCTTAGTGTCTTGCAGGTGGAGTGAAACAGGAGGGGGGAAGAGTAGGCCTGGGTGAGCGCAGAGAAGGAGTGGGCAGGGAGGCAGGCGAGCGAGACTGAGGGGACAGACTGAATGGTTACCAGAGAGATCAACGTTTCCAGGGAGGGTGGCTATTGCAAGCTTGATGGTTGGTTTAGGAGGCAACTGTGAAGACAGGAGTTCAGAGGTAAGTACCAAAGCAACGAACAATGTTCGTGTGGGGTAGCAGATGTTCTGGCGAAGGCTGGTTGAGAACGCTGGTCCTAAATACTGCTGCCTCAGTCTCAGGTGGTGATCCTGGGAGGAGCAGTGAAGGCTTCACCCCAAGGAGGAGAGCAGGAAAAATTACTGTGACTCACCCAGACCATGACAGGAGGGGTGACTGGTCCCTATAAAAGACTCAATTCAATTCAGTGTTATTTATACAGCGCCAAATCACAACAACACTCGCCTCAAGGTGCTTTATATTGTAAGGTAGACCCTACAATAATAAATACAGAGAAAACCCCAACAATCATGTGACCCCCTATGAGCAAGCACTTTGGCGACAGTGGGAAAGAAAAACTCCCTTTTAACAGGAAGAAACCTCCGGCAGAACCAGAATATGTGCCAGAGGCGCCATCAGGGCTTCTTTGCTGTCTGTGCTTAAGGCTCTACACCCCAGAGTTTGCTTTGCTTGCTTTACTATGTGTTGTCTTGCTGTTCATATGATTCTGGTTATTAAACTCTGTTTCAAGAATTCTACTCTTTTTGATCTTTTTGACTGATTTGATTTTAATTGGATCTGAAAAGCTGGACCTCCACATCGTTGTGGACTTCAAAGTTTGCGATCCAACACTGCCTTTGCTCTGCTCCTGCTAAATGCTTTAATAAAAATGTTCTCCAATAATGGACATTCCCTTATTAAACCCTTAGTGAAACAGTACAGGTAAAAACCCGAGTATGAACCCTGTGAATAGCTCTTACAGGTTACTCTGGCCCTTTAAAACGAACAGACCCCTGCGGCCTGCTGTTCAGGCCACTAAACTCAGTCATATTCCAAGTGCACCGATTTAGAGGGGAGCTGCAGCAGCAGGTATGGCTGATAGATACCAAGCCTACGAGGTTACTCAGGCCCTGGATTTTAGGAAAAAGGGTCAGTTAGAACTTGACGAGTCCCCTCACTCATCATCTCATCTGAACTCTGTGTGTCCTGCTGAGCAATACTGATCGGAGGTTAGACGTTTTTAAACAGAGAGCTGAGTCAGACGCGTCGGGGTGCTGATCGACAGATCAAGTGCTAATCAATTCATTCCTATTTTTTCTATCCCCCCAAATGACATAATGGTTTTATAAGTAAGTAACTGTAATTGGATTACTACATTTAGGAACAGCAAGGCATTAGAGACAGTCATTGCATAGGAAGTATTAGATTTTAATGTGTTACCTCTTACACTGTATGTTAGTACATGAACAGGGGAAATGGCCAGGGGTATGGTTGGGGCTTAATAATTACATGAACATGTTTTTGGTAACAGTGTATCTACTTTACACAGTTTCCATTCTGTGGGTATCAGTATTATATCTGCTGCTGCAAGCAAGGCTAGTTACATTCAGGAGGTGATCACAGCTGTGAAGAGCATTAACAGGAACATCTAACTTTTATTAGTTCATATTGGTTTTGTTCTTTCACCTTTTTGTGATGAAATAAAGTGAGTGCATTTATTTTCTGAAGTAGAAAGCAGTAGGACGTCATATTAATAATAACAAGAAAGCTTTTCGTGGTTATTTTTTGCACTTATGCTCATTTGGTTTTTAAGTTGAATGGAGTGTATGGGGGTAAGGTAAGACTGACAGTTTCTGTTGTTATTGTGTGTTTTACCAGGTTACATAGGTGATACTAGCTCATTAACATAAGGAAACTATCTTATAAAAAACAGAGTTGTTTTTTTGTTTTCTTTAATTTGTTTATCAAGAGATTATACAAACTTATATACATTGTATGCATCTTACATGACATATTTTCACAAACTTTTTTCCCAAACACTTTAACTTTTCTTGTTAAACAAACGACAAATTAAAATACAAAAAACATAATTCCAACACAAGAACAGAAAACTGAAAAAAATGAAGAAAAAGGTTAGTGAATTAGAAAAAAATATTAAATAAATAAATAAAGGGGGGGGGGGGCGGGGGGGGGCTTAAATCCTATGTCTACATTAAATAAGAGTAAATTTCAAATTCTTTTCAATCTAGTCGCAGGGTGGGTAAATTGCATTGTTCTATATATTAAGGAAAAGATTTGAGATTTTCCCCAAAGGGTGTCCACTTGCAGATAAATTTTGCAGAACTACCTTTCACTGTGAGTGAGATGTTCTCCACCCTCAAAAATGCCCGGACAGTATTACGCAATTGCGATGCAGATGGAGGTGTGGGAGATTTCCAAAGAAGTAAAATACAGCGTCTAGCAAGAAGGGAACAAAAAGCCAAGAACTCAGTTTGCTGGGGAGATATATTAAGAGGGGTCTTTGGAACTCCAAATATGGCAATTAGAGGATCTTTTTGGATCTGAATTCCGAAAACCCCTGAAAGTATGGAAAAGAAATCACTCCAAAATTTGTTCAAACTTGGACAGAAGAAAAACATATGGCTTAGATTGCAAGGGGAGGTCACATTGGTCTATAATTGAAGGGAAAATTTTAGATAAATGGGATTTTGAGAAATGGATTCTGTTTATTACTTTAAACTGTATAAGCTGTAGCCTAGCACATGGTGTACTTGAACGTATGATGAGATTCACCTTATCCCACCATGATTCAAACAGTTCAACACCTAATTCATGCTCCCAGGCAGTTCTGTTTTTACATGATGAATCAGATTTGGTCACCACAAGCGTACGATATATATTTGATAGAGGTGAGTTTTGATTAGGCCTAACAACCAGAAGGTCAACCCATGGAGGATCAGTAGGGAGAATTGGGAAATATGGAAACAGTGATGAGACACAGTGTCTAATTTGCAAATAGAGAAACAAGTGAGAAGGAGGTAGGTTAAATTTTAAGGATAGCTCTGAGAAACTAAGAAGGACATCATCTTTGTAAAGGGCTCTCATGGTTTTTATGCCTCTTTCGTGCCAAATCAAATAGACAGCATTGGTAGTGGCAGGGGAAAATAGATGATTTCTTAACAATGGTAATCTGGTAGAGGGGGGTATGAATTTAAAATGCGACCTGAACTGAAACCATATCTTAAGTGTAGAGAGCACTACGGGATTTGAAGCAACAGAAGATGTTTTAATAGGCAGTGATGAATAGATAAGGGAGGCAGGTGAAAAATATGGAGAAATTGATTGAATTTCAAGTTGTGGTATGAGGTCTGGTCAATAGTATTGTCTTGTTCTAACTGCTTCGCACAGTCTATCACCCTCTTCCTGTAACCACTTCCTTCCTTGTCTGCTGCAAGGATGACAATGTTGTTGTCATTACTAAAAGTGATGTGAGTGTCTTCCTCTCCTCCATGCTGATCTTTTGAAAAGCAATGTATCTCTCTGATGTCAGCCTAAGTCAAATATCTAGAAACTGACACTTTGTTTTTTTTGAAATTTTTAAAATGATACATTTTATATATAACCTGGTTGCTAAACTATGTAATGGAAACATTGTTACAAAATTAGGTTAAATATATTAGTCCATTAATTTCTTGTTATTATTCATCCAATCATAAGTGTCCAACCAAAAACCAATGAACAAAAATATCCACATGCTGGTTACAATGAGAGCACTCTACAGTGTCTCAGCTGAGTACTTGTTTTTCTGTCCATATTATATTATTACTATTAATAAATGTTTGCTACATTAAGCTTCTATACCTGAAACTGACATTTATAGAATACTTGCTTAATACTTGTATAAATGTTAGTAGATGGTCATCATATTATAAGTACTTTAAGGTGGGCAGTAAGACTAGAAAAGCACAATATAAATACCTGTGCATTTGTCATTTACTGTAGTAAAGCTGAAAAAACATCTGTGTTACATGTGATGAGCTATCTCTATACCTGTCTTTAGTTCACTTTTATAGAATATGGCATTTAATCCTATGCACAGAGCACATTACTGACCACACTCACGGGGACACTGTTTGGCATCTTTCTCAAAGACTGGAGGAGCCACAGACTGAACCGTGGACCTTCAGATTAATGTATGAGGTTCTGTATCACAACCACAACAAAGGTTTTTCCCCAAAAGATGATTCGTTGTTTTATTAAAAGTATCGACAGTTTCTACATATGAGCTGATCCTTAAACTGATAACAAAATCACCCAGAAACACAACATACACAGACCCCCGTATAAAAACGCTTTTTTCTTTCCTTGAGTTTTTGTTTACATTTGTTGGGACACGTCAGTATTTTAACAACAGTGAGAAGGGCTGTGAAAACTTGAGCGGTGGTGACACACGAGGGGAATACGTAGAAATGCTGTTGCATTAGGTATCTGAAAGTGCTGTGCCAGTCCAAGCACAATGATCTCAATCCCAGCAACCAGCTGACTCTCATGTCTGCTGCTGCTGCTGCTCCAGCATGACTTCACAGGTGCGTCCCAGTTCTCCCAATTTGACCTTGGCATACTCGGCTCGGTTCAGTGCCATCTGACAGTCCTTCCTGGCTGAATAGGTAGAACCTTCATGCGGCTGACCAGTCGCTACCTGGAGAGAGAAAAAGGAGAAAAAACTTGAATCTACTGCTCACAATATTTCCATCATGGAGGTAAGTTCTTCATTTATAAAAAATAAATAATAATAATTAAAAGAAAAACTGCATCAGTTTGTATCTGTGAACCTCATCTCTCTATTAGATTTATGATTTTCAAAATTTCCTAAATAACTCTTAATTAAAACCCTTTTTCTTTTCAGTTTTACAGTAGTACAGATAAAAACCCCAACAATCAGACGACTTCAAGTACTTTGAACGTAACATACTGTAGACCTTTTACCTTACAATATAAAGCGCCTCGAGGCAACTGTTGTTGTGATTTGGTGCTATATAAATAAATTGAATTGAACTGAATTCAGGGTCACATGATGCAGCCCTATCTATAAAGTTAAACTTATTGAAAAGGAAAGTGTTAAGCCCGATCTTAAAAGTAGAGTGGGTCTCTGTCTTCTGAACCCAAACTGGGAGCTGGAGCAGACAGCTTAGGGCTCTGCCTCCCATTCTACTATTAGGAGCTCCAGGAACCACAAGTAAGCCTGCAGTCTCAGCCAGTAATACTCTGTTAGGATGATATCAAATCTTGAAGATATGATGAAGCCTGATATTTTGAGACCTTGTAAATGAAGACTTTAAATTAATTTCTGGATTTAACAGGGATTTAGCAGGTGGGAGAAATTTGCCATGGAGAAAAGAATTAGAAATCAGTGTGATAAATATGAGATCTGCAAAATGTAAGTAGATGTTTCATAAGCTAAACAGATACTATAAAGCTAGTATAAAAGGTGGAATTTGGAGATTGAATCTCAACAGCATCATCATCCTAAATATAAACTGATATCTGTTACCCTTGATGAAACTTTACATTGACTAAGAACACCAAAGCCTGCAGCAGTCCACCATACTGTGTAACTGTAAACTTTACCATAATACTCCAGATTAACCAGTAAGTGCAGTATTGCAGTATTGCAATGTTTGAGTAATATGTACATATGCTGATTTAGAAACTTTGAAGGACATTACAGCTGAGATTTAGCCGCTGAGCTATAATTTTAACATTTTTTTGTCATCCTGTGAAAAACTAGCAGACACACCCAGGTTTAAACAGCCGGTGGGACGATTTGCTGCTAGAGCTCTATCTAGGTATCATCAACCATAATAGATAGATAGATAGATAGATAGATAGATAGATAGAATAAACTGTGTTCTAGTTGAGGTGAAACCGTTTCTGAAACAGGTCATGGAGCAGGTGGCACAGCTCTGCAGCTGTGGATTTAACCTGTGTAAGGTAGCGGATCTGGGCACTTAGTTCGTTCTCCACTCGGCTGACTGAGTTCTGGAACTGGATGAGCTGTCTGTCCAGGAAGCTGGCATTGTGTTTATCTTTGGAGAGTTCAAGAACAATATTACCTGCAAGGTCAAGCATAAACATAGAAACATGACTTAAAAAGACTTGATTAGACACAAAGACAGAGAGTTAACTGAAAACTTGATTCTTCGTTTTAGTAAAGGCCAAAAAATGCTGAACTGTGCTATGCTGAGGTTTGTCCGTTGTTGTAGAGTCAGCCAAACAAATGGAAACAAATTGTGTTGTTTGTTTTGTGTCTAAGGATATTGAAAATGGGTTCTTTGGTAAGTTTCCTGTTATGTGTATGGCTTATTAAGCCAAAAACGTTTTCAAACGTAAGAGGTCTGAGGACTGATTTGAAAATGAGTGAAAAATCCTCAAATGTCGAAAGAAAAACTTTCAGAAAGCCTGGAAACTGCGAACGAAACGAGGGGCTGAGTCGAGACTTTTGCATTGAATACACTTTTCCCTGTGTGAAGAAAACCAAATCTTTACAGCGACTAATATGTACAGAGAATAATGATCAGGCAACGATCTGTTGGAAACAGCTAAGTGGAATTTACAGGATCTCTCGGGTACTTGTCCTTTTGTCGGATGAAGAGCATCAGAAAATCAATCAAAAGTAATCAACGATGCACGTTTTGATGTAACAGCCGCAAGAAGACCCTTTCTCACCGGCACACTGCAGCACCATCGCTATCTCCTTCTCCACATCCTCCAGCGCTCTCAGCCTGTCATTAGCCATCGGCAGGCGGGAAGCAGCCACAGCAGCCGCTCTCCGAGGACCAGCTCCACTGCACAGCGATCCACGGTGTGACCCAAAGCCACTTAATCGAGTTTAAACGGAAGGAAACTTACAACTACTACAGTCCCTGCAACTTTACGACACTAATGCGTTATGGTTGAGGGCAGAGTAACAACAAAGACCTAAAAACTGACGTCACTGAAATATGATGTCATCAGAGTCGCACAGTAGTGACGTTCGCTTGGCGGAGAGGAAAGATGGCTACATCGGCTTGGCTGCATGGCCCATCTGCTATGCGACTAACTGAGGGCTTGGTGTCTGTTCTGAAAGAGCAGCGTCCGGAGCATCTACCCGCTCTGCTAGCAGGCTACAGGGAGCACGGCGTGTTCCAGACACAGGTAGGGCCCGGCCCGAGCGAGCACCGCGGCTGGAAGCTGCTTCAGCGTTAGCCTGCTCTCGCTGTGCGGCAGCCGCTACAGGCTTTGTTGTTCAGTAGGCTGACATCTGGAAATATGGCAGGACCATGTGTAGCAGGAGCCGAACTGGTTCCGTGTTTCTTAAATGTTTTGATTTCACTGTCCTCTAAAACCGTTCTTGTCTTTGCAGAGCGCGTGCGCCGTTGGGGGTCTCGTGGGTTTTAGCAATGCCAAACTGGGCTCGAGCAAGACCAGGTGAGAAAGGAGTACCTCAATCAGCTGTTGTCATAGACTGATCATACTACAGTCTTTAATGTTAAATCTTTATTTTTAAGATGTATACCAGTACCTGAGCACTGTCCTGACCTGGACCAGGGGAGGTGTTTAGCCACATCCTCTCCTTAAGTTTGCTGTCTGAGTGGTGTCCAAAAGTCATGTGGGCTTTATGGATAAGGGGAAACGTTCGGGGGAAAAGCTGGACTTGTTAGGAGAACACGGTGTTCATCCCACTCTGAATGGAGCAGCTCTCATTTCTAGAAATCTTCCACATTTATTAAACTCCCCAAACCTGACTATCCAGTGCTGGGACCAGGAAGAAGGCGTGCAGTCTTACACGCCTCTCTGCAGCTCCTCTCCTCCTGTTATCCCCCAAACCCCATCCCCATCCTCTGTGTCTCCTAAAACAACAAACAATCAGCAAAAATGATTTAAAGAAAAAAAAGAAACACAGTATCCACAACTGTGCCATAAAGTGAAACAGTGAAGTGTGGATTATTAAACATTGGCCCTCTGTCTTCTTAGTCCCTGTTATTACATAACGAAACAAATCGATTTACTCTGCCTTACAGAAACCTGGTTGCAGCCGGATCATTATGTTAGTTTAAATGAATCAACACCCCCGAGTCATTCTAACTACCAGAAACCTCGAAGCGCAGGCCGAGGGGGCGGTGTGGCAGCAATTTTTCACACCAGCCTATTAATCAACCAAAGACCAAGACAGACTTTTAATTCATTTGAAAGCCTGATGCTTAGCCTCGTCCACCCCAGCTGTAAAACTCAGAAACCAGTCTTACTTGTTATCATCTATCGTCCACCTGGGCCTGACACAGAGTTTCTCTCTGATTTCTCAGACTTTTTATCTGATTTAGTGCTCAGCTCAGATAAAATAATTATTGTGGGTGATTTTAACATTTTAATGACATATGATTCTTGAGTCTTTCTTTACTTTCCAATATAAAGCGTCTTGAGGCAACTGTTGTATTTTGTCGCTGTATAAATAACATTGAATTGAAGTGAGCATTAATGACAATACTCTTTTGGTTTTTCCTATTTTTAACACTTGAAAACTACGTCCACTTTGTGCTTTTATAAAATTATCAGCTATACTACAGGATATGACGTGTGTTTTATTAACCTCGGTTCATTCTTGATGAATTGATGAGTCTCCATGCAAATGTCCAGTTTCAGTAGCATTTTGTTTTTAAACCCTTATTACTCACCTTTAGATCAACATCTCCTGTTGATACAATGTCACGAATGTGAAGATAATTTCACACAGTCTACACAGATTAACAATGATACTGTATGTTTTTAACATATGATTGAGGCGAGACTAAAGTGATGTGAACATGATTCTCTGTGTGAGCAGGTTCGAGGGGCTCTGCCTGCTCTCCATGCTGGTTAAAGACAGTTCCAGTGATCTATTCCAGCAACACTGCCTGTCGTGGCTGCGCTCCCTGCAGCAGGTCATACAGGTAAGATAAAGTCGCATGGCGGCTATTTTCTCCATTTTATCTTAATGTTTAAAAATTAAAGGTTGGCGTGCCTGCATTCTGTTTCATTTTAAGATAAAAAATAAAAATAATTTCTGTGTTTTTGTTCTTTACTAGTCTCAGGCTCCAGTTGAGACTGTGCAGCTAGCAGTGAACATTCTGAAGGACTTGCTGCAATACTCATCTCAGCTAGCAGAGCTGGCCAGAGAGGTTGGCCTCAACTCCATCCTGGGCATCCTAACATCCCTGCTGGGTCTCAAGTCAGAGGTGAGGTGATAAGGCGGTGAGTGGAAGGGCCCACCAGGAGGGCCCTGGAGCCCCTCTGGTGGAGTGTGTATCCAGGTACTTTGACACGCAGTTAGTGCCCACAGAATGTGAGTGTTAGCCCTGCCACAGACTGGCGACCCTGCCTCTGACACCGCCCCACAACCCTGATGAGGATGGGTGAAATGAATGCCCTCAATTCTGTTTAGTTACAATGTAACACTTTATGTATAATTGTATCTGTTCTGTTACATCTGTTGTTATTCAGTTAGCTTCAGCTCAGATAGCGACCTTCTAACTAGCCTTATAACAGTTTATATTCCCGTTTGATGTTAGTGTGAGCTGGCAGCCATGGAGGGAATGACGGCCTGTATGACCTACTATCCGAGAGCTTGTGGATCCTTGAGGGTGAGACGCTCCTTCCTGAGACTGTTTGAACTTTTATCGTGGTGCTATTACACATCTATTATTATTATTATTATTATTGTTACATAGTATCTATTATATATTATTTATTAGTCATTGCTGTCGCACATTTCTGACAGATTGTCAAAATAACTAAAAACATTCAATTTATACTTGGAATATTTTAAACCACTATATAGTTTAATGTTACTACAGTATTACTTTAGCAGTATTCTGTAATTGTATGTCAGTAAAGTTGTACTTTGTTACTTGCTGCCTCTGTGTCAAACCTGCACCTGTTTGTTGTTGTTTTTAAGGATAAGCTGGCAGCGTATTTCCTTTCCAAAATGGACAGCACAAACAGGAAAACACAAGAGGTTTGACAAAACAAGTACCAAGTCTTTTTAAAAAAAAATTATTCTTATTATTTTAAGATTTGTTTGAACGTTTGTTTCACTGTTACTCTGTCAGATGGCCTGTCAGTGCTACGGTCGTCTGCCCTGCCTGGGCGGCGTGCTGGACAGAGGTGTCGGGGCTGGCAGAGCTGAGGGCTGGACCAATCAGATTCACTGCCTACTGGCCTCTGCCAATAGCCTGCTGGCTCAGCTCTACCAAGGTTCAGAAACAGGTGTGTTGTTTTCTTTGTGAGCAGTGGTTACATTTGGCGTCTGTGTGTTTGTCTCCGTCCATGTACGGTCGTACTTTCTACAAATTACGTTTTTTAGTATAAAGAAACAAAAACACGTCAGTTTAACAAACAATGAAATCTTTATATGTTGACTGAATGTATTTCATAAACTTCAAATCTGTCTCCTTCCATCCAACTAATATGAAACATTGTGTTAATTAAAATGAATCATTATTTAAAACTATAAAAATAAAAGCTTTTTCATAAGCCATTAAATATCCGTGGGCCAGTGAAACTCTGGACACTGAATTATGATTAATATTAATTCTAACATGTTGTTTTTAACGCCACAGAAACTTCATCAAAGCACAGACACACTCAGTCATTTCATACAGAAACACAATCAGATGGTTCAGTTTTGGTTTTTTGACAGATTAAAACAATGAGCAGTTTATTCTTTGTTGTTTGTCTTTGAATTCTTTATTATTGTTTATTAATAAGACAAAAGTATTTCTTATTCGAGCTGCAGCCCTACATGTGATATGAAAGCCTAAAACTAAAACCTAATAAAAACAGTTTGATTGAATCTTAAAGTCCTGTTTTCGTCGTCCTCGACGTTGATGCAGCCTGATTAACTCGATAATGCAAACTTCTCCTGCTGGCCACACATTTTGTTTAAAATGGTGCAGTTATGTTCTTTTGTCTCACAGCGCGGTCACTGTGGCCCCAAACACTGTGTATTCACTCCTCACTTTTATACATAAAATGCATCTTTACCAAGTAAATCAGTCAGTGAACCGTACAGTGAACAGCTGTCAGTGTTGAAGGTGCCGTGACATGATGATGTGATTGTATCTGTTTACTGTTACTGAGGTTACTCAGACTCGATTGCTTCTTGCGGTCACAGATGGAGCGATGCAGTATCAAGGTGCCGGGGTGGAGCTGGCCTTTCCTCACCTTGACCAAACCGATCCCCTGCTGCTTCTGCAGCTCCAGCACAGATACACTGCTGTCTGCCTCGCACTCAAACACACACTTAGGTACAACACATGCAGACAAGCACACACACCTTTCAAGTTCACTTGAATTGCAAAAGCAAAGGTTTGTGTTGTAGGTTGGCTCTCGAGCCGTTTGGATAGTTTTCATTCACTGACTTCTCAGGAATTTGCATATTAGGACCAAAATGATTCAGGACAGCCTGAGATGGAGTTTTCAGTACCAGTCATATCACTGGTTGCCATGTTGTGTGTTCATATTTGGAATGGTGATACCATTGTGAGCTATAGTTTTAATAAAAGCGGTATTTCTAAAGCGTTCCAGGTGAAGTCAGTCTGAATTTGTGACTTCTCACTCAGACGTTTCATCTGGAGTGCCCCTCAACTTGGATTTCCAACTCAGAAAGTCAGAGCAGCTGATTGCGGCCGTGAGCTTAACAGTTTTTAAACTGCACAACTTTTATCCCAAAAGGCTGATTCTGTTCATCTGGACGTTTTCAGTCACAGAAACGTTTCGTTTCAATCACAGCATTGTAGGATGGTGACAGATGTACCCTTAGGCCCCCTCCTCAACTCAGAGATGCTCGTTCCCTTTTCACGTAAATGGCCTCCTTGACCCTCCTGACCAACCTTAAATCTGTGCTCAGGCTGTCTCCATGAACATGCTGCAGCTGCGGTTGGAGTATTTTCTGATAGTGATGCACAGGTTGCTTTTCCTTACTAAGAAGCAAAGACTTAGACTTTACTACTGCGACGTGCTCAGTTTAGGAGTGAAGTCAGACATCAGATGTCTTACTGGTATTAGGATAACTGGGATACAGAAAACATATACAAATTATAGACTACCTGGAAAACAACAAATTGAATCAGTCGTGCCTCTTATTCCTTAACTTCAGCTTTTTAGCATAGTTGTAACATTTACACAAATACACTCAAAGGCCCCTTTGTTCAATAAACACTGTGTTAAAAACCTGTCAGAGCAGTAAAGGTTTCATTGTTTCTGGTACTCATTGCATTCCTTTGTTTCCTTCCATCAGAGTAGATCCCGCCTCAGCTGTGCGTTTGCCCGTCAGGCCAATACTCAACTTGGTGTGCCGAGCCCTTGCTGTCAGCTCCAAGAGCATAGTGAGCACACACACAGAATAACATGTAATGAACAGAGACAGTGTCAAAAACATGACTGATCTTAATGCATGTTTGACTTTGTGTGTCAGAATTTAACAGGAGATGGAAGTGTGAGGCTGCTGGTCCTCCCCATCATACACAGCAACACCCTGGAAGTCCTGTCAAGTCTGATCACTGCGTGAGTACTTACACACACACACACACACACACAGGAGGCCACATTTTGATTTCCTACCAGCCTGACTCTTGGATTTGTGCTGTGTGTTACAGAGTGCGGGTCGGCATGGTTCAGTACGCTGCAGTAATACAGAGGCTGTTTTCTCAAACACTCTCTGCTTGGACCCCCCTACCTGAGACCAGTGTGGGACAGCAGAGGGCCTACAGGTGACTCACAGCCTCGCACGGCTCCTGTTTGGATTATTCCTGACTGAGGCCGCGAGTTCAGCCTGCAGCTGGAAACCTCTTACACACCTAATATCAGCTTTGCATTATATTTCATCATGTGTGTGCAGCGTGTATGTAGCTACAACCTACAGTTGCCCCCTGAGAGCCTTACATGCATTAACTGTTCGCCGTGTGTTCCTGTTAAGAAACAAAGAAAATATGAAGTTTGCTTGTGGAGCAGAGCCAGTGGTTACCAAGACAACCACCAAGTACAGTAACAACTGGAAGTATAGTAACAAAATCTTTACAAAGGTTTCCTCAGAGAGGCTGTGATGCAGGATCATTGTCCTCGTCGCTGTCCCAAAGCGTCCTCAGACAGCACGCCGTGTCTGCTCACAGACCAGCGTCTAAATGAGTGAATGGTGACCATTTAGAGGTTTTTAGTACCAAGAAAAGAAAGAAAGTCTTAACTGATCTGTTGCGACACAAAGAAGATGAAATGAAACACTGTGTGGGGATCGAGGAGCTTATTTTAGTAACATTTTGGCAAACTGGGGACAGTCTGAGCTGCTGCACTGGGGAACATTTAATACTGCGTTATCAAGTAGATTCATCTCTTGCGTCTCCTCCTTCCCACAGTGCAGTGCGGGTATCCGTGTACAGAACCTTGGAGCTCTGGGTCCAGGTTGCTGGAGCGTCTTCTAACATCCTTCAGGGAAGCCCGGGGCACTCAGAGCTCCTCTTTAACCACCTGCTTGGGGACATCACACCAGGAGCAGAGTCTATCAAGGTAGGGGAGAGTTGCATTTGGACTAGTCGTCGTTACTAGTCGGTATCAGATGTACCGCCACCAGATGGCGCATCAGTGTTGAGAAATGCCATAAATCTGATCATCTAAGCCTCATAGTTTTGTTAACACTGTTAGAAAAGAGAAAAGAGAGGCTTCGCCTTTACTGATAAGGTGAGGAGTTCAGTCATTCGGGAGGGGCTCAGAGTAGAGCCGCTACTCCTCCACATCTAAAGGAAAACGCCAAGGCTGTCGCCTCCTGTTAAAGCAGCGGTCCCCAACCCCCGGGCCTCGGACCGGTACCGGTCCGTGAGTCGTTTGGTACCGGGCCGCGAGAGTTGAGGTTCAGGTGTGAAATGTATGGTTTTCAGGGTTTTTAGCGTTATTTTGTTATCGTTTTTATCGTTAACTCGGTTTTCCTGGGTCTTTTCACGTGTGTTATGAATAAATCTTCTTTTTTTCGATACCGGCACTAGTTTTATTTTGTTGTATTTATCCGCGACGCCTTATTGCCGGTCCGTGAAAATATTGTCGGGCATAAACCGGTCCGTGGCGCAAAAAAGGTTGGGGACCGCTGTGTTAAAGTGTTCCGATCAGGCATATCCTACTCGGAGGAGGCCCCGGCGTAGATCCGGGACACGCAGGAGAGATAACATCTATCAGCTGAACTTGGAAAGGCTCGGCGTTTCAACAGATGAGCTGGGGGAGGTGGTAAGAGGGAGGCTGCTGCCGCAAAGCCTGACTTCAGATAAGCAGAAGAAAAGCGCTGGATGATTCACTGTTTTGTCATTTTAGTTTTGAAAATGAAGTCGTGGTCATGAATTTTCAAACAGAGAACCTATGAATGTAATTAATTGTTTAAAATGCTTTGCTATTAGTTTTGGAGGTTTTCCATTAAAGAGTTATCAAATCTACCTTGATATCCGAGTCTCATCAGTTAGTCTTCTTTTTTCCACAGTTAGTCGACTAACAGATCAGTGATGAGCACTAAATGTTGAAAATGTAATTCAAGCTCTGACCTTTATGAAACTAAAGGGAACCAGTGGTTTGTTGGGAAGTATGTGCTGAGCTCTCTTCTGCTCCTGCTCCTGTGCGTGGGGTGTCCTGTTTCCAGCTCCGGGCAGGACTATCGGCCGATGTTGTTCCTGGAGGAAAGCCCGGTCCTCGTAGGACGAAGCATTTGGTGATGGCAGATACAGTCGGGCCATCGCTGCAGAGGAAAGGAGACCATCTAGCCAATCAAGATACCTGCCTTGCAGCTGTCAGGGGTGAGATGCAAGCCGAGTTTAATGTTATTGTGAGTGTACTGGTTTACTACATATGATATTCTGATACCAGACTGATCCTTGTCATCCTTGTAGCACTGAGACAGATCATACAGACCAGTGGGACGCTACTGAAGGACGACATTCACAAGGTAAATGTGATTTAAAATATTATTAACAAAAGAGTAGCCAGCAGAGGGAGACACTTTGTACAGGCGTCTCCAACCATCCACAGATCAGCCTCTGCTGCAGCGAGTGGCACCGAGCCGCCCGCTTTGGAACAAGATCCGTGTTTAAGCAGACGTGATGTTTGGCAGTTCTTTCAGCAACGATTTCCTCCTCCCACAGTGCATTTCTAATGATCCACATGAAATATTCCAACCTGTTCTAATATGGTCTTTTAGCCAGAAAAGGAAAAAGATGAATTTTTTAATAGAGGACATGAAATTGTTGCTTAAAGAGCTGCCAAACATCATCTTTGTTTAAACCTTGTTCTTCTTTCAAAACATCGAATTTGTCAGTATACAGGCTGCAACCCCTCGCAGCTCGCTGCTGCTCCCTGCAGGAGAGGCTCGATCAGTGATGAAGGTGCCCCCTTGTTGCTGCCCCCCCCGAATGACAGAGCGTGGATGGCTTCTTATTTTTGTGGACCGGACGTTAAACTGTGCTGTGAAAGAGCGTCCTCTACACTCCTGTTATTGTTTTAAACTTAATTATTAACATTTGCATGAGTGTTTCCTGT
This sequence comes from Oreochromis niloticus, assembly GCF_001858045.2. NCBI lineage: Eukaryota > Metazoa > Chordata > Actinopteri > Cichliformes > Cichlidae > Oreochromis > Oreochromis niloticus. The sequence goes on from NC_031967.2 coordinate 2,917,462, forward strand.
TGCTCATTTTAATCAGTTATTGTTACCATGGTGATAAATTCGTGCTTGTTACACAGAAACTGCCACAGGGTTTTACAGCTAGTCATCACTGCTCCTTAAGTTTGTTTTAAAAGGTTATTAACATGCTTATTAATGTGTTATTAAATAGAAACGGCAGTTTTGCGTTTTGCAGCTGTTTCCTGCTTATTACACAGAACCTACCGCAGGTAATAGAGTAGTAATAACATAGACATTAGCACATTATTGCATTCTTGTTTCTGCCTTGTTACCCTGCAGTTACCACATTATTAACTCTGGTTTTTTTGGTTTTTGTTATTATCCAATTACATAAATTTCAGTGTTGATTACTCAACCGTAACTGTAAGTGGCTGTGGTTAGCGTCGACGTGTAGTTACATGTCTCAGCAGGTCCACGTCAGGTTAGTAGTTGTGGCGTAGGGTTAAAATACTGATTCTGATGTAATAAGACACGTTTCCCATATTGTGATGATCTGCAGCTGTATTGTAAAGTAAAAGGCTTTCGTTTGTTTTTTCCATCATATAGCGTTTTTGGTGTTGCAGGAGGGACGCTTCATTTGATTGTTTTTAATAGTGAGCGATTTCACTGTTGTGTCCTGTCGATTTCTTCCAGCGGCTGCATGAGGTGGTTCTACCACTGTGTGTGCGCCTGCAGCAGCAGCAGTCTTGCAGCAGCAATGCATGTGAATCTGCAGGGAGTGCGAGTGGGCAGTACAGCAGTGCTCTTACTCGACGAGAACTGTACAGGTACGATCTTCACGATGAGCTTTCACCACACATTAGTGTTTCAATAGTGTTGCTGTGCTCCTCCTGCTTTTTGTTCAGGTTGAGTTTAAATTTTCCGACCATTGAAGGAATATCCACACAGTGCTTTATTCAGACTGGTCCCAGTCTGACACCACCCTAGCACCAGCACCACTGTGGGCCCCTAACTGGTCTGTCTGTTCTGTAGCTGCTAAAGTTCACTTTAGCTTTATGTTGGACTGAAGGAGCTGTTTCACTTGTATGAATTTTAAGGTTATTGCTGGCCCTGGTCCTGGTCCCCTCACCCTGTTGGCCTCCACCTCTGACCTGTGCCGTGTCAATCCTCAGTAACGGACGCACCGACAGGAATGTTAAGGTAAGTCCTAACGACCTGAATCACTGCAAAAAGCTTTTAAAAATGTAGCAACGTGTAGTGGGTGGATGGATCAACATTTCTCCTGCTGTGAAGTTGAAATAAAATAATTATGGAGACGATGATGCACACAAGTCTGCCTCACGTCTTCTGTTAGAAAGGCGACAGGTCAGATTGACCTAACAGTTTCAGACTTGGCAAAAACATCAAGTGTTTGTCTGTTCACTGTTTTCCTTTCTCAGGTGTCTTCATTCTGTGCGGAGGCCTTGACCATCTGTAACTTGATCCTTCATCCCCGCTTTCCCTCCATCGCCCTTCCTTTACCACCTCTCACCATGAAACCTTCCTCCACCACTCCGGTCCTCCCCTCTTCCCAGGGACCTGCCCCTGGATTAACTTTGCCAACCCTGCTTGGAGGTCCTGCCCCTGGTCCTCCTTTTCCCACCCGTCACTCTCTCAACCTGGGTCCTGCTTCCCTTCTGAGCTCTTTTGAGAACCATCTCTCTCTGGTTCCGGGACTGCCAGGCCAGGGCCCGACTTCAGGAGACATGATTCTGTCCCCACATACCCACCACCAGCCTGATCCTGCAGGCCTGGGCCCTCCGGAGGGACAGAGACCTGTGTTTGTGCGTTTTGACAAAGAGGAAGCCGAAGACGTCGAGATCTCTCTGGCAAGTGACTCGGACGACAGCGTGGTCATCGTTCCTCCGGGTATGCTAAACATGGAGACTCAGCAGGACGACACAGCGGCGAACTCGCAGAGCATGCCCTCCTCTGCACCGGGTGGCACTGGTGTGACCCTCCCAGGTGCAGAATCTGTCACCATGGTCCCAACTACGGCAGCCACAGCCACAATAGACGGGGTCTCTCTGCCCAACGACCTGGCTGCCTCTTCCCCCCTCCTCACTGCTTCCACCACCTCCATCAACTCCTTTCCTCCTTCCAGTGCCTCGGTGGTCTCCCTGGTTCCACCTTTGAACTCCAGCACATTTACAGCTCCACCTGTTGGTCTGGGGGAGTCATTGCCTGGCAGACCGCAGCTCCAGCAGATGCTTATGCAGCCCTCCACGCCGAGCCAGGCTGGGCCCATGGGGTTACCGCTCCAGATGCACCTGCAGAATCAATTAAGTCAGCAGGGACGGCACCTCCACCAGCAACCAGCTGCTCCTGCCAGCAGTGAAGATTCTGCTGTCATCAATATTAACAGTACTGATGATGAAGAGGAAGATGATGAGGACATAGATGAAGATGAAGAGCTGGAGGAGGACGAGGAGGAGGAGGGGATAGATGAGGAGGACGAAGAGGAGGATGTAAGTGAGTTAGCTGATGACTTTTATGATGGGGAGGAATATGAGGAGCTTGATGAAGAAGACGGTGAAGAACTGGAGGAGGAAGAAGATGAGGAAGAAGAGGAAGAGGATGGCGACATACCACCTCTGGAGGGAGTCGAAGACAAAGACGGAGGGTCGGGGATACAGGAGGGGAAGCTGGATGAGGGACGGATTTCTGGATTTAATGTGGAGGAACGCACAGAAGGAGGGATAGAGGAGATCCAAACTAACAGGGCGCTGTTCGGAGAGGACAAGATGAAGGTGCAGGAGGTGGAGAGCATCGGAGTCCTCGAAGCGGCTCGGGAGGGCGAAGTAGAAGAGGAGGACAACGAAAGAATGGATGACCCCACCATGCCACAGATCCTGTGCGTCACCGGAGGAGCGTTGGAGGAGCGGGAGGAGGCCGAGGAGGAGAGGGAGCAAGCCGGAGCAGAGCTGCAGAAAGGGGAGGAGTGTACGTGGGAGCAGGGAGCCAAGGAGGACGAGCCGCAGGCAGCTGAGTCCGAACAACCAGCCAGTCACAGTCAACAGGTAGATCCTGCAGCTTTGTGAATCATACTGTTGAATAACAGCATTACACAGCTCAGAGTGCTGAATACATTAGACAATGTAATGAGGCTTTAGTAGCTCAGAGTGTAAGTGGGCCTTCCACAGGACCAGCAGATTTAAGGAAAGACGGGAAAAAGGGAAACAGGAAAGGGTGTCATGAAGAACAACAGCAGGTGGTGCTGCATAAAGGATTTAAAGGTTTATCAGTGTAATCAAGGCCACTGATATCCATGACACGTTTCATGGAAACAAAGCTGTTGCTTTCAGCAGTATCCTGTTGAGAAAGTAGGCCAGATAAGAAACACACCCTCTACTGGTAAGATTAGCCTTTGATATTTCCTTGTATTCCTTCATAAAGTGACAAGTAAACAGACTAAATTGTAGTGCAAAGGTGTCTTACTGTTTGGGTGGGGTGCTGAGGCTTTTGGGGTAGTGCTGGTGGTGGGGGGAGGTTGAGTACTGGGCACATTGGGAGCAAAGAGCTGCTGGATCCTCTGATAGGCCAAGAGCTTGATCATCTCTACATCCAGTTTGCCCAGCTCGATCCCTGCACACACACACACACACACACCTGCTAGAAGCTAATTACATCTTCGTGTGCTTCATAGCAGAACACAGCAATACAAAGGCTCTTAAACTGTCACATGTGGCCACAGAGTGACAAACTCACCCCCATCCTCCTCTTTTCCATCCTTCATGCAGCTGGACAGGTAGGTGATGAAGGACAGTGTGTTGGGCAGCAGTGAGTCCATCAGTGCAGGAGCAGCCTTTATATGTGAGGGACAGGAGAAAAAAACAGGCAAGTTGATGAGATAAGAGATGAGGTAAAAGTGGGACTAGAAAAAACGGTTTTTGATAGTTCAGTATAAAAGAAAAATGTGCACAAGAACTGTTACTGAGATATAAGGTAAAGCAAGTTATATCTGAATAACTTTTTTTTCCTTCATAACTCCATAACTGAAAATAAAATGTGCTCTTATGATAAATGGGGCTGCACGATACAAAGCATGCAAGCATTGTAAACATTCAAAAGAGACGGGGCTGGATCAGGTGACCCTGAATCCTCCCTTGGTTATGCTGCAAAGGCCTTATATGCAATATATACATGAATTTCTCACAAAAAGCCTTATTTTCTAATGTGATTGTGATTATCTCAAGAGCTCAGTCATATATTTGTACAAATGCACATGAAGTATTAGTACACAGTCCTCTTTTGTAAATGTATTTTTCTCCAATATATGATAAATAAAGAGGATATTACAAGGAAACTGAAGTTAACCACCTAAAGCTTTCTGTCTATCTCAGGAGGAATCAGCAGCTGAGCCTGCAGAGGAAGCCAGTGTGAGCGATAACCAGCTGCCCAGCTGTGAGGACGAACAGCCCGAAGCTGTTCAGGCAGGAGACTCGACAGCAGTGGCAGACTCTGAAAACTCAACAGAACAAAATGTGACAGAGCAACAGGAAGCAGACACTGAGAAGAGCTCTGAAAAGGAGGCAGAGCAGCCGGAGACGGGAGGAGGAGGGCAGGAGAGTAATGGAGAGGAGGGAAAGGGAGTGAAGAGGAAGAGGGAGGAAGGACATGGAAAAGAGGAGGTGGGGCAAAGCCCGGAGAAGAAAAAGGTATTGCTCTTAATCCCTCGTTAAGATGCAGATATAACTACTGTTTGTCTGCTAGTTGAAAGCTTCTTCAGTCAGAGTGATGACCTGACTGTATGAATGTGTGGGCTTTAAACTGTGTGACGTCGCTCTCTTTCAGATGGACGACGAAGCCATGGCGTCAATGTTGGCTGATTTTGTGGCGTGTCCACCTGATGATGAAGACGGTGCCTCTGGATCAAAAGCCTCATAAATATTTACCAACCTGAACTGAAATTGACGTTAACACTGATCTCCAGCTTCTGTGAGCAGAATCTGGCAAAACATGTATCGTTAGTCACATTCCCAAGGTTTAGTTACCTCAAACATCATGTTTTACATCGCGTGTCACTCAGATCACAGCGGTTTAATATGGCGTTCAGTCTTTTAACCATCGGGACCATTTCTGGCTGGTTCGACGTGATCGTTACATCCCCGGGTTATAATTGGCTGTCAGGTGTAAGAGAACTCTTTTCTACAGTCCACCCAGTATCCTCCCAGCAAGGAGGCAAAGCTCCATGAAATGTGTTAACCAGATGACTTTGTTGTTCTTTACAGCAGCAGTATCTTCCAGCTAGTTTGCAGTTTTACTTCTGTTTGTATGCATCTTTTTGCTCTCATGGTTTGGCATCAGTGTGATATGTTTTGTTAAAAAAATAAAATAATGTACTTCCATTACATGTTTTCTTTTGTTTGGGTTCTTTTTGGGGTTTTGTCTAAGGTCTACTTGCATTGTGCCCTTGTGTGGGCATCTCTGCCAGCCGCTTCGTTAGCCTTGGAGGTCCGCAAGGCTAACGCATCCCCGTCTGACCCATCTGCTCTCATTTTAAGAACTGAGCCAATAAACTGCATCCAGCAGCCCGCAGGACTCCCGCACATGTTGCAGCGCAGGTTGATCTGCTACAGCAGCGGTCCCCAACCCCCGGGCCAGAGCCGTTTGGTACCGGGCCGCGACAGTTGAGGCTCGGGTGTGAAATTGATGGTTTTCAGGGTTTTTATCGTTAACTCGGTTTCCCGGGGTCTTTTCCCGTGTTGTAGTTTTGTGTCTTATTTTGAAAGACCTATTTACGCGTTACCATAGCGACCAGAGAGCATCGGGATGTTACTCTGTGTTGTTCAGGAGGACGCTGCTAATAAAGTTACAGTTACACAGTGAATTCACAGTTGGTCTCTTGGTCGTATCAGTTTATTTAGTTGTATTTATCCGCGACAGCTTAAAGGCCGCTCCGTGGAAATAAAAAAGGTTGTTAGAGCACTTCAACAATGAGCAAGCTTTTGAAATGAGGAAGACACGAGGCGGAGACGCAGCTGCTGCAGGGTCGATAACCAAAGCGGGGACGGGCTCGGCTCTCTCTACTGTTGTCAGAGCTGCCGGCTCACACTGAGTCACACTTCCCACACTGTCTCACATGCTTTTTCTCACGCAACTAATTTGAAACTGAACCTAAGCTAGTGCACAAGAGTGAGTACCCACGGTCACGGGGGAACGCCCCCTTTTAATAAACACTCATGCCTTTAAATAAACAATGTCAGATTACGTACCTCAGTGGAAACCTGGTAATATAATATACTACATATGTATATGGCTCCAAACATAAAGAGGATTACTATAAATGAATGTTCACTGTTTCGGGTTCATTGTGGCTCAATGCAATCTAGTGAACATTTGAAGACACCACACAGAAGAGTTTGTGTAAAATAAATCAAATGCAGTAGAATCAAAGGAGAGAGATTATTAGTCGATGTAACAATTTTTTCTCAAAGATATTTTTATTAAATTGAAGCAACAAAGAAAAACAGATACACACAGAATTGTTAAACAACAGACAAGTAAGTTTCACAATGATTGTTTGAACTGAAATAACAGAATGCAGATTAATGACACACTCACATATCTTGTAATTGCTTTTATCAGTTTACACCCTACCCTTACCACTTAGTACCCTCATCCCTCAGCCCAGGTAGGAAAAAAAAAAACAAACCGAAAAAACCCCCATAGCAAATACAACAGGACAAAGCAGAACAACATTTAAAAAACACACACACAAATAACTAAAAAAAAAGGGGGGGGGGGGGTGGTTACTTAGTAATGCTGGAAAAGTATTACATATTACGCTGTGACGAGGTCAGCCGTGCATCAGCCTCCCCAGTGGTGGCAAAAAGCGAAACTAATGGATTAGGATCCATATGGTGTCCAAGAATTAGGGACAAGGTTTGAATATATATCTCCAGAATCCTTCAAGGCTAGAGCGCGCCCAGAACATATGGAAAAGGGAAGCCTCCGCACTCCCACACTTATCACAAGTGGGGTCCACATTCAGATACATACGAGATAGTCTGACTTTGGAGAGATGGACCCTATGCACAACCTGGAATTGTAGAAGACAGTATGGAATTAACTAACTTGAGTATTAAGTCCCATGTATCCATAGACAATGACTGATTTAAATCTTGTTCCCAGGCCGTTTTAATCTGATCCATCGAAGAACCGTTGAAGCCTGTCATAAATAAGAGAGATAAACCCTTCACGTGTTGGAACTAGAGTAAGGAGCATATCCCCTGGGCTTGCAGCTGGTGCTACCGGGAAGTTTGGAATCTGAGATTGGAGAAAATGTCTGATCTGCACATATCTGAAAAGATGTGTATGTGGGAGATTAAACTTTTCAGAAAGCTGAGCAAAAGATGCAAAGTTACTGTCAAAAAACAGATCTTTGAAACATGTAATGCTCCTGTCATGCCAATCTCCAAATATAGGATCGGATAGTGATGGCTGAAAGAAAGGGCTAGAGAAAATTGGACTCAGAAGGGAAAAGCCCGTTGAGCAAAAATGCTTCCTCATCTGAGCCCACACTCTCACCGTGTGCCAGACAACTGGGTTATCAATTGTCTTGTTTGGGGGGAAGGGAGAGTGAAGATCCAATCAGCGCCAGGACAGATGAGCCTGTGGTTGAGTTCAACTCCGTCAGCACCCAGGACGGGCAATTACCTTTGTTTTGGAAATAGAGCCAAGATATAATGTAGCACATATTTGCTGCCCAATGGTAATATCGAAAGTTAGGCAGTGCCAGGCCTCCATGACTCTTTTTTGGAGTTGAACCTTGTTCAGTCGAGGGCGTTTACCTCTCCATATATGAGATGAAATAACTGAATCCAAGGAATTAGTCGATGTAACATTTAAAGGAGAAAATAAAGAAGTAAAAACTAAAGAGGACGTGACAGATGTCCAATAGAAATAAAGAGAAAATATCAAGCAAGAAGACAAAGTGTCTGATGTTTTATTTTAATTTCACTAAAAAGTTCTAATAAATCATTTTTAAAAATTGCTGTGACCGACTGAGAGTGTGAAAGATTTCAGGGCTGGGCTGATGCTTCAAGATGCTAACCACGTCCCTGATGTCTGCTCAGGCTGCTGCTGTTGCCTCAGTTAACTGTTGTCTTCTTTGGAAATTACAAACTGACACAACTGAAACTTCACAATGTCGCACTTAGCTAAGTGTGAGAAAAACCCCAGAACAAGACAGACTGATGTAAAAATCTAGTGCACACGTTTTCTTTTCCTCGTAGCTGTTTGGAGATGATTAAAATATTTTGCATCAGCTCCTTTTTTAGCGTCTGTCAACAGCTTCAAATATTTAGCAGCATGGATATCAACTATTTAGTTTGTCTGCAGGATATACTACACCCTCAATACCCAAGAATTACCTTCAGCAACTGGAAACAGCTGTGAAAGCTTTGTCGACGGCTTACACTGTTACTAAAACTGGAAGATTTAATGGAAAGTTACTATATTGTGTTCATTTCAACATCTGTGTACAAGTGGTGAGAAAAATAGAAGACCCTGAAATCTGAGGTTGTCCAGTTACTTTGATTCGCTTTATTGCACATTTTGCTGTCAGTGTTTGTGTCCAGTTGTTCCCTGAAGGATCAGTGCACATCAGGAACTTTTTGAATTACTGAACAAGAACACTGATGATGGGCTACTACACAGGAAACCACTACGATCTCACAAAAAGAAAAAGAAGTACAACACATCTTCTGTTTGCAACAATAACCACAGAGGTTCCTCAACACTTCTTAGTCAATGTTCTGTTCATATGCAACACAAAAGTAAGTTTTAACTGCACATCACTGTGTCAAAGTCAGCATTACTGTCAAACACCACATGTACAGATCACACACGGGAATTTAACATTGCAGGAATCCCCCAGCAGCCTGCACCTACTGCAGCATAACTAAGGGAGGATTCAGGGTCACCTGGTCCAGCCCTAACTATATGCTTTAGCAAAAAGCAAAGTTTGAAGCCTAATCTTGAAAGTAGAGATAGTGTCTGTCTCCTGAATCCAAACTGGAAGCTGGTTCCACAGAAGAGGGGCCTGAAAACTGAAGGCTCTGCCTCCCATTCTACTTTTAAATACTCTAGGAACAACAAGTAGGCCTTCAGAGCGAGAGTGAAGAGCTCTAATAGGGTGATATGGTACTACAAGGTCATTAAGATAAGATGGGGCCTGATTATTTAAGACCTTGTATGTGAGGAGCAGGATTTTGAATCCTGGATTTAACAGGAAGCCAATGAAGGGAAGCCAAAACAGGAGAAATCTGCTCTCTCTTTCTAGTCCCTGTCAGGACTCTTGCTGCAGCATTTTGGAGTAACTGAAGGCTTTTCAGGGAGTTTTTAGGACATCCTGATAATAATGAATTACAGTAGTCCAGCCTGGAAGTAATAAATGCATGAACTAGTTTTTCAGCGTCACTCTGAGACAGGATTTTTCTAACTTTAGAGATGTTGCACAAGTGGAAAAACGCAGTCCTACATATTTCTTTAATATGTGCGTGGCATATTCTCAGAAAAACCTCTACTGTGATAAAGACTACTCTCCACTGTTGTGTAATCAATTATTGTAAATGTAAATGTTATCAGGAAATGATCAGACAGCAGAGGGTTTTCAGGAAACACTGTTAAATGTTCAGTTTCTATGCCATGTGTTAAAACAAGATCTAGAGTGTGGTTAAAGTGGTGGGTGGGTTCTTTTACAGTTTGACAGAAGCCAATTGAGTCTAATAACAGATTAAATGCAATGTTGAGGCTGTCATTTTTAGCATCTACATGAATGTTAAAATCACCCACAATAATTATTTTATCTGAGCTGAGCACCAAATCAGATAAAAAGTCTGAGAAATCAGAGAGAAACTCTGTGTAAGGCCCAGGTGGACGATAGATGATAACAAGTAAGACTGGTTTCTGAGTTTTACAGCTGGGGTGGACGAGGCTAAGCATCAGGCTTTCAAATGAATTAAAAGTCTGTCTGGGTCTTTGGCGGGTGTATAAACACAACAAAGTCCAACACAACTACACTGCAACACCACACACGTGCTGTAGGACTGCCACAAGATCAATTTTCATTCCCCAAAGAATTTACAATAATTTTAAAGCCACGGGGGAAAAAATACTGCAAGTAAAAGTAGTGTAGGTGGGTTATCTTTAAAATATTTACAGATTTTTATACATTTTTACAAAATGTATAAAAAGAATATTCGAACAGTTACGTGAAAAAGAAAAGACGCGGTTTCATCTCTAATGTTTTACATATGAGGAGGTAAAAGAAACGAACCAAAAACATGTGGAACATCCTCGCTGTGGTATGAGTGAGGCTCATTATTATTAAATATACTGACCACAGAAACAGAAAAGTGCTTGTCTGGTATAGAAACGCTGAGAGAATACACAAGTGTAGAGAGTGCAGCAAGAGTGTTGGGAGAGAGAGAGAGAGAGCAAATAAAAGGACGTCAGAACAGCCGACAGCCACAGGACACGTCCACGCAAAGCAACACTCCGCTGGGAACACGGCGCGCGACTAAGGTGGGTCTTTTTCTGTCTTCTTCCAAACTCCTGATTTTCACCATCACAGCTGACTGTCAGAATCTCTCCTGCCTGTGATAGCGGTGTCCTGCATACACGCTGCCACTGGCAAAAGCAACATTAGAAGTGAAACTACAGAAGCTGTTTTTGGGAATAAGTTTGTTTTTCAGCGTTCATATATACCACAGAGTAAATGCTCAACGTTACAAGCGCGTGTTGTGAAAATAATATTATGGCTCAAGTACCGGAATGTCGTCACTGAGCGCACCTGTTCGCTGCACCCTGCACCAGTTTAATAAGCTAGAAAAGTCACGGTGACGGCTCAGTACAGGTGAAACATGCATTTTATTGTTTCAGTCATGCCAACTAACGCAAGTGTTTTACGCAAGAGTGTGTGCGAGATTGTGTCATTTTACCAGGCAGCAGCAGCGGTAGTTCATTCTGAATCACGCCATACATCGTCTGGAAGGGTTATGTAATAGGAAATGTTATAGAATAGAAAGTGCGGCATTCAATACAAGGACAAACAAAGCTTTGATTTTTCTGCTTGCACTCTTAGAGAATCTATGAATGTTATCTCCTCACCGTGCAGCCTGGTCAGGTGGGAGGATGTCCTCAGTTTAAAATCAGACACTGGATCTGTGTGTCAAAATATGTAAGTTGTGTTTTTCATGCAAAACCAAGAAAGGTGTTCTAACTTTGTGTTTTTCAAATACAAGATAGTTCAATGCAAGATAAACAGGTCAGGATGCTGCAGTGTGGCGAAATGTAAAGTATGGCTGTGGTGTTCGTGGTCAGAGTCAGGTTTGTATTCAACTTAATGATGCTTAGATTAATTTACTGAATTTATAGTAACAGTATACTGTTTAGTGTATGAACAGTATTCTGTCTGTGCAGGGAATCAACCATAATGTTGGTTTTAGTTGATTTAATTGTGTACATGCACACAGCAGTAAACCTCAGAGCATCAGCAGCACAAATCCCACTTTACACTGATCGTACTCGGTTGTCTGTGCAGATGTGGAGGCAAAGTAAAAAGAAACAAACGTTTATATTGACACAGCAAAGGTTTGGTTAGTTTGCACAAAGATAGCTGATAGACACACTTTCTATACTTTTACCACTGATTTAAATATCACAATATACTGCTGTCAGTGTTAGGAGTTGATTATAATGCTAGCAAATCTTTCAAAAGCAGAGACGAGCGCAAATGTCAGAGATTTGAGTAAGACAGGCTGGAGCTGGGAGGCGTTGTTACCTGACAGTGACACAGAAAAGCTGCAGTGAGGAAATGCAAGATAAATGAAATGTCTGGATTATAAAAGAAGCTGTAGCATGTTGTTGATTGCATTATCTATAGATACATATTGATGGTCAGGTGTAATTAATTAGTTGTATAAAGTGCTTTGAGTGCTCAGAGTAGAAAAGCACTATATAAGAACCAGTCCATTTACCATATAAATGAAATTTAACTGAGTTGAAATATATACCTGTTTTTTTTTCCATTCCAAAGGCGTGTGTGTGTGTGTGTGCGCGCGCGCGCGCGTGTGTGTGTGTGTGTGTGTGTGTGTGTGTGTGCGTGTGTGTGTGTTAGTTAAGATGAAATGTGCTACAATAATGTAACACAGTCCAGACAAGTGTCGTTCCCACAGCTGCATGTCACTGGCATATCCTGCCACAGTTATCTGTCACATGCTGTGTCACACCACATATCTCTTATTTATCAGCTCATTTGCATCATTGTGGTTTCAACATTTGGTTAGTGTTAATATTTAAATAATTACCAGGAAAAAACATGTTCACTCAGTTTGAGCTTTAGAGTGCGTGATCTTTTTAATAAGAGTGTGGTCCCTCTTATATTAATACAATATCTTGCATGCAAAATCACCAAAAATACCTGATTTCCTGGAGAAACTTGTGGACTTTGTATAAGATGCAAATATGATCATATATAACTTCAAATACATCCAAGGACACTGCTTATTAAAAAACCCCACACAAATCTACTCCGGCTCTACGATTATATCCACAGCTTGGAGAATAAAAACATAGTTAAAAAGTCAGTCACCATGGTGACCTGATGCTTAGTACTGTTGTCTCTCAGCAAGTTTGAACCCAGGACACTCTTGCAAAAGAGTTTTGGTTTGGGTAATCCTACTTATTGCAAATGACGCATCCTAATGTTGGGTGATGAGGTGCCAACAGAAGCTGTCACAGCCTCTGGGCTAAATGATAAACTAAAAATTACAAATACAAACGGCTGAAACGTGCATGAAGCGTCTGTTGCTCTGCAGGCAGATTTAAAGCAAAGAATCAGAGACTCAGCTCTGCAGGTCTGACTTTCCAATTATGACAAGCAGAGTCTAAAAAGGTCTAAAAAGCAAAAGCCTTGTGACTTTGAACTCAGACCTCTTCCTATTGCTACACCCTTTATTTTCACTCTGAAGCATTGCGCTGTGAAATCTTCCACTGACCATGGTGACATCACTGAGCCAAGACAGCTGCAAGTTTATCATGGGTTTTTTTCCTGTGTGTTCAAGTGCACACATGTTGCTAGCTGAACACTTGCGTGTTTTCATGTATGTGCATGTCTTCTTAGATGGAAGTCTACACGGTTACAGTAGCAACTGGTACTTCAGAGTATTCAGGCACCAATAACTACATTTATCTGACTCTCGTGGGGGAGAAAGGGGAGAGCGAGCGCACTCAACTGGACAACCCTGGACTGGATTTCTGTCGAGGAGCAGTAAGTGTAGTTTTGGCTTTTCTTGTGCTGTCCAGATTTGGATAGCTTTTTTTGCACATTAAATACAGCATGTGAGACTTTAACTTCAGTTCTGGATTTGACAGCGGGTTTGTAAAGGGCTCACTTTCTAGTCCCCGTCTCTTGCTGCAGCATTTTAGATCCACTCAACACATTTTAAGTAGTTTTCAGGACAACTTGACAGAATAACATGAACTAGCTTTTCAGCATCACTCTGAGATAGAAAGGATCTAATTTTTTTTGTATTTCTCTTCTTCTATTCTTCCATCAGGTTGACCAGTACAAGGTGATGAGTCCTTCACCTTTAGGCTCGGTGCTACTGGTCAGACTAGAGAAACAAAGATACTGGGTGGAAGATAACTGGTTTTGTCGATATGTCGCTGTAGAGCCTCCAGATGGAGGTAAAGTGCTGACTTTCCCTTGTTACCGATGGTTTGTAGGCGATGTCAAGATGGAGATACGAGAAGGAACAGGTAGGAAAGAGTCTCATTCCTTCCCTTATAATTCCTACATGTGTAAAAGTCCTGAGGTGATTTTGAGCAAAGGTGCAAATTTCCCTTTAAAGCTATGCAGGTTCTTTTTTAGTACAAGACTGATTCCTATATAGCATTTTATAAACCATGCACCAGTCACCCATTGACACACATGCATACTCCGATGGATGCATCTGAGAGTAACTTGGTTCAGTATCTTGTCCAAGGATGCTTTGGGCTGGAGCAGACAGGAGGAGCTGCAGAACAAACCAGCAACAGATTAGTAGATGATACCAAACCCCAAGTTGCCCCTGATAAATCCATCAGTGTGTGAATGTTAGGTTAAAAGTCCCAGTCAGTTTATCACATTTAGCAGTTGGTGGTGAGATTAAAAGCCTATCTAAGGCTACTCTTCCACCCATGCATGAGCACACTGGGGATGTGTAACTGTTGCTGTACTACCTTCGAGTCCAGGGGTGGGCAACTCCAGGCCATCAAGGGCCGGTGCCCTGCAGGTTTTAGATCTCACCCTGGGTCTGCACACCTGAATCAAATGATTAGTTCATTCCCAGGCCTCTTAGCCATTTAAATCAGCTGTGTTGGATCAAGGACACATCTAAAAGCTGCAGGACACCGACCCTCGAGGCCTGGAGTTGGACGCCTGTGCTCTAAACCCAAGCTAGAACCTGCCGCTATGCTCAGCAAAAACTACAGAGCAGCAGCTGGCTGGTGTAATAATGATGATCAGTGATTTAGATTTTCTTTAGTTGGACCACATCATCTTTGTTGACAAGTTGCCATCACTGCCTAAGAAATGTGCAGCAGAGACATAAATATAGACACTGTATCAGATAATATAATCAAGATGAGACCACAAGGTGTAAATGAGGCCTGTGTCTTTCATGCAAAAATGGTGAAATGCTGGGCTGCTGTGCCTGCTTTGCATTTGCATCATATTTGTTTACAGGTTCCTCTTAGACTTTCGTTACGTAAGCATCAGACCATACAAGAAAGATATATTTCAAGTGTTACGTGTAACCAGAGTTCCTTCAGTTATCTCATGTGTGACCCTTTTTGTTTGTGCTTGATTTCAACAGTATCGCTGCCCTACTCTATAATGTGACAGTATAACTTACAAGTGTCTGTTTCTCCTGTAGCAAAGACGCTGACAGGTGACTCCGCACTGCAGCTGCTGGAACACAGGAAAACAGAGCTGCAGGAGAGACAGAAGACTTACAGGTAGGGACTCACATTTATGGTATATGAAACCTTTTAAACTGTACGAACTACAAGCCACATTTGACCAAACACATTCTGTAACAACACATAGATTTGAAGCATTGGATATTTTTGTGTTAGATGGGTAACGTGGGCTCCAGGGATTCCCAGATGTATTGATGCCAAAACGGAAGCAGATTTACCCCAAGATGCCCGCTTTGACAACGAGAAGAGGAGTGACTTCGAACATTCATTACATTACGCGTAGGTGGTACACACACACACACACACACACACAGTTCATGATTCAACACATTTGTAACAAATCTGATTTAAAAACAACAAACGCCTCATTTCCTCTCCTCAGTTTGTTAGAGTTATCTCTGAAGAAGCTGACCATCCGGTTTGGGAAGTCCTGGGATGACCTTGAAGATTTCAAACGTATCTTCTGGAAGTTGAAAAGTCCCATAGCTGGTGTGTAAAAAAGCATACCACACAAAACTTGTAGCTTTAATAGTAGCTTCATGCAAATTCAAAATGATAACTAAAAAAAAAAAAGATCTTTGAAAATAGCGACTTTAATAAGTGACCAACGCGTTTCGGCTTGTGGTCTTCATCAGGTAAGATAATGTCAAACAGTTTGTGTTTATAAAAAAAAAAAAAAAAAAAAACAGGAAAGAGAAAAAAAATCCAAATGGACCAATCACACCTTCACAGATAAACCAGCTGACCAATTTACATTTAACAAGGTAGTTTGTCCAATTGGTTAACTGGTTAAGCCACAGCTTCTCCCCTTTTAATCTGTAGTGGTTCAGTCTAGAATCTATTTGGACTTAGCCAATTAACCAATAGCACCTTGTTAAATGTAAATTGGTCAGCTGTTTTTTCTGTGAAGGTGTGATTGGTTTCCTGTTGCCCACTTTTATTTAAACACAAACTGTTTGACGTTACCTGATGAAGGCCACAAGCCGAAACGCGTTGGTCACATAAAGTTGTTCCCTAAATAAAGTTGGTCACTTAATAAAGTTGTTCCCTGATACTTGTCGTGTCGCTGGAGTCTCCACGTCATCAGATCTTTGTCTTCTCCATGCACCTTGGGAGTACGTGAAGTTGTGCCAGAGAAATCTGTTGCTATCAACTTTCCCATCGGTACCAGTTCTGACCCTTTCACCTCCATCTTTCGATTATTGCAGACAGTGAGGGCAGCCTATTTGAAAGCCTTTGATCCATGTTCCATTCTGACTTTCTAATTGTTGTAATTTGAAGATGATCCATAAAAACATGTGGGTAATATTCAATTCAGTTCAAGCACAGCATTTCTCTCTCTCTCCCTTCCATTGTAATCAGTGGTAGGGCTGAACTTGTTCTCTGCGGCAGTATTTTCTGTTCCAAAGGTCTTTGAACAATGACAGAAAACTGACGCCTGTGTGTCTGTGGGTATGCAACAGAGTATTGTATGAAGCACTGGAAGGAGGACTGGTTCTTTGGCTACCAGTGTCTAAATGGTTCCAACCCCAGGATGATCCAGAGGTGCAAAAAGCTGCCGGAGAACTTCCCTGTTACCGCAGATATGGTGCAGAGCTCTATGGCTGACAGGACCAACTTGGACAAAGAACTGAAGGTTGGGAAAAAGCACAACTTTGGTTTTTATAATAAAATAAAAGGAACGCCACAAATGTACACGCTGTTATTGTCTCACTGGTGGTGTTTATTTCATGGTCTCTATTCCATGCTTGTCAACATATCTTAAATTTCCTTTACACTCTTGTCCAGGCAGGAAACATATACTTGTTAGACTATGCCATCATGGATGGGATTCCCAGTAACACAATCAAGGGAAACCCTCAGTACATCGCTGCTCCAATCTGTCTCCTGTACCAACACCCAGATGAAGGACTTATACCTATTGCTATACAGGTATGTTGTTTACATGCATACACAGAAGCACAGGGACAAATTTCATTTGCTGGGACTTTATCAGCAGCACAGTGGCGGGGTGTTTAGCACTGCTGACCCACAACAAAAAGGTCCTGAGTTTGACTTTGTGCTCGACTTCCTGGTATAACTCTCAAGCGCACACCTTAGAGCAGATAATGAGTAAGCTCACTAAATTAGCCTGGAAGGCCAGTTTGCTGCTCTATTAAAAAGCCCTCTGTAAACATCTTACCACTCATCACTGATTGAAGAAAACAAGAACAACCCCAGGTTTCTCTTCAGCACCGTAGCCAGGCTGACAAACGTCAGAGCGCCGTTGACTGAGTTAACTTCAGTAATTACTTCCTCCAAACCATCAACGTGTCATTAGACCCCATTCCTACAAGACTGCTCAAAGAAGTCCTGCCATTAATTAATGCCCATCCATTCACTTCTGCTTATCCTTCTTCAGGGTTGCAGGTGGGTGGAGCCTATCCCAGCTGTCTTAGGGCAAGAGGCGGGGTACACCCTGACAGTTCTGTGTGATATCAGGCTGTTGTGGAGCTTTGAACATGTATTTTTTCGGGGTGAAAAAATAATGTTATGTCTATTTGTTCTCCCCATGCTTGTGACCTTGTGATAAAAATGATAAAATACACTATGTACAATAATATACAACAGAGTCTTATTATAAGCTGGGAGTATGATTGTGCTGTAAGGTGTCTGCCACCCTGTGATTGTGTAATGAACCAGTGGGCATGTAGTTTTATATATAATATACTATAACATATGTATTTATAACTATATTATAGTCTATTTCTTATGTGCATTTGAGACCTGGGGGTAGAAAGTCCTCTCTTCCTCGCTGGCTCCATGTCTGTCATTATGTCACACACTGGTTTGCTCTCTGTCACACAAAATCACCGCCAATGATTCAATTCTTCATAAATGACAGAATCAGGTATTGAAGCAGCGACATGCCAAGTGAAGCTTCGGTCATGTGACTCTGTTCAGACAAACCAAGCCGTGTGCTTCTGAAGCAATGTGTTGATTTTATTGACACACGTGTCTGAGCTTCAGCTTCAAGTGGATCATCACTAAATAATGCTGACCATAGGATTTTATAACCGTGATTAGAGCATGCTGTGGGTATTAAACCTGCCTTAGTTATGCTGACAGGTTATCCTGTCTTCCTTCTCTCACCCCAGCAGCAGATGGCCCCGCCCCTCCCTGAGCCTGGTTCTGCCGGAGGTTTCTTCCTGTTAAAAGGGAGTTTTTCCTTCCCACTGTCGCCAAAGTGCTTGCTCATAGGGGGTCATATGATAGTTGGGTTTTTCTCTGTATGTATTATTGTAGGGTCTACCTTACAATATAAAGCACCTTGAGGCGACTGTTGTTGTGATTTGGTGCTAAATAAATAAAACTGAACTGAAAATTTCTGTAGAGCTCTTCAAATCTTAGTGACGACTCAAAGTGTAATTCCAAACAGGGCCTTATATCGTTGCTTTATTATCTGCTTGCACATATTTGCCCAAGGACACTGTGACTTTCAGAGCAGATGCACCTCTAGCCATACAAGTTAAGTGACACCCCATTCTACCTCTTGAGCCACAGCTCATTAGTCTCTCTTTCACCTTCTCAGCTCGAGCAGACTCCAGGCCGGGACACGCCCATATTCCTGCCTAAAGATCCCCCTCTGGCCTGGCTGCTGGCTAAGATGTGGGTGCGTCACTCTGAGTTCCAGGTATTCCAGCTCCTGTCTCACCTACTTAGGACTCACCTGGTGGTAGAAGTGTTTTGTGTGGCCACTTTGAGACAGCTGCCTGCTGTACACCCCATTTACAAGGTAAATATTAATATAAGTCGTATCATTCAGCACTTTCATTGTTGGTCATTGTTGTTATCTTATCTGATATGAATTGGTTTAAAAGCAGAGATGAAGGTCTAATATTGAACAAACTTTTAGGAACCTGGCCTTCATTTAATTTCCTTTCTGCAACATAAATCCAGTAGAATCTAAATTTCCAACAATAATCAGAATGTTCTTTTTCTTCCTGCAGCTCCTGGCACCTCATCAACGCTACACTCTAGAGATCAACTGTAGGGGGCGCACTCAGCTCATCTCTGCAAATGGCATCTTCAAACGAGTATACCCAGCACACTTGGCTTTAATATTACTGAGCTTTTCAATATTCCGATCTAATATTCCTAATATTCCTGTTGTGTAGGTTGTGTCTACAGGTGGCGATGGCCTGTTAATTTTGGCCCAGAGGGAGTACAAGGTGTTGACCTACCGCTCCATTCAGCCGCTGTATGATTTCCGTGACAGAGGAGTGTCCCAGCTCCCCAACTATTTCTACAAAGACCATAGTCTGATGCTGTGGGAGGCCATACACAGGTACAATAGCAAGCTTGTGCTGTGCTAACATCTTGCTGCAACCACTGGGTGTGATTTATTCGGCGGTGCAAACTGGTGGCTTAAAGAGTTTGCATGTTGTCCTTGTTCCTGCGTAGTTCTACAAGGTACCGATGATCTGTGGAACCAGCACCTGAGTACAGGAAGCGTGGATCAACTCTGTGTTTAAAAAGTCCACTCTCTGATCCTATGAGCATTACCCAGGAGGCAGTGCAGAGCTCGGATAGAGCTGATGGCCAATTCTAACTGCCTCTACTCTCCAGATGTCTACACTGCTTACTCTGATTCAAAACTGGCCCTGAGTAGCCTTGCAGGCCTGCTGTGGCAGCTCTACATCATTGCTCTTGGAATACGACTGGGTTTAATATAGTGGTTTGGAAAACTAAGCCCCAAGTCTGTGACTTTAAAAGGCTGGCGTAACCTGTACGAGCTGTTTCTACTCTATTAGTACTCAGCTTTTTACCTTTACTGCTTCACACAGGGTTAAAAAGCGAATATCCACAATGTAGACTTTCTTAATGCAAGACATTTTATTAAAGCAATTTATCGGAAGCAAATCAGATAATGATCATCACAGAATCAAACTACTTGAATTATACTGGTCTAATCAACCGACTCTGACCTCATGCTGATTTTGTTGACAAGAGACTGGAGACATCCAGGCCTGAAGATGCACTTATCTCTATGTTCCATGTTGATAATAATAGTCCAGCAGAAGAGCAGCATACTTTGGAAAACAGTGGAATTCCTTGGAAGTCCAAATTCTCTTAAATTTATAATCTAACACGGCAAAAATAAGCAGAGAAAAAACAAAAACTATCAAACCGAATTGTAAGTCCATAGTTCAGGCAGCGGTTGATGCCTCTGGCACCTTTGCTGGAATATCCAACTGGGAATTCTTAGATCCAATCTTCTGAACTGCTTATCTCACAGAAGACAAAGGGAAGAGCCTATTATCTCTTCTGCATTCATGCCGGGTCCTCATCTCTCCCCGCTTTCTGTCTGGATGTCAAATTCAATCAAGTTCAATTCAATTTTATTTATATAGCACCAAATAACAACAACAGTTTTAACAATGGTTTTATATTGTAAGTATAAGAAAACAGAGAAAACACCAAACAATCACATGACCTCCTATGAGGACACAGTTTGGTGACAGTGGGAAGAAACCTCCAGCAGAACCAAATCAATAATTAAATACAGAGAGGTGTGTAAACATATAACATATATATCTGAGATGAGCTCTGACATCACACTCAGTGTGACATCCAATCATAATTGATGACATTCAGTCACCTGATGTCCAGCCACACCTTCTCCTCCTCTCTGTCTCTAAACTTCAACATGATTTAAAACATAGTTTAAACCCTAAAATCACTTCATTACGTCTTTGCTATGTTCTACTTTAACATGGTTCATGAATAATTTCATCACACATGAGTAAACTTTCCTTCCTGTTTAACATTAACAGGATTTAACCACATGATAATCATTTAAACATGATCGTTTTAATCCAGTTACTTTTTCTCACTGTTTCTCTTCAAAACTGTGTTTGCTGATCACAGTTTTGTGATCGAGTGAATTAAATAACACTCAATATAATTTCATTTATTAAATCATACGTGTTAAAGTCAGAGATTAATGTTCGTGTAGTTTAAAACACCAAAACCTCCACCTGCTGATAATATGACTGCCAAATAATACTATTACAACCTCTCTATGACTGTTTTTAGTAAGTGCCCCACTCACTTTGAATGCTTCCTTTCATTTTCATAAGTGATGATATTCTGTATATTGGTGTGCCAAGATGTTTGAATTAGTAGCAATGTTAACAGCCTTATTATTAGTTTTACAATAAAAAATATATTATCTTACATAAATATAATATTCTGCATTTGTCTCCCAGCGATCAGGGAAATCACAGATAACACCAGCAAAAGCTACTAAAGCCTGATATTTTTACATGTTTTGAATATCATTCTGAATGTCCATACTGTTTATTTTAAACAATGTATTCTTATAAATAACTAGAAAGTTTTTACCTTTCCTCCAGTTTTGTCTCCAGTATGGTCAGCCTGTACTACCAGTCAGACCATGATGTGCAAGAAGACCTGGAGCTTCAGGCCTGGATCAGAGACATCGTTGAGGAAGGCTTCACAGAGCTCCCCAAATTTGGTCAGTTATTAATGTAATCACCTGCACTTGTATAGGAAGTTATTAATTTATTGATTGCTTAAAATGTTATTAGGTCTGAGGGTAAGTTTTTCTTGAACTACTAGGCTCAGACTGCTGGTTTAAAAGATTTATGACATTTTTCATAAATTGTTAAAATGTTTTAAAGCCAAAAGTAGATTTAAAGAATAAAAAGTTCCTCTTAAGTTCTCCAAAGAGCATACGGGAGAGGGACGCAACCCATAACAGCAACGCTCAGTGGTTAGAGGATCTGAGAGCAGACCACAGCAACATCTCTGGACAGGATCCAAGAAAGGGTCACCAGTATGAAGAACTGGACTGCACCAGCCCCGACATAAGTTCACGCCTACTGGCTGAAGAAGCTGACTGCACTCCAGGAGCGTCTGGCAGCACAAATAAACCAGCTGTTGATGAGAGACATCTGAAATCTCTAACCGAAGCCCTGACAGCCCTGATATATCTACATATATATTAGATATCGAGATTAGATAGATATCTATCTGTATCATATAGATATATGTTATATATAGATATTATCTTTATCTCTATATATTATATATAGAGATAAAGATAATATGAAGATGTGACACAAAACCTGAGAGATGCATCTGGCCCCTCAGTTCATCTACTGCTCTAAACTGGTCTCAGTGGAAGGGTGGCTGTCAAGACGCCATGCACTGTATGTTTGCACGTGACAGTAAATCATTGGGCCTGTTCCCCATTTTCCTACCAAAATATAAGTAAATGAGGGGCGTTCAAGACTTTGCACGGTACCATATGTATTAACTGTTGTTGATGAGTGTTGATGGCTAACACATCAGTCTGGATCTGGTCTCAAACTCTCTTTTACTTGATCATTTATCTGTAACTATATGCAGTTAAGTTCAAAATATGAATGTACTGCAATGCAGAGTTCACAGTTTGGTTTGTTAATTTCATTTAAAAACAAATGACCATGTGAAATTTAACTCTCATATATTTGCATAAGATTATAAAAACAAAGCAATTGCCAGCATGAGGCAAAAATTGTGTCCACATCCACATTACGTTCATAGTTTCAGAATACAGACACATCACCTCCAGTTAGCAGCAGGACAGCCTGTGTATGTGAGCCATCCACTTCATGTTTCATGTGTTCCAGGTTTGCCCAGTAAACTCAGCAGCACAGAGGAACTCTGCACACTGCTGGCAGTGGCTATCTTCACAAGCACAGCACAGCATGCTGCAACTAACAATGGACAGGTGCTGAACACACACACCTAAAGACAGTCGACACTGTTACACAAGATGCACTGAGGTGCAGAAAGTCAAACCGCTGGTTTGTTGGGGAGACTTATTTAAGATAAGAAATGAACTGGAATTTAGTGATAATATGATGAGTGCAGCTGTATGAAACCACGGGGCTACAGCAAACGTTTCTCTGTGATTCTTTTTAGTTTGACTGGTGTGCCTGGGTTCCCAACACCCCCTGCACCATGAGACAACCGCCACCAACAGACAAAGATGCTGTGACCATGGACATGATTATGGCCACGCTTCCTGATGTCAGCCAGTCCTGTGTACAGATGGCCATCACATGGCATCTGGGACGGGCGCAGCCAGATGCAGTGAGTCCAAGTTCATTACCATACTGTGTCCGATACAGTTTATAAGTGATATATACACATAATATACACATGTAATGCAGCGATAGATCCATTAAAAATATGAATATACAAAAATTCTACACAGAGATAAAAATGTCAGCAATATTTATATTAAATAACTAATATAAATAGATACAATAACACTAATGTCAGTGTATCTACTGATACGTGTATATCATAGTTACTCGAGTCATCTGTTCTTTACTGATGGTTTATGTTTATAAACATAATGCAAATATTTGACAATCATCCGGCACTGACACTAAAAATAAATCCTATTTTGTAATGAAAAATGGAATTGATCCTTTTTTCTCAGCTACTTACGGTTCACATTGTTTGTTTTCTGTCTTTTCTGCTCAGATTCCTTTGGGCCAGTACACAGAGGACCACTTCACCGAGCCCAAAGCTCTGGAGGTGATCGACAGGTTCAGAATGGAGTTGAAGGAGATAGAGAAACACATTCTGACTGAGAATGAAGGACTGGAGCTGCAGTACCTTTTTCTCCTGCCCAGTCGCATAGAAAACAGCATCACGATATAGAAATACTCCCAGACTGCTGAGTGGTGTCGGTCTTAAACTTTGCAATGCAGGAACTCCAGCAACACTTGAAGAAAAGGAACAACTTTACTTTAACGCGTTTTGGCTTGTGGCCTTCATCAGGGTCATAGTAGCACATAGTAGAAGTGTGCTTAAATAAAAGGCAGGAAACAGAATAAAATTCAAATTAACCAATCACAACTTCATAGATAAACCAGCTGACATATAACAGGTTGGTATTGGTTAATTGGTTAAGTCACGCCCAAGTAAATACTGGACTAGATCATTATCTTAAATCTTAAACTTTGGAAATGTGTCCTTGTGTTATGTGAGTTTTTTTTTCTGATCTTTAAATATGAACCAAAAGTTAATCAAAACAAACAAACAAACAAAAAACAATAGACTGATTGGATGCAGGAGATGATCAGGAGGGAAAAACTTTTCTTTACAAAGACTATAAAAATATTTTGTAAATGGAGCGGTTCAATTATAGCACTTTTATACTCTCCCAGAGCACCCAGCGCTTTATACAGCACGCCTCATTCACATGAGCACTTTTTTTATGCTTAAGTGTTTTCTGTCTAATATTGACACTCACTCATGCTCTGATGGATGCATCTTGGGTTCATATCTTGCCCAAGCATATTTCAAACCACCAACCTTCCGATCAGCCGATGACTTGCTCCACCTCCAGCGCTCCAGCCGCTGCATTTTCTGGAAGCCCTTTATTTGTGTCTCAGCCACTAACAGCTGGACTTGATGTGTCATGTCAAGGCCGGGCACGCAAGTGATATGAAGTGTCTGACATGTGAGTTTCCTCAGAATCTCCCTGCAGCTGCTTGAGATCTGGTGACTGGTCAGATTAGAGATAAACCTGCATGTGCCATGTTTGGAGAGTTGAGTCATTGTTAGCATTAATTATATGAATTTATTACTGCGGCACAGATATTTCCTTCTATAGTTAAGTTTGCCCAGCCTGGATTACATGAAGGTAATCAGTAAGTAGTACTTTTGACAGAATAACTTCAATATTTTAAATGTAACTTTTTTACTTAAAACGTATGAACGTATAATGAAGCTTAAACTGTAAAGCAACACATCCTGATATATCCATGTGCTTACAATGTTGAGAAATAAACAAATGACGCCACATCCGTTGTCTGCGTACTTTGTGGCTTCAGTACATCAGAAAACTGTAAGATTACTGCATCACTGCATGACTCACCAGGCAACAGTAAAGAGTGGGTTACTGTGACACTCACCATAGGAAGAACACACCGGATACAATAAGTCTGCTTACAGCAGACAGCTGGACATCTTCCAGTGGATAGAAAAGGTAAATGTAGGATTTAAAAGGCGCTATTCAGACAGACGAACTACGCTGACAGAAATGATTTAATTTCATTATCAACATTCCCAACACAGTCACATGGTCACTGACAAGGATTACAAATATACTATCTGATTTAAGAAGTACACAAAAGTGTTTTACAGCTTTTATTACAATCCAGCAGTATAATCAAACCGTTCTAACACTTGTAATCAGAGGTAGAATTACTTTAATCTTAGAATTAATAAGTCACATTACTTCATGTTCTCAAAGTGTCCAATCTCGTCCCCTTTGACAAGGTCACTGAAATCCTGAGAGAACAGGTGAGAATCAACACGTCCCTCCTGCTGGCAGTGGGCTGCTGGGAGGTTATCCTTCCACCAGGTGGCACTACTGCACAAGATACTCCTGAAGAACAACACAGAGGAGCAGAAATGAGAAACTGTAGCAAAAACTTACAATAAACCATCAGTTTATGAATTAAACAAGAAAGCAAACTATAGTTAATCCTCCTCTTTGACCTTAAATAGAATTCTTATTTGTTTAATTGACATAATACATTCAATAATTTGTAAAACCAGAGAAAGACCATAAACTCATCATGACTCATATCTCTGGCTTGTTTTTGACCATTTAGAGTGATCAACGTTGTTTTACTTCTTCAAATGAATTTTGAACTAGTTATCTTCCATCATCTCCATAAAACCAAAGCACGTACACCTGGCTACAGATGGTTGAGCTGTTTGGACACAAAAGTAGAAAAGAAAGGTGCAGAAGAGGAATAACTGATAAAGTGAACGTCATGATTGTTGTCAAAGAGGACATGCAGAGAGCTGCAGGAGAAACAAAGGAAAAACAAAAATCAAAACTATCCATATTCTTCTGCTTATCCAGAGCCAGGTCACGAATGTAGCATCCTAAGCAGAGAAGCTTTGACCTCCCTCTCCAGTTTGCCCAGGGGAATAAGGATGACTGTGATCCCCAATATTTGGAGCACACCCTTCGGACCCCCTTCTTAAAGATGGGAACCAACCCCTCAGTCTCTTAATCGAGAAGAAGCACCCCTGATCTCCATGCAGCATTGCAAAGGTGCGCCAACCAAGACAGGCCTACAACATCCAGAGCCTTCATGAACTCCGGCCGACCACATCCTTTGAAGTTGTTTAACTTGCCTGAGTGATGTCACCCCCAGTGATGTCACACTCGTCCAAAGACTCTGCTTCCTCTATGGAAGGTGTGTCAGTGAAATAAAAGAGGTTCTCTAAGTATTTCTCAACTGAATCCAGCAGCGCCCCATCTGCAGTGTGTACTGTGTGGGTAGGTCAGGGCTATCAGAGTTATCTGACAGTTTACCAGAACCACTTCAAGGATGCCCAAAAATCTTTTTCCATGGCCTTTGTTTTTTTAAAGCTGATGTCTGGGAGAGTTAAACAGGAAGCACTCATGGATTTTTCATGGAATGACCCATCTCAATCTCCAGTACTTCCTCAAAAGAAACTAACTGGATCAAATTGTTGAACTGAACAATGTTGTTTGGCTGAGAGCAAATAGCTTGACAAGATAGTCTCTTGTAATTGAGATCCTGTGAATCTCCAAAGAAAATTCAACTGCAGTGCAAGGTAAAAAGTCAGAAGCATGAAATTCAAAAGCACAAATAAAAGACCTCACCTTCTTCTTATTGAGCCTCATCTGGCACCAGGAGAACAGTCCACACACCACATACATAGCAGCTGCGATGAAGCAGTTGTAGCCCACCTTTTGGTACACATCATAGGCCCTCTGAGGTGGATTTAAACTGAGAAAATAGAAACATTGCAAAAGAAAAGTTACATATCTCATGAATGATTCATTTACTGCAGATACACAGCAGGAAGAATAAGTATTGAACACATCACCAATGTTCTAAGTAAATATATTTTTAAAGGTGCTATTGACATTGAATTCTGACCAGATCTGAACAACACATCCCATTCATACATGCAAAGAAATCAAACGACAGATGTCTTTAAATTATGTGTTATAATGAGAAATGACACAGGGAAAAGTACTGAAATATATTTAATACTTCGTACAAAAGCCTTTGTTGTTTAGGGCAGTTTCTAGATGCCTCTTGAATGGACGAACTAGTCACATACATTACTCGGTGTGATTTTGGTCCATTTTTCCACACAAACAGTCTTCAAATCCTGAAGGTTCCCCTTCTATGAACTCTGACCTTTAGTTATTTCCATATATTTTCAGTAGGATTCAGGTCAGGTGACTGACTGAGCTAATCTAGCAGCTTTATTTTCTTTCTCTGAAATCGAATGAGACTTTCCTTGGCTGTGTGTTTGGGATCCATTGTCTGGTAAATGGCAACAAAGTTTCTGAGTATTTCTTCTTCAATATTTTGTCTCTGTACATTGTTTGTTCCCTCAATTATATGAAGGGTTCTAGTGCTGTATGCCAGCTCGCCTTGGAACAGTCCACAGCCAAGTGTGAAGCAGTGGGAATGAGAATCAGCACCTCCATATCTGAGGCCATGGTCCTCAGCCGGAAAAGGGTGGAGTGCCCACTCCGGGTCAAGGACGAATTCCTGCCCCAAGTGGAGGAGTTTAAGTATCTCGGGGTTTTGTTCAAGAGTGACAGGAGAAGGGAGCGGGAGATCAACAGACGGATTGGTGCAACGGCCGCAGTGATGTGGACGCTACACCGGTCTGTTTTGGTGAAGAGAGAGCTGAGTGTAAAAGCGAAGTTCTCAATTTACCGGTCGATCTACGTCCCTACCCTCACCTATGGTCATGAGCTGTGGGTAGTGACCGAAAGAACGAGATCATGGATACAAGCGGCAGAAGGGTGGCTGGCCTCTCGATTAGAGATAGGGTGAGAAGTTAGGCCATTCGGGAGGGGCTCAGAGTAGAGCCGCTGCTCCTCCACATCGAAAGTAGCCAGTTGAGGTGGTTCGGGCATCTGACAAGGATGCCTCCTGGGCGCCTCCTGGGTGAGGTTTTCCAGGCATGTCCCACCGGGAGGAGGCCCCGGGGCAGACCCAGGACACGCTAGAGAGATAATGGGGTATAATGGGAGGTCTGGGCTTCTCTGCTTGGGCTGCTGCCCCCGCAACCCAGCCCCAGATAAGCAGAAAAAGATGGATGGATGGATGGATGGATGGATGGATGGATGGATGGATGGATGGATGGATAGTGCTGTATGTGTATGTGGGAGCACCTGGTTGTGGCCAGTTTATGGTGGAATGATTTTCTTTCCACATTATTTACTCCAGTGCTCACTGGAGGACATCAAGTTAGGGGGGGAGATATCATTGTCATTCCCACCCACTAAGTCCCAAGAACAACTTGTGCATTAAAGGCGTTGAGGGCAAGTGTAGCTGAAAGAGAGGCTCATGGCTCAGTGGGGAACCCGGACTCTCCATGGCCAATTACCAAGACTCTGTGAAGGTTCTTAGTCATCCAGTCCACTACAGGAACACCTGCCTGTGAGGGTGACGCCTCCGTACCAGATGCACTGAACAACTTCTATGCACGGATTGTTTGTTTGTTTGTTTGTTAATTTATTTCAAACATGTAAACAATATACAGGTACATTTAGGCTACGTCCACACTAGCGTTTTCAGCCGTTTTCACAGAGTTGTGCGTCCACATTGAAACGACCCAAAACGCTTACGTTCCAGTCCTGCACATGCGTGAAAGCGAGTGAGAATTAAAGAATTTGAAGAAAAGCTATCTGGAGCATGAACAAACTGGTAATAATCTTTTTTAGGGCTGTCAAAATTGAGAGCAATCAAAACAACTGCTGTATAATGCCCTCCGCTATCTTTGTTTCATTGGTCACATGACTGCATCACATGACTAAAATGTGTCATCATTTTAGAAAGTCTGCGTTTTCGAGTGTCCACACTGCGACGGGACAGCTCCGTTTTGAAATGTATGCATTTTCGAGAGTGTGTTTTTCCTTGAGGAAAACGCCGTCTCAGTGTGGCCGGGAGGCCAAAACGGAGAGAAAACGCATTAGTGTGGACGTAGCCTTAGTAAAGAGAATAAGAGAGAAGAAAATACTATACAAAAGTCAATACATTTCAATATTGCTACCGTTCTGATTCATTTACATGATGAAAGGGAGTGGGAAGAAGTACACACTTATTTAATCCCGCCCCTTTGCCATAAGTTATCAGTTAATATTTAGTCAGCTTCCTTACTGATATAATCTGTAATAAAAATAGTGAACAGGTTTCTGTTATAATATATACTATAATATCACATCATGACATTTTTTAAATAGAGATATTCACTTAATTTCAACATTTTCCCTTTCTTTATAGTTCGAGAAGATCCTATTTTTATAACTCTTTTTGAACTGTTTTATGTTTGGACGTTGCTTTAATTCCATATTCAGACTGTTCCACAGTTTCATCCATGAACAGAAACACAAAAGCTTTTTCTTGTAGTACTTTCCCTGTTTTGAAGTTACAAAAACACCTTAAATTAGAGTATGTTTTTTCTTTCAAAAAAAAAAAACATACTCTGAATATTACCTGGCAGTTCTTTATTTTTTGCTTTGAATAGAATTTGTGCTGTTTGGAATTTCACTAGATCGTCAATTTCCAATATTTCAGACAGCAAAAATAGTGAGTTTGTATGTTCCCTATAATCTGCACTGTGGATGATTCAAACTGCTTTTTTTTTGAAGCGTAAAAAGTGAAAGTAATTTGGTTTTATAGTTGTTGCCCCAGACCTCTGCACAATAGCTTAAGTATGGTGAAACCAGTGAACAGTATAAATATGAAGTGATGTCCCGTCTAATACCTGCTTTGCCTTGTTTAGTATTGCAATGCTTCGTGATACTTTGGAATGAATATATCTTACGTGAGCTCTCCAGTTAAGTTTTTCATCTATTATTACCCCCAGAAATTTATTTTCACTGACTCTTTCAATATCAACACCATTTATTTGAATCTTAGCATTTGTATTTAAACTACTGTTTCCAAATAACATAAGTTTAGATTTATTCAAATTTAATGATAATTTGTTTTTATCAAGCCAGAACTGTACTTTACTTATTTCATTAGTCATATCCTCCAATAAATGCTGCAGATCATCACCAGAGCAAAAAATGTTTGTATCGTCAGCAAAGAGAACTTTGGACACTTTACAGATGTCATTAATGTATAGGTTGAAGAATTTTGGACCCGAAACTGACCCTTGGGGTACACCACAAGCAATGTCCATACATAAGGACTCCGGACCCAATTTAAAACTACCCCTCTGACACCATAACGTTCCAGTTTTCTTATTAATATATCATGATCTATAGTGTCAAATGCCTTTGTCAAGTCTATGAATAACCCAGCCACATATTGCTTTTTGTCTATGGAATTTGTGATGTATTCTATTGATCTAATAGTGTCAGGGATGTTGATCTGCTTGATCTGAATCCGTACTGACTCTCGGTGAGTAGTTTATGTTTATCTATAAATTTTTCCAGTCAGTTGTTAAACAGTTTTTCAAGAATTTTTGAGAATTGAGGCAGTAAAGAGACAGGCCTGTAGTTTGTGAAATGGTGTTTGTTGCCAGATTTCATTCTGTCTGGAAATTGACCAGTTTGAAATGATAAATTCCAAATGTATGTAAATGGTTTTATAATAGCCTCAATGACTCTTTTAACCACTATCATGTCAATATCATTACAATCCAAAGATTTCTGATTTTTTACATTTTTTGACAATTTTGAAAAAACTTCATTTTCATCGACGGCTGTGAGAAACATAGAATATGGATTTCTGTCTATCAGTGTATCGGTTTTTCTTTCCCAGGATCAGTGATTGTTCTTGCTAAATTTGTTCCAGCAGTTACAAAGAATTCATTGAGACTATTTGCCACAACGTCCATATTGTATTCTTCATGCTCATTACAAATGAAATACTTGGGATAGTTCTTTTGTCCAGCCCCACGTTTTATAACACTGTTCAGTATTTCCCATAATCTTTTAATATTATTCCTATTTATATCTAATTGCTTCTTATAGTATCCCTTTTTACTATATCTAAGTATATTAATTAACCTATTTTTATATCTTTGACGCTCAGAACGACGTGATGGTGAGGAAGACCCCTCCCCTCACAACGACCTGTGTCTGACCTCGGCTGATGTGATGTGATGTACTGATGTGCACTTTTCTAATGCACCGCTGTGTGCGCATCATTCTGTTCTGTCTGGTGTTGCACAGTTTGGGTTTTTTGCCAGTTTTGCACACTTGCATTTTACATAGTCCTGTGTTGATTGTTTGTCAAAGTGAGTTGAGGCAACTGTTCTTGTGATTTAGTGCTAAAGAATAAAAACTGAACTCGACTGAGCTGTGCCTGTAAGTCTTATTAAATAGGTCATGAAACACAGGACAGTCGTTTAGCCCAAGATTTGTGTAAACAAGGCAACTCCTCCCCCAAAAGGTTGATTCTGTTCATCTGGATGTTTTCACTTAGAAAGAACGTTTATAAGGTTGGAAACCTGCAGTCAGCTGCCAATGAGGAAGTCACTGTGATGAGGGAGGAAACGTTGCTCTGCTACGCTTTGAGTCCCCAAAACTTCCTGTTTTTCATTCTGGGCCAGGTTGAACCATTTTACTCTCTTTATATTTCTTTTAAAATGTCCATGTTTAGCTCCTTAGTGGAGGCCAAAGTCTGTACCATGTTCAAAAACAGGATTCCTTTTCTGTCTGCTGGACTTCACAGATTTGGTGATCTGTGGTTTATTGCTGAGGCAGATTTCAACTTTCAAGGAAGAATCGTGTTTCTACGAAAAACACAGCGATATCAAATAACATCATTAAACTTTTCTTCTTTTACATTTTACGAGGGAAAGAGTGTTTTTCTGCTGTCTGTTTTCTTCCTTCTATTTAAGGCAGAAAATTGATGCATACTTGGTGACTGTCTCTGCAAGAGCGCGATACCTGCAGCTGACAGGACACTAACCCTAAACAGAATCAGTCCAGCTCAAACAGACAAGTATCGAGCCAGAGTGCAGCTGCACAGGCAGAGATCTGGAGCGACGTGTTATAGCACAAGACTTACTCTTTAAATGTGTCTTCCTCTGTCAAAGGCACATCTTCAATCAGTACTGCTGAATGTGTTGTAAAGAAAATGCCCAGCAAGCCCTGAGACAGAGAGGGATATATTAGTCCAGCAGTGGCTCAGAGTAACTTGTAATGTGATCCCAAATGTAATGAACATAACAGCATGGTACAAGTACGTTCTTTATGACTCAGATATGTTTTTGACACAAATGTAATGCTTCTTAAACATTCACACAAAATAGTCCTATTTAATACGCTATTAGATTAAACTGATTTAAAGTCTTTCTTTATTCTTTAACTGGAGCTTCCTAAGCTGCCCTCTACTAACACTGGGAGGGAGACTCAGAAAATCCAAACAATAGATCTACTGTTATAGTTGCTGGTATAACAGGGTGTTTCCCTAACATTGTCTCTGCACCTACTGATTCACAGAAACAGCATATATCTCATGCACATCACGTTTTAAGTTGAAAAAGGTCAGTCTTGGCCTCAGTCTTTTCATTCTGGAGACTCAAAATCTAACTTTATTTCAACCCACGTGGCTCATACACAAGTATATGTAAGAGTTAAGGCTCCTTTTTCAGATATATTCAAATATACAATGTTAGGAAATTGGAATCAGCTGACTGAGTGAACAGTAAATTCGTAACAAGAACTAAGTGGCGCATAAGGACGCTGTGATTTACAAAGCAAAATCTCCACACTTACCAACATGACAACCCCCCACATGCTCAACACGATCCCACAGGCGGCGAGTTTAGGTCCACAGATGAGGCCACGCATGATTCCACTCTGTTACTCTTATTAGTCCACAAGGAGAGCGTTAAACTAATCTCAGACTACTGTAGCTTCTTCAGACATGTGACTATGACCGAACAGGTTCCGGAATGTTGAAAGTTTAGACGTTAGAAAGAGTTAAAAAACCGATCAAATCAAGTGTTTTATATTAGTATGCAGTATGATACATGTGGTCCTAACTTACTGTTATAACAGCCTGACACCTCCGTCATGAGCAAACCAACACAAACCGTGTAGTTACAAGTTTTCTGTAACAATCCCGTAAACGAAATCACGTGACCGCAGTGTTCTCAGTCATGTGACTTTCCCTCTCCGCGCTCAGATACCTTTGGAAATACAGTCATTTCCTGATTTCACACAAGACTTTGAAACGCACCGTGCAAAAAGAACCGTCCTGCTTTGCGGTAAACGCGTACTGTATCACTACAAAGTAAACACTCCGCGTCTTTAACGTGATGTCTTTTTGTGCACGTGACAAGCAAGTGATTTGAATTAATATATATTTAGAAAAAACCCACTGTAATGTATCTATGTGTGCCTTTGTAGTGCTACATTATGATTATGTATAGGTTTCCACCAGCCTGCACTGTGCAGTGTGTGTGAGAGATAGATACACCATAACAGTACCTGATGATAAGCTGGATTTAGACCAAAGTTATTATAGTTTAAGTACAATTAAAAGCTAAAACTATTAGCCCAACACATAAAGTAAATGGGGAATTGACATCCACGTTTAAATAAAATTGGAATGACTTAACAGTTTGTGTCCTTTAAAGCTTAACACCTAATATTGTAGTTTCAGTATCACAACTTTGCAAATGTATAACACAAAGTAACAGAAACGAGGAGTGACACCCTGGATGGTTAATCTGGTTTCTGAGAATACACTGGAGGTGGGGGGTGTCAACAAACTGATGATTAAAACAACCTACAGCATATAAATGGAGTGTTTAAGCAAAAAGGTTTGCAGTATGAAACATTAATCTGGATCAGAACTGTCCAGAACTAAGTAAACTATGCAGCAACCATACATTTCTGTACACTTGTGGCTCTTTTTAAAAGAGTTATGCATAAATAAGCATATTTCTTTTTTCCAATCTTCCCATCATCGTGTGAACATATATTTTGGTCAACAGACTGTTACTTATGTACTGCTTTTCTAATTCTATCTGCTTTTTTCTTTTTTTGTTTTACAAGGTTCATTCAAACATTCACAGACATTTATACAAGCACTTTCTTCTATACACTGGCACACACACTCTCATAGATGTATCGGGACAACCTGAAAGACACTTGGACCTGCAGACTGAAGTAGCCAGAGATCAAATGATCAACCTTCCGCCTGGTAGATGACCCACTCTACTTTCTGAGCCATCCGTCATGCTGTACCTCATATGTTGTTGTTTCTACAGTAGCATCACCAGTGGAAAATGTAGTGAGTTCTCAATTTTGTAAACAATTCACTTGTTTTATGGTAAAATACTACAATATATAATGTCTATAATATATATATTGTCAACAGACAGCCTAAATGGTAACATATGTAAACCACCATATGTCACCCAAAGAAGCCCCAAAGTGTTAAACTGCCGAGGTGTTGGGACTATACAAAATAGATTCTCAGTGTAGTCTTCACAGTATGATTTTAGCTTAAGGATGGACAGACTTATATGGCCATATTTAAAAAGAACGTTCTATAACCTGTGATTCCAACAGTGTGCCAGCACATTAACATTATGAAAAGGTTTTTGAACATTCTGTTAAAACGTTTCTTCTTGGTAACCTTTTTTAAATTTTTTTTTCAGTTTTTATCCTGGTTACGTCAATATCATTTCCTAGTCTGATTCCAATTATATATTTTTCTTGTAAGTATTAACGTCCCCAAGTTTACCTCGTTTAGAGACAGAAATTGACCCGGGTCACAGTGAGCTCTTAAAAACTGAGATTTTCGAGTGCACCTGAAGTCAGCACGAGCCATCTGCTGAGCGAGCGGGCATCCGTCTGTCGTCAGTGACATGGTAGAAAAGAAGTTTGAAGGCTGATAAAACACCTTTAGTAGCATTATGCAGCACGGTATGAAAAAGACTGCCTTCCACAAGCAGCGATATTAAAGACAGCGGGAGAGCTGCTTTCTAGCTGTGGAGCTACATTAGCAAGCGCACCAAATGCTACCTGGCTATGCCGTTAGCATCGTAGCAGCTGTAATTCAACTGGAGGACATCATTGGGTCTGGCTCACTGACTGTTCAGTGTGTGCTATCACGGAGATCAGCGAAATGACCTCAGCTTCTACTAAAGTAAGTCGGTCTGACACGTGAACATCTAGCATGTATTATATGGTGATAATACAGTATCGTTATCCTTACACAAACGTACCAACCCCAGAGTGTACTGAGCTTCCCGCTGCTTCTATACAAGGGCCAAAATAATGGACTGAAGTTTCCAGGTGAACATCAAACAATATTGCAAAATCGCTATTTAAGTTTTAGGACAGGTTATCTAAAAAGCAGCAGTGGAAAATGATCATCTATGCCCACGTGTTGTTTTGGGGCCTTATTTCCAGTGAGGGGGAATGTGTATACCTCCAGGTTTATGTCACCTTTTTCTGTAAGTCCGAGGCTTTGACGTCATTTTGCCTTTTCCTACTACGCCTTATCACCCAGCACCAGTGTAGAGCTTTGCTAATACTGTTGTATTACTCTTTGCTGTGACTGCGTGCAGCAGGTTCAGCCGGTGTCTCAAAGCAGGAGGACACTGGTTAAACCTGGACACTGCATATAAACACCCTGGATCAGAATGATAGATGGACTGCGTCTTATATAGTTCTACTCTACCTGAGCACTCAGAGTGCTTTATATAACTTGCCTCATTCACCCACATGCATTCATAATCTGGGGTTAGTATCTTGCCCAAGGATATTTGGCAATCAGATTGGAGCAGACAGGGGTTCAACCACCAACCTTCTCTCAGGTGACCTGCTCTACCACTTAAATGTTAATTGCAGCGTGTTACAGTACACATCACTTTATTACAACGTTCACCCTCTGTGGAATGATGCGTAGTCATTTTCCATTGATGCTACTTGTCCACTTAACCACTCTGTGTTGGCCAGGTGGGTGAGATCTTCTCTGCGGCAGGAGCTGCCTTCACCAAACTAGGAGAACTCACCATGCAGCTTCACCCAGTGGCAGAGTCCAGTCCAGCCAGGTAACACTAGTCTCACACACATTGTATAATAATAATAATTTATCTATAATGATATAAAAAGTAATGTGGTTGCATTTCGTACAGACTTTACCTGCTTTTGTTGTTGGAGCCAAAAACTAAGATGTAATGTATATAAGTTTAATTTTATTATAAACCATAGAATTAAGTAAATTAATTTTCTGTCTATAGCACCAGTTAATCTCATTGTGCTTTATATAGTAGAGCAGGGGTGTCCAACTCCAGGCCTCGAGTGTCCTGCAGGTTTAGACGTGTTCAGCTGATTTAAATGGCTAAATGACCTCCTCTGTCCTGAAGTTCTCCAGAGGCCTGGTAATGAACTAATCATGTGATTCAGGTGTGTTGACCCAGGGTGAGATCTGAAACCTGCAGGACACCGGCCCTCGAGGCCTGGAGTTACCCACCCCTGTAGTAAGGTAAACGTTTTCACAAGGGGTCTCTAAGTGGATGGATATTTGATTAAGTAGATTTACTACATGTCCTTTCTGATGCAAACTCCGATGGATTTGTGGAGTGTAAACTACTACACTATGGAGTCACTGCTTTATATAGTAAGGTAAAGGCCCGAATATTGAAGGAAAGACTCCAACAATCAGATCAGGTTCCCCTTAAGGAGAGGAAACCATCTGCTGGGACAGGATGAGCATTTACAAGAGTCTACACTCCAAAATTTATACATGTGCATAGCATGCATGTTGCAATTTCATATACTGTAAATAATCTAATTTAAGTTAACCTAATTTTTTACACCTCAGTCATAAACGCACACCCCAGGTTTGTGAATGTATTAACTTGTAGGTCACATAAGATTTTCCAAGTGATACCATAGCTGCATCTACTAAAACAAGTTTGAGTCTCTGTGACCTCCATCTCAAGGTCAGAGGTCAAGTTTTTTGAAAATCTTGTGAATGCGTCTTAGTCATGAGAACAACTTCTGGGATGTAAAACGTGTAACTTTGTGAGCCGATTTTAATAATAAACATGAATCAGCCACAGAGTGTTACAGTCAGAGTCAGATGGGTGACCAAATAAATGGTGACTGAACGTGTGGAGGTGATTCATCTGTATCATCACATGTGCAGAGACTAACGGCTGGAATCGCTTAATTTAGCTCCCATCTTTCCTCCAGCAGTTTGACAAAGAGCACAGTTAAGAGGAAACCATATGAAGATGGAGCTACGCCTGCAACTTCTGACAGTCCAAAGAAGGTCATCAAGAAATCCACCCTTGCTGTTGCCAGAGCATCGCAGGGCGCTCCAGCTGTTATCTCTGTGTCCACAGCTCAGGTTGTCATGGCAGCAGGTCTCCAGGGTCCACCCTCCAACCAGCCTCCTCTGAAGAAACAGAAGACTGCAGGTCTCCTTCCTCGAGTCCACCAACAGTTTTATTCATTTCATTTAAAAAAAAAAAAAAACAAACACTTGTAGATAATGATAACCTTTTGTACATTTTAAATACACAAAAATGAACAAATAATACCGAGAAGTGAAGTGAGTGCTGTGTGTGTGCAGATGTGACTCTCAGCGCTCTGAACGATTCGGATGTGAACAGCGATCTTGTGGACATCGAGGGACTCGGTGAGCGATCCAACTCCAAAAAACTCAACAATTTTGATCAAGGTAAAGTTCATGAACAGAAATAAAACACAGATGGATTGTTTTACACTTACACAAACTAACAGAAGCTGTCAAATATTGAAAAGTTTGGATCAAATCAAAAGATTAGATAGCATCTGCTTACACAACATTTAACATTGTCGGGTCTGACTTCTGTTGTTCAGCAGAAAAAAATTAAGTAGAAAACCCCGTCCAAAAAGAGTCCTGCACCTCACTTGCCTTACCATCAGCAGTTTGGGCAAGTGGCTATCAGCTAAAGTTGAGTTTGAGCACGGAAAACTTTGGGTTTTCACATTTTAAAAAAAGGTGACGTTGGGAGCATCTGAACTATCCGAAAAATGTAATTGCGTACTAGCACAAAAGGAGGTCATGTAATAAAGAAAGATGATACCATACTATTCAATTAAATTTGGTCTATATAGGATCAAATCACAGTAATCTCAGGGCAACTGTAAGGTAAAGACCCTACAATAATTCAATAAACTATGTGGAAAAACCCCCCACAACCCTGTATATTTGTGGGCCCCATGTAAAGATTTACACCATGACACAGGACAAACAGAGTGTTGGATCATTTTCTGATCTACAGTAACCATATGAGACTTTCTTTTCTGTCTCCATAGATACCCTGAACCTGGACTCTAGCCTCATTATGAACCCCAGCGACCTGCCTCTGCTGTCCCGCTGATCCTCCTGTAAATGTCATAGAAATAATGAAGAAACACTTGAAATAATTTGTAAAAATCAGGACTCGTGTTTGTAGCCGGGTGATGCTGAGCACTAGGATGAAAGCAAACAGCAGTCAGAATGTGTTGGTGATGAAGGATTGCATTAGTTCTAGGCAAGTTGGCATAATGTGTGATTTTTGTTTCCTTAAACTCTGTTTGGAGAAACATTTAGAACATCCCACTTTATTTTTTATTTTTTTAAATGGACAATGGGAAAGTTACATTTGGCTGCACTGACAAAAGATAACTTTTGCGAAACTTCTCCCACTGCAGACACAGGAGATGTTTGTTTGGGTTTTTTTTTTTTTTTTTTTAAACAAAGTTAAAGCATTTACAGAAACTCATGATAAAGCTCCTGTATTTCCGCTTCAGTGTGACGTCTCCAAATCCCTTTGTAAGAATAGATGTCAGACTCGATGTGTCATGGTGACAGCATAATTGCTGGCATGTGTTGCTAATGTCTTTGAAGACCCAGTGTCCTGAGAAGTCCACGTGTCTTATTCTGGGCAGATATCTGTGGTTAAACTGTGACTGTGCAGACGTGGCAGTAACAAAATGATAAAAGGACATCTTAACTCACCTCTTTTTAGAGCTCTGAAACACAACTGGTTTTCCACCTTTAAACAAAATGACAGCAAACTGAGACAACGTGGATGAATTCCAGTTGAATATTGCACCTCTCCAGTATCCATATCAAGCTCCTGGTATTATCCCAGATTGGAGTCTGCAAGTTGAAACAATGTAACAAATGACGATTTTAATTGTTATTGTTATTTTTTCTGTATGTAGAAACTGTCAGTTTGTGTCTATTTTAGCATTTGACAGCATCATGTATGTTTCACGTTACTACAGCGCTTTTGAAAGCATGCTGTTAGTTTAATCTTTTCTTTATATTCATGTCAGTGGAACAAAGTTGAGGTGATACAAGATTTTTATTTTCTCGACTTCATCTCTTTCATTTATTTTATTGCTTTTGCAGGAGTGTCGCAAACGGGGAATTTTCATCAGTATCATTTTGCATAATAGTGCTTTAGCTGTGAACTGCAGCAAAGCATAGCTGCGTAAACGCGTTGGCTTAAAAGAAACGGATATTTTTGGGGTTATGCAATAGCTGCGAATTTGAATGTGCTTGTGCATCTTCTCCATGCTCCTGTTTCATTTCATCCTGTTTAGTTCCCAAAGAAATGTATTTGTCTGAATAGAAGAAAACATCTATTTTAGTTTTCATCTGCCGGCCTGTGAGTGCACTCTAACGCATTAAGACACTAAGAAAAGTGATGCTAATTCTCTCCTGGAGAATGAAAAGTAAGACTCTGCAAAAGGATGATTTAAAAAATATCCCTTGAACTAAAAGCTGTGAAGGTGCTGACGGTGGATGTGATTGACGAGAGGCATGGTGACTTTGGGAGGTGGGGATAGTTATGAACCATCAAGGACATATTTATAGGAACACAGTGACCAGCAGCACCATCTCTGTGTGCTCACATAAGTGGAAATCATGACACACTCATTTGTGTTTTGTAAAGATTCATTACTGGAGCGCAGCTGAAAATAAAGTGATTCAGCTCCTTCTCAGCACTGTAGGCACTCAAACCCGACTCAGATTTTATTATTGTGCTTGGAACAAAGCCAACGCGACCTTAAAGAACACGCACGTGGTTTAAGGTGAGACCAGATTTGAACCTTTTCTTTGAGTCTAAAATAAGTTTCACAGACATTTTATTTTTCAAACACTGACCTTTTATTAATGTGTAACAGTCATAATCGACCCACAGACCATTATGTTCATCCACTGGGAATTCTTAAACACATTAAACCGCAGTGCTGTTTATTTATAACAATATAAACAATAATATATATATATATATATATATATATTTATTTATTTTTTTAAGCCACTGATAATCACAGCAGTGTAGTGATGTGTGTCTGACTGAAGCAGCACATAACATACTGGTAATGCAGTGAAAAGAAATACCAGTAATGATGTGCTGCTACAGCCAGATGCACTGAATGTGAGCTCCAACACACACACGTACAAACATGCATTTATGGAAAAACAAGTAAAGAATAAATCCGAGCACTACAGGTAATGCAGCTTATTTTCAGCATGCAGTGATCTGCCTCCCACATACTGATCTGAAATATAAAGAACAGTTTAACAGAGCTGCAGAGATTTAAATGCAAACACCTCTCAGGTTATTTATGACAGCAGCTTTGGATGGATCAGTGATCTGTGGAGGGAAGAGAATATATTTGATATGAGTGATTCCACTCAGGGCGACAGACTGGCAGGCTTTGACACGAGCACCTACTGAAAAGAAGAAAAACAGCAACAAAATATAAACAAATGCAACAATGAAACATGCAGGCACTCCTGGTCAGCTGTGTGTTTGTTCCAAAGTTCCTTAAACAGTTATTCATAAACAAATTCATTTTACATGATGTGGATAAAACACATTGTTCCCTTATTTTAGTAAAAACCTTCAGAATGATAACGGTGGCTGGAGTCTAGTTCCTAACAAACATTAACATAAAATCAACATATTAGTTATGAGTGAAAAACCTAAAAAAAAGTTTCTTTTTTTAAACAGACGTGGCTAAGCTGTCGACCCTAAATTAGGCAATTATCTAAATCATTCGCCCTAATTTTCTAACCTCATTATGTTCTCTATAAGTAGGAAATGCTGCTTTCAGCTCACTGGTGCAATTAGTTTGTTGTCAGGAGACTAAAACATTGTGGACACAAAAGCATTTCAGCCTGACTTACACAGAGTTTAATGTGAGTTTGTGCTCACTATTCATGTCAGTGCAATTCTTTTCTTTTTACAGATCTTGACAGAAAAATAAACCACACGTCAGTGATACTCAGATAATGAGATGCATCCAGCTGCTCACAGACAACAGGAAAGCAACTCATGCATCCACCCACATGGACGGAGCATGTGGCTTATAGTTTTAAGACAAGTAACAGAAATTATTGCAATCAAAGTCTAAGCTGGAGGAAAATGGACTAGCAGCAGTGTAATGCTGAGGATCCCAGGGCTCACAGTGGCAGCACATAATGATTTGAAGCGATTCAGCACATCTGCAAAACATGATATGCTGCTAGAGCGCACCCTGGACACACCGAGGCCATGACTCAGGCTGTGCATATCCACGGGGGCGGGAGGGCAGAGACAAAACTGAAATGTATGTGACCTTTCTCTGAAGAAGACGGCCAAATGCAACTTCATTTTTTGTTCCGTTCATCTGTACGTTTTTGTTTTTGTTTTAAAAACAGAGAAAATGTGGAGGAAGTGGAGAAAAAGAGGAAGTAGAAGTAGAAGGTAGGGGTAAATATAGCTCACATATTATTGAAGAAAAATAGCATTAAAAATGTTTCACAACAAAGTATTTAATGATAAAATAATCCACACATTTTATTTTCGGATGATTTCCACCTGAAACATACTACAAAAAATTAAATCAAATAAAAGATTATTTAAGCAACTGAAATAAAATAAGAAGTATGACTGTACTGTGCTTTACTATATCCTTAGAGGCAAACCACTAACAGCACACAGCAGTGGGGCTAAGTTCTAACATGCTACCTACTCCAATGTAAATAAAGATAGAAAATAAAAAACGACATTTACATGCAGCTTTTAAAAGGCGTCTTTCACCAAAAATAAAGAAAATATAAACATCAGCCAGATGTCTGAGTTTAAGATACTTTCAGCTTTTTGAACTTGATGTAAAATAGAAAGTGATTTGATAAAATACTCACATCCCAATTTTAATGCATCTCCACTGAACCAAATGTGTATTTTTATACTAAGAGTGTAAAACAGCATCTTACCTGCAGCCCTGCAGAGGGTCACGCTTTAACACTGCAATCAGAGCAGATCACTTAGTGCAATTGTCTAGCAAGTCATGTCTTGTTGATGCAGCCCTAGGAACTAATCCAGACTTAAACCACACACAGTATTATTGAAGCTACTGCGTGCTGGTCCAGCCCAGAGGTTCTCCATCACATCACACAAATTTCCCTTCATGTCATTCCTGAATGTTGGCTGAAGTTCAGTATATTATGTGTCAGAGGAAAGGAGTAAAAAGGGAGGGTTGCTGTTTAAGGACAAGTGAAACTGAAGTAATCATCTTAACCTGCTTGGATTTTATTTATTTAAATCCATTTCCAACTACAGATATATCGACAGAGATAACTGCAGAAGATCAGTGATGAAAGATCAGTTTTTGTTTACGGTTTGGTTAATAAAATACCTGCAAATATCCTTCACATGTAATCAACAGTTGAAACCTTGTGACAATTTGTACTCTGTGACTGTTGATCGATATATTTTACTTTACATGTGGATCCTTACACTGGAATCAGTATCCTATGTCATTTTAATGTGCAACTGACAGTTAGTTGACTGATTCGTCAGTATAAAGAAAAAAAAAAGGATTTGAAATGGACAGGGCGGGGCCAGCACTGAACCTGATGGCACCACACTTGACAGGATACACTTAAGATTTATACTTCCATAAAACTAGGCTGTAAACAGGAAACACACTCATGCATATCTGTCTGCAAAAAAAAATATATTAAAGGGCCAAGAAATTTTATTTAAAAAAAACAAAAGTTTTAAATGTAAAATGTTTGGTCAATATTTAAGAAAAACTCAATCAAAAGTGCTGAAGCTTAACCTCCAAGGCTGCTCAAATGAAGCCTTATAAAGCCATGTGGCCACAAAGGGTCAGAAAAGGTCACGACAGATAACTATGTCCCAAACATCCACCGTCACTCAAAGAAGAATTAAAGACTGGAATTCAAATTGTGATGGAGGGAATAAAAGGCAGTGTTGGAAAGCTCCTGTCTGTGGCCTGCTGCTCCTCCAGTCACAGCAACAGAGGCCATTTTAAATGCTTCAAAAAAAAAAAAAAAGATTCACTTACCATTTGCTGCTGAGATGTTAACCAGATGATGAAGGAGCTAACTAGCTTAACTACTGACTAAGAACACTGAAAGTAAACCTTCTTCTCCCTGTTTGTGTGGATACATTGTAACAATCCACAGACCAACAAGCCAACAGTCAGAACTAATCCTCAAAAATAATATAAAACAGAAACAACAGAAGCACACACAGACACACAGGATGACAACATTTGTCAAATAAAAGTAAAAACCAAGGAGAGTCCCAACAGCAGCTCTACACAAACACCCATCAGAGGGACAGAGCTAGCCTACTACAGTGACAGGGAGAGCAGAAAAAAAGGCCTGTTTGGGGTTTCTGGTTGCTCCTGCTTCTGTTCGTAGTAAAAGGGGGTGTCCGGGGAGGAAGGGGGTTGGTCAGGTTTTGGTCCCTGTCCCAAAAATACCCCCTCCCCCCAAAAAACAGACAAACAAACAAACAAACACAAGCAAACAAACAAAAAACCAACAACTTCGTGTCCCCTCATCCTTCCTTGCTGGCCCTTCACCTTCTAGCTATGTGAATGTGTATGTCCCAGTCCTTCTCAGTGCTGCCTCGCTGAGCCCTAGCTACGCACACTGAGACAGTGAGGAGGCTCAGTAGGCATAAAAACCTACAGGGCTGCAGCCTTTTTCCCTAGCAGTCACTTTCTACAATACAAATCGACATTTTCGGGAGTGGCGAAAAATCTAAAGAAAATATCTGGGCGCTCCCCAGTGTGTGTGTGAGACAGGTGTAAAGCGAGGGGTCTGTCGGAGCTACCGTTT
Source organism: Oreochromis niloticus (assembly GCF_001858045.2). NCBI lineage: Eukaryota > Metazoa > Chordata > Actinopteri > Cichliformes > Cichlidae > Oreochromis > Oreochromis niloticus. The sequence continues at coordinate 2,961,612 of NC_031967.2, forward strand.
GCACGTAAAAAATTTATTTGTGCGAGGCAAAGAGGCTGCTGCGCAGCGCAGAGCATTGGAGGCTGTACGCCTGGCAAGCTGCTCCACTGTCAGACTGAAAGAAAGAGCCTGAGGAGACAGGGAGGGAGGAGAGGGAGGAATATAAAATGAAGAAAGTGTGGCTCTGAGAGGAAGCTCTTCACGAATTCACACACACAGTTTGAGGAGCCTACTTTGTAGGCTTATGTTGCAAAATAAAAAACAGAAACCACAGCAAACACACGAGTGGGTAAGTACAGTGAGCCACCAGCTTCTCTGTGCTGCGACACACAAAGGAAACACACACCGACTAGTATTAATGCACAAATGTAATCGCACTGAAAGCTATGCTCCGTGTTTGCCTGACTCTCCTGTATTTTCTCATGTTCTCATATGGCCGTGATATGGGAGTCGACGGGAAGGAGGAAGAAGGCTCTCACACTGCTGAAAGTGCTGCTCTCAAACTACACTGTTTTACAAGGAGGAAATTATGGCCCTGCCTACCTCTCTTTCTGTTCTACGCACACTTTTACACACACACACACACACACACACATAGAAAAATAAAACACGGGCACATTAAGAAAAAGGACCAGCGCTATCTTGAAATAAATCGTTGACCAGGCTCTAACGGAGCAACTCGTCCAGTATTACTCGGTGTAACAGTGGGTACCACAGTTATGCTCCAGGGATGCCCCAAAATACAAAGAATGCTCGTTTTCCCTTCATGTGAAGCAATCTTACTCTAATCACTCACAGGTGATGATAATGGCTAACACCACACCATCAGGCCAGGAGTACAATTCAAATTGGCGAGAGCCACACGTGGTGTCTTCACTTCTATGTCAATCGAATTTTAATAGAATAATCCTGAAATGATCTTAATCCATTTCTACACATTTCTGTAGGCTGAGGTCCTCCATGTGTTTGTGGTAAAGACAAAAAAGAAGAGAGATTAAAGATTTTTTAGTTGTTTACTCAGTTCTACAGTGTAAGTCTGGATATGATGCATTGGAAAATATTTCCATATCAATACCCAGCTTGAAGTTTAAAGTTCTGTTGTTCCTAAAATTATGGCTTTTTTCTTTTACAATTTTTATATTGCTTGTGTGAATATTTGACCTGCTGCAGAGCTGAAAATCTTTATGGATCAGATAAAATATCTGATGCTATAAGGAAAGGTGAAAACTGTCCACAGCTGCAGTATTAAACTTGATTTCTTTATTAAAATTTAGCTTATGGATTTAAGTGTAAATATAAAATAATGCAGTAAAGAAATTTTAGCTTTTCAGTGGGCTTTGTGATGGGCTTGGACTGAACACATTCAGTGAACACAGCTCTAATGAATATAATAAAAGAATTATAATTGTTTCCAGAATTTCCCTAAATGTTGCTGATACATTTTTGAATGTGACGCATTTAATAAATTGTTACAGTTGACAGGAAACAAAATTCTGTCGTTACAGTCTTCTTAAACAAAACAGATTCAACTTTGGTTTTTAAAGGTGTCACTTGTTGCTACTTTAATTTAATAATTTGTATTTTTGATGTTTTATAGATTAAAAGTACTGAGTTGTTAAAACAAAGTGATTCTAACTATACTGCTAAAAATATTCTCCTTTTTGTGAGCAGCATCAGTCATCGTGACCTTTTCTTTATAAGTCACCAAACATGACTTCATGTAAAAAAAATGTGAAGACATTAGAAATGTTACTTCACTGTCAGATATTGGTGTACAGCTCACATATTTACGTGCTGAGTCTTACCTAAAAACGTTGAACAGTAAGAGGGAGACTTTTTCATGTCAGAGGCCCTGTTCAGTCATTCTGGGGAGAGTCCAGCTGTCTGTATGGGAGCTCCGCTTTTTACCTCTTTTTTGTATCAGTTTGTAAACGATACGTTTAAAAAAACTTTCCCTATAGTTTGCCTGGAAACCATCTATTTGTCATGTTGACTGAGCCTAAAGCTTTATATTAACGCATTTATGAAAATTAGTTTCATTATTCTAAAAACCGACTAATACATAATCAGAGTTGACTGACCTTTGAGTAAACTAAAAGTTAAATGTAACCCGCACATATTTCGATAACTGCCCGTAATAAAGTGCGCACATCCTCGCTGTGATGAGAGGATGACAGGCTGGATGACAGGCTGAGAAACTGCTGAGTCACTGCGTTTTCCGAGCCTGGACTTTCTCCGGGCTCACTGTTTCCTCTATTTAACGGGGCTGCGCGCGTTTGTCTTAATTATAGTTTATTTATTTGTTTATTTATTGTGCTTGAAGGCGAGATTAGCGTCGTATTTAGACAGTGTGCAGCCGAGTGGGCTGGCGTGGTTGTTGGGGAGGAGGCTGTGACTAGGGGAGTGTCCCCTTCCTCAACTTACCCACTTATCACTTAAACTCTTTTGTAAAGAAATATAAGTTCTCCACTGTTAACACTGAGCTATATTTGAGCATTAGCGAAGATAATATATTATGATTACATTGTCTCCGTGCAGAAACGGACGTGCAGCAGTGTCTGACACAGTGCAGTCAAGCAGCCTTTTGTTTCCAGCGGCACTTTATTTTGTCTGCTAAGCAAACCTCGCACAAAGCCTTTACTATACAGCGCAACCACGCTTAGAAAGCAGCTACCGTCCGTTCCATGTAAACACTTTTAAGTTACTTATCTACAAATTAAAATAAAAAGATAAAGACTAAATACTTTATTAATCAAAATTGGGGGAAAAAAAGAAACTTACCTTCGGAAGAAAAAGAATATCCAAAGGAGAAATAATGTTAAGATAATCCTGGTTTTACAGTATTTCTGAAAAAGAGAAATGGTGCGTAAATGTATTTGAAGACGGGCTCTCATTCTGTCAGTGGAGGATTTGAAAGTGGCGCCAACGGCAGCGGTTCCTCTGCTACCCACACAGCCGTCACACACAAAAAATAAATAGAAATTTAAACGTGCAAGTAGCAATATTTCATTCACACCAAAATGTGCCTGTCGACCACCGCAACCCACCCATGTCTATAGTTTTGAATAATATACATTCTGTGATTTTTATTTATTTTTTATGTTAAATTAAAATAACCGTCAGAGGCTTTTTGAGCCGCGGTGCAAGACGGGAGATTCTAAAAGGCGGTTGTGTTTTGAATTTCGAACTGGCCGGAGCAGCCAGGGGGCCGGGAGCGTGGGGGCTCCCCCTACAGGCGCCGTGCGTGAATTCAGTCGTCACGACTTGTGAAGTGAACTTCATTCAGATGCTCCGAGATTTTGCCTTCTCTTTTCTGTTATGTTTTTTGATCTTTTAACGATCAAAATAACTTTGATTTTGTTGTGGCGTTTTCTAAAAATGGATGAATACTTTCTGTCTCATCTCATTTTTTGAGAGACACGAATAGGAAAAATGAGGTAGATGGCTTAGATATGACGTTTATTATATATTTATATTGATATGGACATAAACTCTACAGTATAACATTATTCAAAATTCTTTTGAAATAGCACTTCAAAAAAAGAAAGAAAACCTTCATTAGAAACCATAAAAGTAGGCTAGTGCCATTGACTTATGTTTTAATTACCTCACGGAAATCAATGTGGGATTCAGTTCAGCTCACACGGCTTCTGCACCTCTTTCCACAACACATTTGAAATGATAGCGGCCCTTCTTAATATATCTCAGTAGAAAAGTGAAAGAAATCACTGAAAGAAATCATCTGCATTTGTTTACAGTGCATCTGAACAGAAACTCAACATTTCAGTGCGTAGTTAAAACAGCAAACATACCTTTAAATAAGAAGGTTACTAAATATCTATGTTCTTTCACATTTCAGTTTCGTCAACTGCACTGAAGCAACAGTACTCTCAAGTCGCTGATTGTGGTACAGGAAAACCAGAGCCAACAAGTTACTGCTTGTGCTGCTTATAGAAGCTGCTCAGCACAAAGCTAGTTTGCTCGTCACAGCAAGCCTCTCCTGTACACTACACCCAAAGGCATCCAGCTCCACAGTCCCACTCACAGATGCTTGGAGCTGCTGGTCCTAGGTTGCTGAAGTAGCTGCTCATCTCTTGAAGGTACTGAAGAGAAGTCAGGGGTGGTGGTGGTGAAGCTGTCGACCATTTATGACATTTATGATGTATTTGGTCAGCTTGACTTTAGATTTCTGCTCCTACTCAACTCACACTTCTTCACAAAGCTGTTTGTTGGCAGCCAGGTTTATCTGCAAATCTTCAAGGTAATCACAGACAATTGTTGTCACAGGATATCTGCTCTGGAAAACGTCCAACATTAGCAACATCACTTTGCATTCGTCTGCAACAATGCTCAGCTGGATCCTTGAATATTCGATGAAGCTATTCCACTGAGTGTGGAGCACTTACCTGAAACGAGAGAAAAACGATTGGTTTGTAATGAAATGACAAATACAAAGATCTGTTTTCTTTCACTTGTTAACTTTTTTTGTGGGAAACTTTGAAATATTTAACATTAAAGTAAACATTACTAGTCATTAATTAAATATATCTTAGCTGCTTTCCCTGGGTGGCATTGTTGCTTTACAGCCTCTTAGACTGGCTGCCAAATGAGACAGGTACCTTCTTTTTCAGCTTCCTGCCATGAAGAACATCTGACTGAAGCAAGATGGTAAATGGACTGATTCTTATATGGCGCCTTTCTACTCTCTCGGAGTACTCAAAGCGCTCTACACAACATGCCACATTCACATCAGCACTTCCTTCTAAACTTTGCGTGCTTCCTAACTACATTCATGCTCCGATGGATGTGTCGGAGAGCAACTTGGGGTTAGTATCTTGTCCAAGGATACCTGACATGCAGACTGGAGGAGCCAGGGATCGAACCATGACCCTCCGATCAGTGACCTGCTCTACCGCCTGAGCTACACCACCAAGTACACCTTTAATGCATTAAGTGCAGTAAAGGATTTGCAGGTTTGCCTCCGTATCTGGTGTGTCATCAAAGTTTAATGTGTATTTAATGTGTTTTTTGTGCTTTCCTCACATCACTTCCAGCAGAAAGGAATTTTTCAGTGACCTTGGAAACCTAACCAAGGAGGCGCAGCAGAACTCTATGGGATCTGCCGGAGGCACAAACGAGGCAGTGGTGACTGCTCGCCCTGCTACTGTCTATACACCAGGGAAACAGCTGATCACTGGCATTTAAAATGAATGAATTGCTCCTCCTGTACTCTAAAAACTCTGAATTTCACAGTTCTGCCACCCTCTGCTTCACTGAAACCTGGCTCAGGTAACACATCCGGGGCTGCACTCTTAGGATACTGGACAGTATTTTTCAAGCGGATCGCAGCACAGAGCTCTCAGGGGAAAAAGAGGAGGTGGAATCTGCTTCTATGTCAAAAAGGTTGGTGTACTGATGCACAGTGTTAGGAAAGTATGGGGTGTTTTTTTCCATAAACTGCAAACCTTTTTATTAATCTAGGGAGGTTTTTTCCCTTTATATTAGTAAGTGTTTACATTCCACTACAAGCCTGTGTGTCAGATCCTCAAAGCCTGAGATCAACGCTGTGAAGACGTGGACCGAGGACTCCTGCTTCCACTGCACAGACTGGAGTGTTTTTGAAGCTGCAACCACCGACCTAAATGAACTCACTGACTCTGTGAAATCATACATCCTTTTGCTGACCTGTGTGCGCAGACACAGGTCGGCATCGTGGTTTCTCCAAAGAGGAGACAGCAGTGGGGACTGGGCCCTGTATAAGGGGACCAGAAACAAGCTCTGCAAGGAGTTCATGGTAGCGGGGAGCTACAGTGAGAAGCTAAAAACCAGCTTGCACATGCACACACACACATACACACACACACAGACTTAATTCTAGCATGGTACTCTGACAGGATGCCATCTGTGCAACAAGTCCAGTCATGAAATTTCCTCACTGCCAAATATTCCACACTTGACTGTTGTGCACAGAGACTTCCAAACTTCCTGCCCCAGCTGCTGGTGCCAAATTATTTTATAGTTTCCACTGTACATAAAACATTTTACTGTAATGTGTGTCTGAGTGGTTTTCTCTTTGGGTCCATCCTTGGTTACACATGACTTGCACATATAACAAAAGGTCCACAAAATCATGGATGAGGGAATTTGGTGTGGAAAACTTGATTGGCCTCCACAAAGGCCTGACCTCAACCCATCAGATCACCTGTAGGAACAGGGAGTGGACTGCATACCAGGCCTTCTCGTTCAATATCAGTGTCTAACTTCACTAATACACTTCTGGAAGAACGGTCAAAAATTCCCATAAACCTAGTGGTAAACGTTATCGAAAGCCTTCCCAGAAGAGGTGAAGCTGTTATAGCTACAAAGAGTTGGCTGACACATTAAACTCTATTAAGAATGAGAAGTCACTCAAAATCAGAAACAGATGTGTGTCAGTGAGATATTTAAAAGTAGAATGGGAGGCAGAGCCTTCAGTTTTCAGGCCCCTCTTCTGTGGAACCAGCTTCCAGTTTGGATTCAGGAGACAGACACTATCTCTACTTTCAAGATTAGGCTTCAAACTTTGCTTTTTGCTAAAGCATATAGTTAGGGCTGGACCAGGTGACCCTGAATCCTCCCTTAGTTATGCTGCAGTAGGTGCAGGCTGCTGGGGGATTCCTGCAATGTTAAATTCCCGTGTGTGATCTGTACATGTGGTGTTTGACAGTAATGCTGACTTTGACACAGTGATGTGCAGTTAAAACTTACTTTTGTGTTGCATATGAACAGAACATTGACTAAGAAGTGTTGAGGAACCTCTGTGGTTATTGTTGCAAACAGAAGATGTGTTGTACTTCTTTTTCTTTTTGTGAGATCGTAGTGGTTTCCTGTGTAGTAGCCCATCATCAGTGTTCTTGTTCAGTAATTCAAAAAGTTCCTGATGTGCACTGATCCTTCAGGGAACAACTGGACACAAACACTGACAGCAAAATGTGCAATAAAGCGAATCAAAGTAACTGGACAACCTCAGATTTCAGGGTCTTCTATTTTTCTCACCACTTGTACACAGATGTTGAAATGAACACAATATAGTAACTTTCCATTAAATCTTCCAGTTTTAGTAACAGTGTAAGCCGTCGACAAAGCTTTCACAGCTGTTTCCAGTTGCTGAAGGTAATTCTTGGGTATTGAGGGTGTAGTATATCCTGCAGACAAACTAAATAGTTGATATCCATGCTGCTAAATATTTGAAGCTGTTGACAGACGCTAAAAAAGGAGCTGATGCAAAATATTTTAATCATCTCCAAACAGCTACGAGGAAAAGAAAACGTGTGCACTAGATTTTTACATCAGTCTGTCTTGTTCTGGGGTTTTTCTCACACTTAGCTAAGTGCGACATTGTGAAGTTTCAGTTGTGTCAGTTTGTAATTTCCAAAGAAGACAACAGTTAACTGAGGCAACAGCAGCAGCCTGAGGAGACATCAGGGACGTGGTTAGCATCTTGAAGCATCAGCCCAGCCCTGAAATCTTTCACACTCTCAGTCGGTCACAGCAATTTTTAAAAATGATTTATTAGAACTTTTTAGTGAAATTAAAATAAAACATCAGAGACTGTGTGCTTACTAAAGGTTGAAGGTAGGTGTGTTGGAATAATAAGAATAAGAAATATACTGAAAATGAAAAAAGACAAAGAAATCAGTAAAAACTGGAGTTTTTCAACTTTGTTACTTTTTTTATACAGCCGAAGAAAAAAGTTGATGTGAACAGTGACGACTTTTACGTCTTGGATGTTGATTTTGACCCAGGTGTTATCCACATATCTGTGCCGGTGGCTTGGTGCTCTCCCTATGAAGGAGCCAAGAGTCCTACTTTCACTTCCTCCATGGCTCGTTGTATTTAAAATATGTGGTGTTGAGGCAGAGGTCTAACCGTGTGCAAGTATAACTGGAGGTAAAGCTGGTTCAGTTTTTTCTGTAGTCGTTTCCTGACAGTCTCCACTGCTGCAGCTGTAGGTACACAAGTGAGACCGCATCAAAGGAGGCTACGGTTTCATCTTCAGGGTAAGACCCTGTTGGGGAAGTCAGCAGAGTTCTTGAATGGACGTGGTGTGTCTCCACAGTGGTGGCAGGTCTGTTTTGAGACATGAAGCTAGAGACAGCAGCGATCACACTGAGTGAAACTGAAAACTGCTGGCTAAGGGTAAACATCAATTCCATGAATTTATCATTCACATCGGCAGCAATGACACCCTGTTACGCCAACTGGACATCACTAAAATGAATACTGAATGAATCTTGAGTGACATGTTCAGCTGCATGCTCTGTGTGGTGTCCAAAAACTGATGTGGGCTCTATAGATAACTGGGAAACCTTTGGAGCAAAACCTGTTTGGAGAGACGGCATCCACCCCACTTTGAATGGAGCAGCTCTCATTTCTAAAAATTTGGACAAATTTATGAACTTTATGAACTGAATGCCTGAATTCAGGTGGAAACAAATTATTTGTTTTGTCACTGTTACCAGCAAAGAGGCTAACAATGAAACTGAAATTTAGTTTGACTTTACAAAGCTGTCTGTTATGCAGCGGTGCAATAACTGGTTCATCCCTCGAGTAAGGAGCTTTTTTAGGCTTGAATGAATTCTTAGTCAATGTTATGTGGCCAAGTAAACAAACCACATTCCTCAGGAAATTGTCGGGTAGAAGATCTAAACTGAAAAGTGAAAAAGCAGCCAAAGAAAAAAGATTTTTAAAAAAGAAAAGTTTGACTCCTTGGAAAATGGAAAGAAACAAGGGGAGGCTCACTACCATTACACTGTATTTGAACATTTCATCAAATTCCATTTAAAACAACAACAACAAATTATTATTGCAATAACAATATCTAAGTAGTCATCAAGGGTCACTGCTGGTTTGCCTTCTACAGGCTAACATTTACATCAAGGTTTCTCTTTATTTCTATTGGACATCTGTCACGTCCTCTTTGGTTTTTAGTTCTTTATTTTTTCCCTTAATTGTTACATCAACTAATAATCTCTCTCCTTTGATTCTACTGCATTTGATTTATTTTACACAAACTCTTCTGTGTGGTGTCTTCAAATGTTCACTAGATTGCATTGAGCCACAATGAACCCGAAACAGTGAACATTCATTTATAGTAATCCTCTTTATGTTTGGAGCCATATACATATGTAGTATATTATATTACCGGGTTTCCACTGAGGTACGTAATCTGACATTGTTTATTTAAAGGCATGAGTGTTTATTAAAAGGGGGCGTTCCCCCGTGACCGTGGGTACTCACTCTTGTGCACTAGCTTAGGTTCAGCTTGAAATCAGTTGCGTGAGAAAAAGCATGTGAGACAGTGTGGGAAGTGTGACTCAGTGTGAGCCGGCAGCTCTGACAACAGTAGTGAGAGCCGAGCCCGTCCCCGCTTTGGTTATCGACCCTGCAGCAGCTGCGTCTCCGCCTCGTGTCTTCCTCATTTCAAAAGCTTGCTCATTGTTGAAGTGCTCTAACAACCTTTTTTATTTCCACGGAGCGGCCTTTAAGCTGTCGCGGATAAATACAACTAAATAAACTGATACGACCAAGAGAACAACTGTGAATTCACTGTGTAACTGTAACTTTATTAGCAGCGTCCTCCTGAACAACACAGAGTAACATCCCGATGCTCTCTGGTCGCTATGGTAACGCGTAAATAGGTCTTTCAAAATAAGACACAAAACTACAACACGGGAAAAGACCCCGGGAAACCGAGTTAACGATAAAAACCCTGAAAACCATCAATTTCACTCCCGAGCCTCAACTGTCGCGGCCCGGTACCAAACGGCTCTGGCCCGGGGGTTGGGGACCGCTGCTGTAGCAGATCAACCTGCGCTGCAACATGTGCGGGAGTCCTGCGGGCTGCTGGATGCAGTTTATTGGCTCAGTTCTTAAAATGAGAGCAGATGGGTCAGACGGGGATGCGTTAGCCTTGCGGACCTCCAAGGCTAACGAAGCGGCTGGCAGAGATGCCCACACAAGGGCACAATGCAAGTAGACCTTAGACAAAACCCCAAAAAGAACCCAAACAAAAGAAAACATGTAATGGAAGTACATTATTTTATTTTTTTAACAAAACATATCACACTGATGCCAAACCATGAGAGCAAAAAGATGCATACAAACAGAAGTAAAACTGCAAACTAGCTGGAAGATACTGGTGCTGTAAAGAACAACAAAGTCATCTGGTTAACACATTTCATGGAGCTTTGCCTCCTTGCTGGCTGGGTCTGCCATTTTTGAAACAAGCATGTGCTCCCAGAGTCTGACAAGATAAGATAAGATAAGATAAGATAAGATAACCTTTATTAGTCCCACACGTGGGAAATTTGTTTTGTCACAGCAGGAGGTGGACAGTGCAAAAGTTATGAAGCAAAAATTAGAATACAAGAAGAATAAATACAGTACACAACTGTACAGAATAGAATAAAATAAAATACTATATACAGTAGAATAAAATAGAATAAAATATACAATAGGATAAAAATAGAATACAAATGCTATATACAACTGAGTAAAAATACAACGATGCCAGAAAGATTATTGCACTTAGTGTTATTGCACATGTGTGGATGTGTGTGTTTGATCAGTTAAAGTCTTTGTTGTGGAGTCTGACAGCAGTGGGGAGGAAAGACCTGTGAAATCTCTCCGTCCCACACCGTGGGTGCCGCAGTCTCCCACTGAAGGAGCTGCTCAGTGCCGTCACAGTCTCATGCATGGGGTGGGAGATGTTGTCCAACAGGGATGACAGCTTAGCCGCCATTCTCCTGTCACTCACCACCTCCACTGGGTCCAGAGGGCATCCCAGAACAGAGCTGGCCCTTCTGATCAGCCTGTTCAGTCTCTTCCTGTCCCCCGCAGAGATGTTGCCGCCCCAGCAGACCACACCATAAAAGATGGCAGAGGCCACCACAGAGTCATAGAAGGTCTTCAGGAGTGGGCCCTCCACTCCAAACGACCTGAGTCTCCGCAGCAGGTACAGTCTGCTCTGCCCTTTCCTGTAGAGGGCGTCTGAGTTATGAGTCCAGTCCAGTTTGTTGTTCAGATGAACACCAAGGTACCTGTAGCTGTCCACAGCCTCAATGTCCATACCTTGGATGTTCAGTGGTTGCAGTGGAGGATGTTTGTGCCTGCGGAAGTTTACCACCAGCTCCTTGGTTTTACTGGCATTGATCTGGAGGTAGTTCAGCTGGCACCAGTCCACAAAGTCTTGGGTCAGTTCTCTGTACTCCTTGTCGTCCCCATCAGTGATGAGGCCGACTATTGCAGAGTCATCAGAGAACTTCAGCAGGAAGCACTGGGTGGAGTTGTGGGAGAAGTCTGCAGTGTAGATGGTGAAGAGGAACGGAGCCAGAACCGTTCCCTGTGGGGCCCCCGTACTGCAGACGACCCTGTCCGACACACAGCTCTGAGTTCTCTATGACAAAAAGCCATACACAGCTTAGCAGCTCCACCATCGCCTTCAGGTTGTTGTGTTGTTTGTGTCACACACAAATGATGTCAATGGTTGCCTGTCTCTATGTGTAGCATTCAGTGGTACTCTGTTAGCCCTGCGACTGGCCACCTGTCCGGGGTGGGATAGGCTCCAGGCTCCAGCCACTTCAGAACTGTATGTTGAGTCTAACGCTTGCATCCTACCGGCAGACACAGGCCTTGTTTTAGCTGACAGAGACCTCTTGTTGGCATCTTTAAGTACTGCACATAAATACAGTACAGCTTTCACGTGTCTTGAATATTATTTCAGATTACTGACTGAACTCCTGGATTGCTGCAGCCTTTCTAACAGAAGACGTGAGGCAGACTTGTGTGCATCATCGTCTCCATAATTATTTTATTTCAACTTCACAGCAGGAGAAATGTTGATCCATCCACCCACTACACGTTGCTACATTTTTAAAAGCTTTTTGCAGTGTTTCAGGTCGTTAGGACTTACCTTAACATTCCTGTCGGTGCGTCCGTTACTGAGGATTGACACGGCACAGGTCAGAGGGGGAGGCCAACAGGGTGAGGGGACCAGGACCAGGGCCAGCAATAACCTTAAAATTCATACAAGTGAAACAGCTCCTTCAGTCCAACATAAAGCTAAAGTGAACTTTAGCAGCTACAGAACAGACAGACCAGTTAGGGGCCCACAGTGGTGCTGGTGCTAGGGTGGTGTCAGACTGGGACCAGTCTGAATAAAGCACTGTGTGGATATTCCTTCAGTGGTCGGAAAATTTAAACTCAACCTGAACAAAAAGCAGGAGGAGCACAGCAACACTATTGAAACACTAATGTGTGGTGAAAGCTCATCGTGAAGATCGTACCTGTACAGTTCTCGTCGAGTAAGAGCACTGCTGTACTGCCCACTCGCACTCCCTGCAGATTCACATGCATTGCTGCTGCAAGACTGCTGCTGCTGCGCAGGCGCACACACAGTGGTAGAACCACCTCATGCAGCCGCTGGAAGAAATCGACAGGACACAACAGTGAAATCGCTCACTATTAAAAACAATCAAATGAAGCGACCCTCCTGCAACACCAAAAATGCTATATGATGGAAAAAACAAACGAAAGCCTTTTACTTTACAATACAGCTGCAGATCATCACAATATGGGAAACGTGTCTTATTACATCAGAATCAGTATTTTAACCCTACGCCACAACTACTAACCTGACGTGGACCTGCTGAGACATGTAACTACACGGCGACGCCAACCACAGCCACTTACAGTTACGGTTGAGTAATCAACACTGAAATTTATGTAATTGGATGATAATGATTAAATAACTGATTAAAATGAGCAACAGGAAACACTCATGCAAATGTTAATAATTAAGTTTAAAACAATAACAGGAGTGTAGAGGACGCTCTTTCACAGCACAGTTTAACATCCGGTCCACAAAAATAAGAAGTCATCCACGCTCTGTCATTCGGGGGGGGGGGCAACAACAAGGGGCACCTTCATCACTGATCGAGCCTCTCCTGCAGGGAGCAGCAGCGAGCTGCGAGGGGTTGCAGCCTGTATACTGACAAATTCGATGTTTTGAAAGAAGAACAAGGTTTAAACAAAGATGATGTTTGGCAGCTCTTTAAGCAACAATTTCATGTCCTCTATTAAAAAATTCATCTTTTTCCTTTTCTGGCTAAAAGACCATATTAGAACAGGTTGGAATATTTCATGTGGATCATTAGAAATGCACTGTGGGAGGAGGAAATCGTTGCTGAAAGAACTGCCAAACATCACGTCTGCTTAAACACGGATCTTGTTCCAAAGCGGGCGGCTCGGTGCCACTCGCTGCAGCAGAGGCTGATCTGTGGATGGTTGGAGACGCCTGTACAAAGTGTCTCCCTCTGCTGGCTACTCTTTTGTTAATAATATTTTAAATCACATTTACCTTGTGAATGTCGTCCTTCAGTAGCGTCCCACTGGTCTGTATGATCTGTCTCAGTGCTACAAGGATGACAAGGATCAGTCTGGTATCAGAATATCATATGTAGTAAACCAGTACACTCACAATAACATTAAACTCGGCTTGCATCTCACCCCTGACAGCTGCAAGGCAGGTATCTTGATTGGCTAGATGGTCTCCTTTCCTCTGCAGCGATGGCCCGACTGTATCTGCCATCACCACATGCTTCGTCCTACGAGGACCGGGCTTTCCTCCAGGAACAACATCGGCCGATAGTCCTGCCCGGAGCTGGAAACAGGACACCCCACGCACAGGAGCAGGAGCAGAAGAGAGCTCAGCACATACTTCCCAACAAACCACTGGTTCCCTTTAGTTTCATAAAGGTCAGAGCTTGAATTACATTTTCAACATTTAGTGCTCATCACTGATCTGTTAGTCGACTAACTGTGGAAAAAAAAGACTAACTGACGAGTCTCAGATATCAAGTTAGATTTAGTATAATCCAGAATTGAATTCAAAACCCTGCTCCTCACATACAAGGTCTTAAATAATCAGGCCCCATCTTATCTTAATGACCTTGTAGTACCATATCACCCTATTAGAGCACTTCGCTCTCACACTGCAGGCCTACTTGTTGTTCCTAGAGTATTTAAAAGTAGAATGGGAGGCAGAGCCTTCAGTTTTCAGGCCCCTCTTCTGTGGAACCAGCTTCCAGTTTGGATTCAGGAGACAGACACTACTATGGGCTCAAAATGTGGTCATAAATATTTTGTACTTGTAAATCAGGATTTGTATGTGTAAAAAGAATTTGTGCGTGCGTAAAAAAGATTTGTATGTGTAAAAAGAATTTGTGCGTGCGTAAAAAAGATTTGTATGTGTAAAAAAGATTTGTGTGTGGACTTAGCCAAAAAAACCCCTGCAAGTTACAAGTACGAATTTTGACCCTATTTTTCTTCCTGTCATCTGATTGGTCAATGTCATGTCAATCACAAATGTAACAATCCAATCAGAGAACAGATGGGTTTGGCTGTCGGAGGGGCACTTTTTTGAATTGCAGGTCCTTGAAGGGAATAAATGCCCTTTTACATGCCAACCCAGCGTTTTCCTTCATCACCACGAAGGAAAACAGTCTGTGGACGTCCGAGTTTGGTGATTTTTGTGTCACAGGTCTACGTGCTTTATACAGGGACTTCCACAGCCTTTTCAACAGCGCTGCGGACCGCGGGGGGGGGCAGTGTTTTGGAAATGACAGTCTTCATTACAAAGCTTTCTTCGTTATGAATTAGCATACATGTTTTTATTGAACATTTGAAGAACTAGCAAAAAAACCAGAAACTGTTGTAGAGGACATAAAGTCAGGGATAGAAACGACAAGGAGCAGGTGCATCTAGTACAGGTAGAGCTGCTGCAAAAACCCACAGAGCTCAGCAGCCAGCGCAACAAATTCTGGATCCTTTGCTTTTAGTTAGCAGTTAGCATTAGCAGCACATCCTGCGTCCGATGTGAAAGGACCTTTATGCTGCGCACTGTGACTCACAGCAATGGTCCCGGGTCAGCCCTGACTTTGTGTTAAACTAATCCTAAAGTAATAATGGTATTTCTAACCACTGACATACCACAACTTTATCCTTTCAACAGCTGCTGAAAGTAAGGGGAACTAGCTGCTATCGGATATTTATATAGAGATCCTCCAGCTTCAAACTGTATTACCCTTCAAGGACCTGCAGTTCAAAAAAGTGCCCCTCCGACAGCCAAACCCATCTGTTCTCTGATTGGATTGTTACATTTGTGATTGACATGACATTGACCAATCAGATGACAGGAAGAAAAATAGGGTCAAAATTCGTACTTGTAACTTGCAGGGTTTTTTTGGCTAAGTCCACACACAAATTCTTTTTACACATACAAATCTTTTTTACGCACGCACAAATTCTTTTTACACATACAAATCTTTTTTACGCACGCACAAATTCTTTTTTACACATACAAATCTTTTTTACGCACGCACAAATTCTTTTTACACATACAAATCCTGATTTACAAGTACAAAACTGATTTACAAGTACAAAATATTTATGACCACATTTTGAGCCCATACCACTATCTCTACTTTCAAGATTAGGCTTCAAACTTTCCCTTTTGCTAAAGCATATAGTTAGGGCTGGACCAGGTGACCCTGAATCCTCCCTTAGTTATTCTGCAATTTTCCAGTCACCTTTCTCACTCACTATGTGTTAATAGACCTCTCTGCATTGAATCATATCTGTTATTAATCTCTGTCTCTCTTCCACAGCATGTCTTTATCCTGTCTTCCTTCTTTCACCCCAACCGGTCGCAGCAGATGGCCCCGCCCCTCCCTGAGCCTGGTTCTGCTGGAGGTTTCTTCCTGTTAAAAGGGAGTTTTTCCTTTCCAAGTGCTTGCTCATAGGGGGTCATATGATTGTTGAGTTTGTCTCTGTATCTATTATTGTACAATCTACTGTACAATATAAAGCTCCTTGAGGCGACTGTTGTTGTGATTTGGCGCTATATAAATAAAACTGAATTGAATTGAACTTCTTTGTGTTGTATCAAAGAGTCAGGAACATTTCCAAGCAAACAAAATAGTGGATCTACCAGCATCTGTTTACTTATTGCTACACTGATGTTTGCACAAACTGTCCTTCAGAAAGTCTGAATGATGCTAAATTCCCACAAACAATGGAGCCTTGTTCAAATTGTAATGTGACATTCAGGACAGTTTGGGGAAACTCTGGTTTTATACTTACTATAAATATATGGTGAAATATAAATATTATGCAGTGTATTATATTGTAACTCTTTATCTATTACATGTTGAGATTCTGAAGAGCAGCAGCAACATTTTGTCCCAAACATCATTCAGATTTTACAAGTTTATCCAAGTTCAAACTACATACCTCAGAATAAAACTTTCTGTGGTTCAGAAAAAATCCTTTCCAGCACTGAATCTCACTGAATCTTCTGTGAAATTCAGAGAGCCAGCTTTCTTAAGACCATAATGTCTACATTTGTAGGTATTTATAGAAATCCTTACTTGAAAGGTGACGTTGAGACTTCAGGGTGTTTTAAAGCTTCCATTATCAAAAAGATTATATATTCTTTTTATGCCTGCTCTTTGCCAACTTGTAAAGTTTGATCCTACACTTAGCGATGACAGTTCTGGGTCATCTAATGTTTCAAGAATATTAACTGAGCTACTTTCAGATATTGTCGTTAGTTTGCCCCATGCTCATAATGCATTTTTAATCAGGAAATTATCTTTAACAGTAGGTGGTGTTTCCCTATGAAATTTATTGGGGAAAAGGGTTTTCACAGCACTGACTCCATCTCTCACCAAGGAGGAGAGAGTTCTGGCCTGAATAACCAACATATAGTTTTCTAAACTTGGTAGGCCCCTCCCACTCTTGACCTTTGGCAGTTGTAGAGTCGCTAGATTAAGTGCAGTAAATTCTATCTGGGCCCAGGGAGACTAATTAATGTTCGAATAGTGAATAATATTAAAAAGTCCTCTTGTGTTGTAATATGAGTTTCTGCCTTTACCTGTACGATCTGCATCCACAATGGATGTCAAAACGTGCTCTAACCTAATAAGCCAATATTTTAGACAGTATTTTGTTGTCCACACCCAGAAGGCCACTGGACTAAAAGGAAGAGCAGTGTTCTGGGTTCTTATTTTCATGGCTATTAGTGTAATGTTTGCACAAATGACGTGCAAGTCATTACATTTTGCTTTCATCACTTCCTCAACTTGGAAGCAATCGGCTTCTAAAGATTTCCCTGACTGAGGTGCTGAAATAACCTTGTCCACTTATATGGGAGAAAGTAGTAACTCGATTCTCTGGTATCCGTGGAAAAGTTGTTTTATTTCTTAAATAAATTAACTTTTCCATAGATACCATATTGAATGACTATCCTCATCCACTATGGCTGGAATAAAGGATTTTACCAGAGCATTCCTTGACAGCTGTGCTAAGAGGCAGTTGGGTTTATTTGCCAAATATATACAATTATATAATCAGTCTGGGATACTGACAGATGTGGCGGACAATGTAATGTGTACTGCTGTTCAAGGGGATTATGTTGCCTCCATACAGCCAAGAAATCAAACTCCTTTGTTGCATTTAAAAGAGCCTTAGCATGTTTGACTGAGCTACCTGTGATGGGTACCTATCCAATATAGGGCATAATGCACAGTTGAAATCACCCCAGAGAATTGTATTGGTACAGTCCATATCAGCAAGTTGACAATCTAAGGATGCATAAAATTCTTTAACTTATACACTACTGGTTTTAGAACATCTCAATTATTCCAGTTATTTATTGCAATTCAAGTCGTTCAAGTCCAATGAATAGTACAAAGGTAAGTGGGTGAACTGCCAGAGGTTAAAAAAAAGGCAAAAACTGAAAAATAATGTACATTTCAGAATTATACAAAAAGGCCGTTTTCAGGGAACACAACATGGGTTAACAATTTAAAGCTGCTCTGCAGCAATGGAGGTTGATCAAGCCTGGTGCTACTAATTCCTACGGGTGTTCCAACTTTTTTAGATTCCATCATAACATTTAAGAATGTAGGTCTTTCCTATAGAGAAATTGCAAAGAAAGTCAAGGTGTCAGTGAGTATGGTTTACTTCACCATCAAGAGGCACTCAGAAACAAACTGTGACAGGAGGAGGTCTGGCAGACCCAAAGACACATGCCTGCTTGTGTGATCGGCGGCTCACAGGACAACAGCTTCAAGCACAGCTTAATAGTGGTCGTAGTGAGCAAGTCTCAGTTTCTACTGTGAAGAGAAGACTTCGAGCTGCAGGTTTGACAGGACAAGCTGCAGCCAGACGTCAGAATAAGACTGAGAGGCTTGTCTGTGCCATGAAATGCTACCATTGGACTACTGAAGACTGGAAGAAGGTTTTATGGACTGATGGATCAACATTTGAAATCTTCGATTCATCACACAGGATCTTTGTACACCATCGAGTAGGTGAAAGGATGGTTCCACAGTGTGTGGCATCAACTGTCAAACATGGAGGAGGAAGTGTGATGGTCTGGGGCTGTTTGCTGGATCCAGGGTCGCGTATTCCCTGAAATTCCGAGAAATTCCGAGAATACGCGTTTGTTTTTGCGGTGGAGGAACACCAAAGTAATTGCTTAAAGGAGCTTGCTTGTTCGACATCTTTAAGAGTTCTGAACAAATGTCTGTCTTCCTCCAGAAAATTTTATGTACGCAAACACGTGTTGCAACTTCTTATCTGGTGCGCGTCTTTTATTTTGACAGTGAATGCGCACCTGTGGTCCACTGATGTGCACCCCTGGTTATGGAAGCCTTGAGAATGCGACCTTAGACAGATACCAAAGGAGTAGCTCCTCTGGCATCACCCATTAAATCTATCCACAGGCCACCAAATTTAAGTCAAATTTATTTTTTCAAATTTCAGTGGGATCATTTCCTTTATAGACTTACATATATAAACACGTTTACAGACTTGAACAAAATAGCTCTACAGCTAATTTCCCCTTAGTGACAATTGTGCATGAGGAAACATTTTTATAGAACTCACCTGTATATATATTAAAGTGTAAAGCAACATGTTTTTTTTCCCTCTGTTCAGTTTCTCAACTAACTTTATATTTTAAATTTTTTTTTTTGCATCCTGCAACCGAATAAATCAAAGAAAAATGCAAATGATTTTTGATATGAGATTTTATGCATTCAAAAGAATATTACGCATACTGGATCATTTATTTCATTCTCCATAAATTTAAGACACACAACTTCTTATTTCAGCTTGTTGGAATCATGGACTGAGGCCTTAAACTGTGACATCCTGTTGCAAAATCGTTATGTGTAGGGATGCATGTGGTTTTCTGGCTTTGTAACTAAAGGTGTAGCTGATATTCACATGAAAAGATCAGGCCTAACCTGACCATCATTGTCCGCATCAGTCAGTAGACCTTGTTTTGCATGATGCTGCAAAACATTCTGGAAGTAGCTTCATTCCCTGTACAGAGCAGCAACCTTCTGTAATACTGATGTGGCACACCGGGCCAAAAGGTGCTAAATCATTCTGACTTTTAAAAAAACCATTTAATGCTTGATTGTAGCATGTGTCTGCAAGAAGAAACCATGAGACTACATAATTATTTTATTTTACATGAAGAGATTAAAATATTATAAATTCAGTGGTTACACATTTACATTTTTAACCTGCAGAATTAAAGTTTATAACTATTGTGTAAATGTTACATTGACAGTAGCAATAAATAAGCATTCTGACAGGAGTCAGCTAACAGTAGCTGATGAAGTATTCCCTTGGGCTGGAAGTTACAAAACCTCACATCCTCTGTTTGCTTTCACAAATCTTGCCGTTGGTACTTCAATGTTTTCTGTACAGTCTATGATATTGGCTTTTGATTTCATTGAGTCTACAAATGGCGGCATTTGTTTGATACCCTTGTATATACGGTCTTCTGTGTTCTCTGATCTCAGTTGTCAGGATATGGCGGACATCTGGTGTTTACTGGTGTCTGGTAGGAGGATGTTGCCAGTAGGTCCTCTGGAACTGAAGGTTCCAGGGAATCAAGACTTCTTCCGGTATGTGCTGCAGATGTTGAATTTGACTGGGATCTTCAGCGTTTAGCAGCTGGTGACAGTGTCTTTACTGCTTTGGTATGTTCCTTGAGTAAATTTCGTGGTATTGCAAAGCATATTGTCCAGCTATGTAAAGCCAATGTCATGAGTCCCTATGCCACGATGTGGGTAGTGGATGTCAAAATAAGATTTACATGAATGATTAACATGAAGCAGATCATTGGATTGATTCACTTGTTACTTACTAATGCGTTGCTTATTGGTGTCTATAAATAACATCCAGCAGTGCAACTGAAGTTCATTCAACTATATATTTAACTTTTGCTCTGTTCATATATGATGGACTTTGAGATGCTTTATTTTCTTTTTTCTCAGTACGGTCTTCTATTTCTCTGTCCACTTCACCCTCTCCTTTTCCCATCACTCTTAGTGGCAACCGTAGCATAGCATGCTGCTGGGTAGGGGTGTTTACCGCTTTGCAGCATTGAGCTCCTCCTTTATCTTTAGTCAGAAAGTAAAGAAGGGCATTGAGCCATGCATTGAATGATGCTAAAGGCCTGGTGATCTTATAGCACATAGAGACTGCCGTCATGGTGTGACAGGGAACTCTCTTGGTCACTTTCAGCAAAAGAAAGATGGTTCTGGTAACATGAAAGGGGAAGAAACACAGAGCAAATAGCAGGGTGATAGTGATAATAGTTTTGATAGATTTACGCCTTCGACTGGCATATGGGGAGTGAGCACCGAGCGAAATGGAAATCCCTTCATCTCGTCCTGCCATCTTCTGCATTCCATTGCTTCGTCTTCTTCCCGTTCTAACGACTGCTGAGCCTTTCCCATCTCTTCTCTCCATGCATTCATCCATTGGATTTCTGCACAGTGACGGCTGAGAATGCAGTGTCCTAAATATGGTCAGAACTACGTGAGAGTAACAGTAAGCGATTATGGAAAATGGCACAAAAAAGCCCAGCAAATGGAGTGTGATGCCATAGGGTACATAATCAGGAAACTCCTTATCGATGGCATCGTCCCAGCAGTTCTGGTACTCTTCAATTACCCCTTCAGATTTATCATAGCTCGCGTTACCATTTTCTGATGATATGCCATTACTCGGGTTGTCAATACTTACATTGCTTCCAAACCCTGTTAATCTTGTCACATGACCAGTCTGAGCAAAACGGAAGATGGGGCAAGTCAAAGCAAATACTATTATCCAAACAAGGACACAAGTGCATTTGACAGCCTTCTTGGTCTCCAGCGTTATCACTTTCATTGGGTGGCAAATACCAAGGTATCTGTGCACAGAGATACAAGTGAGGAAGAAGATGGAGCAGTAGAGGTTAAAGTAGAAGAGAAAACGAACCACACGGCACATGAAGTCCCCAAAAACCCAGCGGTCGCGCATTATGTAACTTCCTACAAGAAATGGCAGAGACAGGCCGTACATGAAGTCTGTAGAGGCCAGGTTAACCATGTATATTAAAGAAGCATTCCAGCGTTTGGTCCGACGGAAAGAACGGTAGAGGATGACAGAGTTAAGAGAGATGCTAAAGATGAATGTGAAGGAATAACAAATGGGAAGGAAGATGTACTTGTAGGACTCGTCTATGCTGCAAGACTGAGTTGGTGAGGATGGGGAGGAAGAGTTGAGGATATTGTTGAATGTATCCACGTTGATATCTGATGGAAACTCATGTCTTGATGACATCGTGAGAGTAAAAATTATTTTGATATGAGAGAGAAGGATTCAGCATGTATGTTTGGAATTCTGGCAGGTTTCTCCTCTATCATCCTTGGTCCTGTCCATGTATGGGTGTTTACCTAGAAATAAACAAAGACAGCAGTCATTTATCAGAATTTTATTTCATCAGATTTTCTCTTATCTTAGTATTAAAAGTTTTCATCAAGTAGTGTTCCTGGTTCTGTGTATGTTCTGTGGGCATCTGCAAAGGTTTCAAAGGTACATTAACACTTTTTCACAGTATTTTATGGACTTCTGTTAAAAAACAAAGGACATTGCATTATTCAGTAGCTTGTAAAACACTCAGTAGCTTGTAAAACATCCTCTACCGTTATAAACCAGACTGGGTGAAACCAACTGAAGAACTGACAAACCACCTTTGTCAGTTCTTCAGTTGGTTTCACCCAGTCTTCTTAACATTTGTGCTTCAGTTCATTGAGATTCATGGACAGCTTCTTGTCACACTTACATGTTTCAGATCATCAAATTTTATCAATATAAGGTGCACTTAATATCCTTTAATTTTCTCAAAAATCAACAGTGCACCTTATAATCCGGTGCGCCTTATGTATGAATTCTGGTTGTGCTTACTGACCTCGAACCGATTTTATATTGGTATGGTCAAAAATCTGTCAAAAATGTTTTAGTACGACTTTGGTAAGCTACGAAGCTGAACCGCTTGATGGATTGTTGGAGCGTTACGGCTACTGTAGTCAGGAGCCTCGCGGAGCAAAACTCTGTCTGCTTCAGGTCCCAAAGTCAAACGATCACTGCGGCAACACTGAGAGTTACAAACTGTCTAAATTCTTTCATCTTTAACAAAATGATCAGCGTTGCTGCTTTACCAGGTGTAACAATTAAGTTTAACATCCAGGCATCCATGAAAACAGAGTTTATTAAATTTAACGGAGTTAGAAGTTAGCAGGAAGTTAGCTCGCTAGCTTCCACCTAAACATGATATAGCATGTTCAGACTGAGAGATTCTGAAAACATTGAAACGTACAGCTCTGCTATCACTTCCAACATAAATGAAGACAGAAAACTAAACAGCAGTGACGTTTGTAGGGTTACTGAAGTTTGCTAGCTGCTATATAATGATGTGCTACGTGATCGCTAGTGACACAGCTATGTTAGCATAGCATAAACAGTGAAGCTGGAGGATGAACGCTAACTTTTTTCCACTCGATAAAAGTTTTTTGTTGTTTTTTTTTTGTAATATTTTTATTGAGAGAGAGAAATATACATTAGTTGTGTACAATTACTATACAATCTATTCCCCTCACATATTTGTTATTTTTTCTTACACGAACAAATACAATAGTACACACACAAACCCACACACACGCTTAATTAAAATGAAAAAACAAGAAACAAAAAACCCTAAAACAAAAACAAAGACAACTGACAAAACAAACAAAAAACAAAAAAAAAACAAAAAATCAAAAAAAGGGGTGGGGGGTAATATTAATCAGCTGGTAAAACGTTTAATGACTTGCAATAGTTTACAAAGGAGCCCCAGATACGATAAAACTCTCCATATTTGCCCTTTGCTGCTAGGCCTATCTTTTTGCAATTTAAGAAATGACATTACATCTCGAAACCAAAAAGAAACTGAAGGTGGCTTTGAAGGAGTAAGATTCAACATCTGGCCAAAAGTGATGTAAAGGCTAATATTTTGGAGTGTGTAGGGTTAGTTAGAACAGTACCACTCGATAAAAGTTAGCGTGAGGGTTCCCGATGGTTAGGGACAAATGCAATCGCCTGGCAGGATGCTGTAAACGGACCAAACTTCAGTCAGGAGAACAACTGAGATAATCCATCCACAATACGAGGTCAGTCACTAATATACTGCAACAACATGGGAAAAGAGCAGCTGCAGGAGAATTCAACATTAATGAATCAATGGTACGGAAGTGGAGAAAACAAGAAGAATGAGTTGAGTAAAGTTTGACTTATCTGACTGTTTTGTTTCGCTTAGTCCACCTTATAATCCTGTGCGCCTTATGGTCAGAAAAATACGGTAAATGCAACCTGTCTGACGAAATGAAATATGCTGCAAGATCTCAAAAATCAATACCTTATGCCATGATTCAAAGAAACAGCTGACAAACAGTCCTTGACATCTATCAATCTGGAAAGGGTCACAAAGGCTTTCTAAGGCTTTAGAACTCCAGCAAACCACGATGAGAGCCATTATCCACAAATATATAAAACTTGCAGAGGTGAACCTTCCTAGGAGTGACCTACCAAATTTACTCCAAGAGTCCATCCACAACTAATCTAGGAGGTCACAAAAAACCCAGAACAATACCGAAAGAACTGCAGGCCTCAGTTGCCTCAGTTAAGGTCAGTGCCTATGATTCAACAATAAGAAAGAGATTGGGCAAAATGGCATTGATTGGAGAGTTCCAAGGCAAAAACTCCTGCTGACAAAAAAGAACACGAAAGCTTTTCACTCATTTGCCAAAAATCATCTTGATGATCCCCAAAGCATTTATATGCTGTGGACAGATGATGATAAACTCCTGGCACCTAGAATAAAACACAGTGTTTCATATACCATCATACCAACAGTCCAACATGGTTGTTGTTCGTATGACGGTCTGGGGTTGCTTTGCTGCTTCAGGACCTGGAAAACATGCTGCTATTGATGGAAATGTGGATTCTGTTCTCCACCAGAAACTTCTAAAGCAGAATGTCTGGCCAACAGTTCATACCGTGAAGCTCAAGCACTCTTGGGTTAGGCAGCACGACAATGATCCAAAACACACAAGCAAGTCCATCTTTCAATTGCGTTAAATCAGATTGAGAGGCTTTTGTATGACCTTAAACAGGTTGTTCCATCACTTGAAAACCTTGCAGTGTAGCATTTTCCTGCAAAAAAGCGTGGGCTAAACTTTCTCCACAATAAAGCGAAAAACTCAGTGCCAGTTATTGCAAACTCTTGATACCAGTCTTGTGGCCACAAATGTCATAACCATTTATTAACTTTGGGCGGCATCATCATAGAAAAAAGGCATTTTGTATTTACTTGGGGTTTTAAGATCGGGCAAAAGAGTGGAGGTGAGAATGCTTTAGGGATTATTGAGGGGCAATTATAAGAGGAAGCCGGAGCAGAAACTCCCACAGAAAAGCATGAGATCTGAAATGGTAAATGGTAAATGGCCTGTATTTATATAGCGCTTTCTAGTCCCTAAGGACCCCAAAGCGCTTTACACATCCAGTCATTCACCCATTCACACACACATTCACACACTGGTGATGGCAAGCTACGTTGTAGCCACAGCCACCCTGGGGCGCACTGAAATGGAATGAAAACCATTACTGGATTCAGGCCAGAGGCGCTGAGGGCGGTGAGGACTGAGGGCCATGTTTTTTTACTTTTCCAGTACCATTCAGTACCATTAGGCCGACCCTCCTGGGTGATAAGCTGACAGCGATGCAGTGGATGCATCTCGTGTCCTGGTTTGTTGATTACCTGACAGAATATGTGCGTCTTCAACCCTCTGTATCTTATAACAGTGGTCCCCAACCCCCGGGCCACGGACCGTTTGGTACCGGGCTGCGAGAGTTGAGGCTGAGGTGTGAAATTTATGGTTTTCAGGGTTTTTATCGTTAACTCAGTTTCCCTGGTTCTTTTCCCGTGTTGTAGTTGTGTGTCTTATTTTGAAAGAAAAATTTACACATTACCATAGTGACCAGAGAGCATTTAGGGGCAGAGAGGAGGATGTTACTCTCAATGTTGTTGGTGCATTTCAGGAGGACACTGCTAATAAAGTTATACAGTTACACAGTGAATTCGCGTTTATTATTATATTTACAAAATACGACAGTTTTGTCTTGGTCGTATTATTTCATTTTGTTGTATTTATCTGTGACACCTTAAAGGCCGGTCCATGAAAATACTGTCTGACATTGAACTAGTCCGTGACGCAAAAAAGGTTGGGGACCGCTGTCTTATAAGGTGATCAGCAACACCAGAGCACCACAAGAGACCACTCTCCCCTTTCCTGTTCACCCTACACACCGTAGGCTTCGTCCACTGCAGGGATCTGCCACCTTCAGAGGCTTTTGGATGACTCTGCGGTGGTTGGATGTATTACTGGGGGTAATGCAATGCAGTACCAGGTTGTGGTGGACTCCTTTGTCGTGTGCTGCAAGAAGAATCATTCATAGATGAATGTGACAAAGACCAAGGAAATCATTGAGGACTTTAAGAGGACCAGGAAACCTGTGACCACTGTTTCAATTCAGGGAGTCAGTGTGGACATAGAGCAGGACTACAAATGCCTCGGACAGCAAATTGACAATAAACTGGACTGGGTCAAAAGCACCACTGCACTCTGTGGGAAGTGTCAGCAACACATACTTTCCCCTGGACTTAATAAAGTATTCTGATTTTGATTATCTTTGTTTAATATCAACAAGGGGGCAAAATATTTTTTTCACAGCAATATAGCGGCTAGAATTTTTTTCTTGTATTTCAGTTTCTCGGAGCACTGTAAAATATGACCTTGGACTGGAAAGTCCGCCCTTGAAAAGGCTGTGTTAACACACACACACACACACACATATACAGTGCATCTACAGGTGGACTCCAATCAACACGTAAAAACATTTGACAGATAATCATTGGAGATGGATGGACCTGAGCTCAGTTTTGAGTGTCATGTTAAAGCAGGCTTGGCCAAACACAAGCCTCGTGGGCCGGTGTCCTGCAGGTTTTAGATCTCACCCTGGGTCTCCACACCTGAATCACATGATTAGTTCATTACCAGGCCTCTGGAGGACTTCAAGACATGTTGAGGAGGTAATTTAGCCATTTAAATCAGCTGTGTTGGATCAAGGACACATCTAAAACCTGCAGGACCCTCGAGGCCTGGCTTTGGACACCACTGTGTTAGGATTTGACTGGTTACATACATGTTATATTTTTATATTTTTGTTTTTGTTTTTAAACTTTGTCATTATGGGATGTAGAATGTTGAGGTGAAAAATTATTTTATTTCTATTTTAGAATAAACCTATAAGATGACAAAATGTGCAACAAGTGAAGCGCTGTGAATACTTTCTGGAGGCACTGCACTTTTGTAGTTTTTCAGCATAAAGAGCCAATACATGTAGCCTATTTACAGCTCTGGAGGGCAGGATCACTGAAATGGAGACTCGATTTCACACCCTCGAAAAACCTGAAGCTAGCCAGGCCCCTGTAGCCGGTGCAACCGCAGGTAGCTTAGTCCCCATTACCTTTCACTGGCCAATCTTTCACACCAGCTTGTAAAAGGATCTGCTCCCATCAGAAACAGAAACGTTTTCTCAAATGCTGTTTGCTCAGAACAACTTTGCATCAGCTTACAATGAAACCATGCCTGCAATCTAAATCTGTCACCTATCTATAGCTAAAAGCATACAAGTCCTTTAAAAAATGTTCTCTTATCTTATCTTATTATTATATTGAGGGCAATATAATAAAGAGCTACTACTTTCCAACCCCACTCCTCCCATTAACTGTTCACTGGGGCCTGTGCACAATCTGTTTGCCCCCCTGTTGTATGCTGCTCATTCGCAGTGCTTGTTTGCCTTCCTGTGTACAAGGGTATGTTGCTGATTCAGAGCCTTCTCACTCCATTAACTCAGCAATAAGTAACCACACTTTCCCTACGTGTCTTTATGCATCCCTCTGTACATTGGTCTCTCTCACTCCACTGATCACATATTACCCATTCCTGTCATCACAATCCCTGAGTAATTTCATGTCATACAGTCAGCGGCAGCATCAGCAAAGTCAACAGTTTCCAACTTAACAGGGTTCACTCAGGCAACATTGTAGTTTCTTCACTGAAAGAGTCACATCAGGTGTACCTCTGCATATTGGTTTATTATAGAGTTCCAGTAAAATTAAGGAATATGGAAACCATTTCCATGACACTGCAGTAGAATAAGACAAAAAAGACGTAAAACATCTGTAATGTATAACCCCCACACACAGGTTCATGACTACTTCAATGCAAGCTGCTGCTTTTTAGATATTTCAGTGGGTTTTTTTTGTTTAGTTTGTTCGATCTCTGGACCCTGACAAGGATAAGAGGAAGAGGAATGGATGGATGGATCTTTTCAGGCATGCACTGGTTCCTGTTTTTGCTCACATCTCTGTTTTAAAATGACCATCTACACTACATTTTTTCAGACCATCAATCCAAATCAAAACTAAACTAATGTTCAGTAAAAACACGTTTTTGTATCAAACACCAAAAAGGGGAATAAATATATTTTGAAAGTATGACGATAGGTTCAGTATTTGAAGCATTAGTTTCAAGGCCATAAATCTGTTGTGGTGTCTCTGGTGACACCTTCGTTTCATGTGTCTCAGATCTGTAGCTTTCTCAAATATATGACATTTACAAAAATATAAAAGTGCACAAAGCCAGCCTAACAAAAGGAAATGTGTATCCACTGACAAATGAAAAAGATTTTCATGAGTCTTTCACAATTATACAATACAAAGATGAGTGCCAGAAATACATATTTACTGCAAATCACAAAGATTGTATATTGCAGCTCTTCCTTTTGCAAAGCATGTTGCAGTCCACCTCAAACTTTTGGTGCTTCTTTATTTACTTTTCTGTGAGCTTCCTTAGTTTTTCAGAACTATGAAAAACAGTTTGCAGACACCTGTCTAATCATAATAAGCGTGATGGAACATGATATGCTAACACATTTTCATGCTGTATGGGTATTGATTGAATCCAAACATTACATTAAGTATCAGGAAAAAAATCACAAATATAAAAAGTAGCTTCTGGAAAAGCCTAAAACCCTCAAACCGTTTGCTTCTGATCTCATGAGTGTAGTTCCAGGGGGAGGCATGCAGTTACATAAGGCTAAGTTAGAAAATATGTCTTTGAATGGATGTTTAAAAGGATATTACTGCTTTGGAAAATGTTCTGGAACAAAAATAACAATTTTCACGTGTCTGGAGGTTCATTAGTTGTTGTGTAAATGCAACAGCATCGAACTCATAAATACTTGCATCACTACAATCTGCTGTAAGACAAAGAGCTTACCCCTGCTAGCGATGACTCTTACTCCATATGGCTTCTATTCTGTTGCCCATCAGAATAGCTGAGAAACTGCAGAAACATCCAAAAGGCTATGACTGCAGTGTAGCTGTGCCTGACACTAGAACTGCAACCTTTCCCTGTATTTCAACAATAAGTGAACAGTAGCTCCAATCAGTCATCAGCAGAGCTGCTTGGCTGATCTGTGACCCTGACGACTGGACCAATACAGCTTTCACCTTTTTGCCTGCTTCTCTGAGCAGTCAGAGCAGTTTCTATGGTAATCCAGTCCCTCCCTCTGTCCCTCATTGTGTGTCATCCGATTCTTCTCCCCACTTCACCTTTGTGTGTGTGTGTGTGTGTGTGTGTGTGTGTGTGTTCCTCACTACTTTTTAAACAACTACCCTGAAAACAAATCAAGTTACGACACGTCCATTTAAGTTTAAAGCATTTTATGAATAACCTCTGTACACTTAAAGATTCCTGGGTTTGATTCCCAAACTCCCTTTAGTTTTACAGAAAACTCACCAATGATTGTGTTTTTATAAACACAACTGTTGAACGCTCTACCTCCTGAACTACAGCAACCCCAAAACAAAAATGCCTCATTGAAAGAAAGGCAACAGTAACTCAAATAACAAAGTTCTACACATTCTCCTGACAGGAATCCCTATTTGTTCCCTGGAGAAGAGGCAAATCCCTTTGGGCCCAGAAAAGTATCTGGTGTAAAAATCTGCCAAATCCAATATATGGAAGTACTTACTGTGTGAATGCACCAACACGTTCTCACCCCCACAGCGTAATATTTTACGCTAGGTGATAAACAACATATTACGCTTCCGGACACCCAACATGTCTCTGACGAGATCGGAAAACTGAGGAAACATGAGAACCGTTTGGAATCAGTCTACACATGTTTGTTCATTTTACTTAAATCGCTTAGGAAAACACTATCTAACGTCATTAAAGTGCTGGTTAAGGTTAGGGATAAGGTTATGGTCAGGACTGGAATACATGGCTGGAACGTGTATTACCGCAGGACCGTCATTCTACTGGATTTCACCCATAACCCAGCGCGTAGCATAAGAATGTGGAAGGCCACCTTTCACGTTTCTCAGGAACGCCACGGGACAAATCGTCTGGATGTTACGCCTCGGGGATGAGAACAGGCTGGAATGCATGCATCCCCGGCCGTGACGTATAACAGGCCATTTGTTCCCCAGCTCTCTGTGCAATTGGGTATAATCAAGGTATGCCTGCATACCAGATGATGAGTCCATGCAACCAGCTAAAAGTTCTTGTAGTGGAACTCCAAGTGGACAGCTACTGATATCCCACTATGATATTACAGGAAACAAATACTCACTTTTTCACATTTTTTGGCTGCAGATTTGTTTGTATTTAGATGAATTCAAGTTTGACCAAATTTGTCTTACCTTACTGAAGTATAACCATGAAAGTCAGTCGAATTTAACAATCTACAATACTCAGTCACCTGCTTAATACTCCTTTCCAAGTAGTTACCTTCGCACATGCACAAATGTGCAGTAGATCTGGTAGTGACGGGCAGCTGAACCAATGAACTCAATATGGAAGATGATAAACGCATATTGGCCCTCTCGATGGGAAATTTGAGTATTAAAAAATAACAAGACGGAACAGTCGACCGACATAAAGTCTTATGCACACTGTGCAAGAAGGTATTTTCTTTTCACGGAAGCACTTCCAGCTTAAAATATCACATTGATGCGAAGCATACGTTAGCCGGGGCATTTTGGCTAACGCGTCACCCAGCTTGGACAAACCACTCACGGAGCATCGGGGACTCAGTAAGTCGACCTCGGACATTTTGACTGACGCCGAGTGGATTGCAACAAACTGCAGACCTGTTACTATTGTTGAGAACAGGCGCTTTACACAGCTTTGGTTCCTCGTTTCAAGGACTTGAAGCCTCCCCAAGAGTGACAGAGAGAGAGGATACATGTTTACAGAGTTTTTGTTAACATGAATGTTCAAGATGTTCAATAAACAGGGTTAGTTGTATTTCACAGGAGAGAAGCTGTGCTAAAAGACTGAAGAAAACTATTCATATTCTCTTTGAATTTAAGCTTCCAACAGCCTTTGTGTCTATTCTACATTTACTTCATTATATTGCATAAATGTCAGTTACAAGCTTTGAAAAAGTTGAAAAAATGTAATCGCAACGAGGCTATTGATCAAATAATTGCAATTAATTACAGAAAATTGTGAGATTAATTAGTTAATTTTTTTTAATCTATTGACAGCACTAAATTTTGTATATTATGGCTTATATGTATACTGCATTTCTTATTAATGTCTTTGACTTGGGAGTTAATTTGTTTATTAACTGGGCAGTGAAAGTGGTAAACTGGTAAAATAAAAACATATCACATAATGACATAATGGAAATATGTCCCACCAGTGAACTACATCGTTTTATTGTGTGTTATGTTTTGGTGGCCGTCAATCTTGGTGAAAAAGCACGCGGCTGGTCTGCACCTCATCTCTGCCTCAATGCTCCTATTTTCAACACAACTGGAACGGGGCATTGTATAAGGTGTGTCAGGAGTAGGACCTTCATTACACTCCATCCCGAAAATGATAACTTGCCTGTAAAACCAGTTTTTACTGTCATATGATAAATAGAAATCAGTTTTTGTTTGTTTTACGTTGCTTTTCTTGAGGATTTGTAATTGGCAAGCAAAGAAAAACATTATGAGACTTGGTTGTTGGCTGGTTATCCTCCATCTTCTCCAGCATGCAATGGTATGTGCAGGCACAAGCATGGGTAAAGGTATAAATAAACACTTAAGTTCTAGGTTGGTCAATAGAGAAAAAGAGAGAAATAAACGTGCTCAAAATGGGTATAACTTTATTTTGAAGTTGTATCCTATATTTAATCAGTTCCAAGTACACAAAGGTTAATTCTGACCTTCTGCATAAATGTTTAGATGGAGCATTTTCTCTAACAGCCTGATTCATCTCTGCTACCACCCAGACACATATAGGAAATCTTTTGTCTCATAATGTTTAATGCAAAAACACACATATTCATACACAAATCTAAACTGTTCTACCATGCTGTAGATAGGATTCTTCCTTTCTACACCATGGTAGAAGAATGGATTATGTGAAGAGTTGTGTTTGTGTTGTTGAACGTTTTTAGAGCATATGCCACAAGTTGGATGTGAGGAGAGCAACCTGGTTACAGGTTGATGAACTTGTTAGTTTAAATGAATCAACAGTGCCAGTTAGTCATAATAACTGTCAGACGTCTGAAAGCACAAACTGAGGAAGAGGAGCAGTAATCTTTCACTCTAGCTTATTAACCAACCATCTTTTGACAGGGTCATTTTAGTCGTGACTCAACCAAAGACCAAACAGAGCTTTTTTTGCAGTCCATTTCCTGAGGACAAGGCTGTCAGTGCGTATACACACATTAAATATTTGCACCTCGAAAATGTTTTATCTGCTTGGTGTGTAAAGGCCTTTACTGTCTTGTCCATTTGAAGCAAAGGTCCGGCACAGACAGGTTTTTGAAAGAGAAAACTACCAGATTTGTGAAGCTGAACGTAATAAATAGTGTGCAATCATCAGTATTTATTTAGGTTTGGATACATGCATTTGTAAAAGTTACACGTGTGGTCAGCACATGCTTGCAGGTCCTCAAAAATTATACAGAAATCATCGTACACATTTGTAAGTCTGTGTTTATGCTTGTGGATCATATCGTCCGCATTTGCAACACTTTTGAGGCAAATTTCTCTCCATATTCAACTCCTCCAGTTTTTCTGCTCAGTCAGTGAATTCAGCTCTGGTTTGACAAAAACCCAGAAACTGTGACAAACTCTAAACATTGATTATGAAAGATTGGGTCGCATCAGTCAGGATTTGGTCCAGAAGTTGATCAACAGCACGCAAGGGCAAATTGCAGAGATCTTGAAAAAGACGGCCAACAGTGCTAATTTCAACCCTTTGCATATACTTGATGTCAATAAAAACCATTGAAACTTATGAAGAGCTTGTAATTATACCTCAATATATCACAGAAGCAACTGACAAAAAGATGTAAAAACACTGAAGCAGCAAATTGTGACTCAAATATTGTTTTTCACATTCTAAAACCTGCCGATTGTAGACGTTTAGCTGCAAACTTCACACAGTAGATGTGCCTTCTTGAAGAGGGGGACCTTGTAGGCATGGCAAGATTTCAATCCATTACAGCTTAGTGTGTTACCAGTGATGTTCTTGCTGACTACGGTTCCAATTGCCTTCAGATCATTAACAAACTCCTCCTGTGTAGTTTTGGGCTGATCCACCACCTTTCTCATGATCATGCTCACCCCAAGAGGCAAGATTTTGCATCGAGCACCAAACCCAGGGGGCTGATGGTCATTTTGTATTTCTTTCAGGCCTCATCGGAGGAAGAGAGCCAGTTTCCTTGTGCTGCATTGCCTGCTTCAGAGAGAGATCTTAGGGAGCGTCATTCCTGGGCTCCTGT
Source organism: Oreochromis niloticus (assembly GCF_001858045.2). Classification (NCBI taxonomy): domain Eukaryota; kingdom Metazoa; phylum Chordata; class Actinopteri; order Cichliformes; family Cichlidae; genus Oreochromis; species Oreochromis niloticus. Next base: position 2,994,936 of record NC_031967.2, read on the forward strand.
CGGTCAGACTTGTCTCAGCTGGATTGATCTCCATGCCCACTTGTGTCTACCACCTAGGTGGTCATCTGAAAGCGTGGAAACCCATTGCTCACTGCAGCAGGAACCCTGATTTGCTGTACAGCCTACACCATCGTCCGGACTCTGTTCCAGGCTCCTCTACACCTGTGCTGGTGGGACGTACCATTTAAATGCTGATAATTAATGCTCGTTCAATTGCCAAGTCTTATATTTTAAATGATCTTTTTCTGGGCCTACTCATGTTGCTGGGCCTTCTTTGGATTTGGTCTTCACTTATTGTGTTTCCCTTCATCCTTTAGACAAAATTAAGTTGTTTTCATTGACCATAAGTCGGTCTCTTTGAATGTATGTTGCAACTCAGTCTTTTCCCCAAGTTTCTATTAGGCACAGGCGCTTTATTGATGACTTTATCATTTCTAAGTTTTCTTCTCTTTTTAATTTTACAACTTTTTCTGATGATGTTGAGCTCCTTACCGAACTCCTTTAATGAACTCTGCCTTGCCATTCTCAATCAGGTCGCTCCTTACAAAACTAGTCAGGAGTGACTGACATCCAGTTTCCACACACCTTGGTTAAATAACCAAAGTTGCAGTCTTCTGTGTTTCTGTTGAAAAGCAGAACGTCTTTGGAAGTCCACCGGTCTGATTGTCCATCGTGAAAGCAATCTCAAAAACTCAGAATGAAAGCTTCTTCAATTACATAATGAGTCAGTTAAAGAGGCTAGATTCTCTTATTTCAATAAACTTATAAATCACCAAAAGAATAATTCAAGAGTGTTTTTTGAGACTATCAACAGTATCGTTTCTCCCCAACTCAGCGTGTTACTTTCTGACTGTAATACGTTTCTCAATGACTTTGTAAATAAGGTGGTGGACTTGAGATCCAAAGTCTCCTCAAGTGCTTCCCCTTATGAAGGTGGTCCTCAGTACCTTGAGTCATTTACTTCTTTTTCTCCAATCACACCCAGTGATTTAACTACAGTAATTGGTTAAATGAAATCCTCGTCATCGTCCTGCTCCTTAGACATATTACCTCCCTCTGTCCTGTCTGAGATTCTCACCAGCATCGGTCCCACATTGGTATCATCACATTCACTGAAGCGAGGTTGTGCTCCATCCTATTTTAAACATCCAGCAGTAACTCCTCTATTGAAGAAACAGACTCTAGATTCCAGCTCTACTGGTAATTATTGCCCTATTTAAAAATGACCATTTATTATTATTAGAAAAAATTTTTTAGAAAATCAATTCAGATCTTTACTGTGCAGATTACAGATTTTTGACCTTTTTCAGTCTGTCTTTCAAAAGCAGCACTCCACTGAGACTGCTCTCTTGAAGGTCTCATGATCTGGGCTTAAGTTTTTGGCTAGTGCATCTGGCTCTGCCTTAGACTGGTTTTCTTCCTACTTATAGGTCCTCTCTTAGAACAGACAGGTTTTCCTCCAACATACGCCCCTATAACCTGGAACGGGGTTCCACAGGGTTCAGTTTTGGGTCCACTATTATTTTCTTTCTACATGCTTCCTTTACCTGGCATTATTCAATCTTTCAGTGACATTTCTTATCATCTCTATGCCAATGACATCCTGCTGTATGTCCTTTAAGCCTCATCAGCTGGATAGGTTGTCCACCCTAGCCCAGTGCTTAACTCGGGCCACTGATTGTCTCTCTAGCACTTACCTTGTTTTAAACACCAAAAAGACTCCTCCTGAACTACAGTCTAAAATCAGTCAGGTTCTTGCTTCTTTCTGTCCATCTGCTCAGTCAAACATTTGAAATCTTGGAGTAATATCTGATTCTTCTCTGGGTCTTGACTCACATGTAAAATCTTTGTCTTGTTCCTGTTTCTTTTATTTAAGAAACATTTTCCAAACCACGACATATGGTCTCCTTAGCTGAGCTGGAAAAAATGTTCATACATTTGTGTCATCACGTTTAGGTTATTGTAATGCCCTGTTTACCAGCTTGGACAAATAATCTCTTTCTCCCAAAGCTATACAAAATGCTGTGGCCAGACTGTTAACAAGTTCTAGCAATCGAGCTCACATTACTCCTATTTTATATTCTTTATATTGGCTCCCAATAGATTTTGGAATTCGTTTTAAAGTTCTTGTGTTAAAATACAGAGCACTAAAAGGCCAGGCCGCTGATTATTTATCAAAGCTTCTAACAAAATATTCTGTTCATAGACTCAGAGTTTGTCGGTTGTTCCCTGTACACGACTAAATACTAAAATCCCCAGAGCCTTTCAGTCTGTGGGACAGTCTACCACCACAACTACGTTTGGTTGGCTCTGTGGATTCTTTTAAAAAAGTGGTTAAAAACTTTTCTATTCAAACAGGTTCTGTGTTCCGAATTACAATTTAAAAAAAAAAAAAGAATTATTTGTTTCATTTTAAAACTAACTGTTAATTTTGGTGTTTTATTTAATCATTCGTATTGTCTATTTTGGCACCTAATGTTCTTGATTACTTTAGCCTTTTGTGTAGAGCTCTTTGTGACTGTCTGTGAAAAGTGCTTTATAAACAACCTACAGCCTACAGTTGTCACCATTCCAGTCTCTGCAGGTCTACATTCCAGTTGTTGATCCTTCATCTTTGGTCTTGACCATAATGGAGAGGTTGGAATGGAAGAAACTGATTCTGTCCACAGGTGTGGAAACTAAGGAGACCAACTGCAATGAACTTGAAAGTGAAATTTGTACTTTTTATTTTATAATTACTAATTTTATTTCTTGGCCATTATAAATGCCCATACGGATAGTACATAGCTATATAAAAATAGCTAATATTGGTCGATAACATCAACCAGAAGATAATCCAGGTTCTAATCTTGTTGGGATACTGTGACTTCAAAAAAGGCTTCCAAAGTGTTAATATGTCTTAAACACTACACTATCTGTCCTGCTGAGGAAAGGACAGGCTTTAATCCACAACTCATAACTTGCAAAACTCAATACAAATCAGCAGAATGGATAAAAAGTTGCAACAACTGTGAAAAGCATCAAAGTGGACTGGAGGGTCAGCGGGGAGTGGACCTCCTTTTCCACTTAAAGCAATCTCAAAAACTCAGAATGAAACAAAGTAACCACTTATGTTGCTGACCATTTTGACAATTATTCTAATTAGGTTTTTTTTTTTTTTTTTTTTCAAGTTTTGATGTCCTTTGTTTTAACTTTAAATAAATAAATGGGGTTTTTTTTAAAGATGGCCTTGCACTCCAAGAGAACATTTCAATAACAGTGATCTCCATTTCAACACTTGGTATATTGTAAGACACTCATGGTTTACAAATAAATGTATACTGTTCATATTTACATTCAATTTTTTAAAAGTTTGCTGTTTTTAAACTTGATATCAACAGCTCATCAGGAATGAGATGAAATACTTTCACTGTCACCAAAAACAAAACAAAAAAAACAGTAAATCACAATTAACACGTTCGTCAGTTCAACAAGTTAAAAGTGTCAAAATTCAGATTAATACTAAGCATATGATTTTGTTGTACTTAAGAGCACTTTTCATTTATTTACCAACATCAGTTAAAAAGTGTACACAGACAAGCATGAATAAAAATACGACTTTATGTCAGGATCAAAAGACTATATCGAAACAGAGCAAATAACAGACTGTTATGTTAATGAGCTTTTCAATATTGGTCCCTTTTACACTGCAGAGTTAAGAGTTTAAGTCTCACTCGCCAGATCCATATTTTAGACAGGACTGCTGCTAGGCTTCTTACTACTGTGTTAAGGACCGTCTCACTATTGTGTGGAAATGTCTCTACTGTAACTGTGGGAGAAATGATGTAAAGTACAAGCAGGATGCTCAAGTTAATAAATGAACATAATGTAAACATAATGCAATCAAATCTGATGGTAAAACTATTTTTTTTTTTAATAAAAAAAAACAAACAAACCCTTTTTGTAAATGTACATGACCCTCCTCATCATTTAGCCTGTGCAGACACTGATCTGGGTTCAGTGTTTGCAGCTTGAAGGCGAATGATCTAAGAGCACTTTCAGGACAGACGGGAATTCCAGTAACACTCATGAAACCTTTCACCTTCCCACGAGGATTGGAATCATTTCTGCGCCACCACAAACAAACAAAACCAAACCTGTTTTTGGGTGTCATCTTTCCCCCTCATGCTTCTAACCTTGAGGTTTTGACATGGCCTTACACCCATACTGTAATGTAATGGTGCAAGGCACAGGTTTTTACTGACATGCAGTTTTCTGCTGGTTTTCGTTTCATATGTAATTCATCAGCCGATGGGCGTCTTTAGTGGGTCAAAATTTCCCTTACACACCTAAAAACACAGAACATTAAAAACAGTCCCAGTATTTATAGAGACTAACACTTCACAGTGATTGACCAGTCAGACCAACAGCAGCAGGGAATGTCTCAGATGTTGTGGAGAACTTTGTGGAGTTATCCTAATAATGTTTAAGTCCCATAACCACTCCTCCCAGCTGCTCACAATGTGAACGTGATGTCACAGTGATGTTAGATCCTGTACCTCCAGCAGCATGGCGTCCTGCTCCGTCCTCAGCTGGTCTCGGACCTGGAGGCGACCCACCAGCTCTGAGCTCAGATCTAACATGGACGGATGAAAAATGAACCATTAAAATTCACTCTTACAACCCATCAGAGAAAACCCTTTTATTCTTAAACAACATGACTAAGGTTATATGGTACCTTGTATAGCCTGGCTGAGAGATGCACAGAGAGCGTTCAGCTCCTTGATAGTGAAAGCCTGCAAATCACTGTGCTCCAAATGTCTCCGCTGGACTACAGGATCACTCCGAGCTGCAGTCTGAGAGGAGAGTTTGACCTTTTACACATCTTTAATGAAACAATTCATTAACAGCTAAACAAAGAGTAACAAAAATATTCATTTTATTTCTCCTGGTTAACCAGATTCCCATTTTTACCCAACATATTGGAAAATTGACCGGGCAAATCCCATTGATGTGCTGCGCCGTACTTGGGGCCATAAAATGAAAACTGTCATCCAAAACCTGTCCTTACCAAAAACTGTTGCAGTAACATAGAGAGGAACTAGCCTACCATATCCAACCCACAAATGTTGGAAGGTCTCCTTAGCTTGGCAAAATACAGAGTGACCCTCGGCTCTTTAGTCCATATGTGCCACATATCTGTATGTGGCCATGGGCCCACCCTCCGCTGGAGCCTCCACACTGCGTTTCTCTGTGGGCTGTTGGGATGTTTGTACAAGAACCCGGTGCAAGAGCACCAGACCACCTCACCTCTGGAACACCAAGTGATAAAGCTTTGTTGAGAACTTTCATGCTTACAGGATGTAAGGATTTCTTATCTCTGGTGCTCTAAAAGACAGAATTTCTTCTTCTTCCTCCTCCTGTGGAAAATCAGTGCAAACTACTGGCTGAGACTCTGCAGGACCTACAGCTGATGCTCACTAGCAGAAGCCAGGAAGGGCAGCCCCCACGTCCTCCACCAGCTTCCACATGACACCCATCGACTTGTGACCAGTTTCCAGGCGGAGGATGGCAGCAGCGTTCTACTGCCCTCCCAGTCACAGCCCTGTCAGCTTTGTCAGCCCAGACATTGCTAGCACTCTTTGCACTTAAGCTAGTAGAACCAAGCAGTTTTAGTCCAGAGTTGTGGATTGTGGTGCGTGGAGCTCAACATTGTCAGAAGTTGTAAAATTAAAGAGAAGAAAACTTAGAAATGATAGAGTCATCAATAAAGCTCCTGTGCCTAATACAAACTTGGAGAAAAGACTGAGTTGCAACATACATTCAAAGAGACCGACTTATGGTCACTGAAAACAACTTCATTTGTGTCCAAATGGTCAAGGGAAACTCCATAAGTGACGGCCCAGTCCAAAGAAGGCCCAGCAACATGAGTAGAGCCTGATACATGTTGAACAAAGTTAAAAGAGTCCATAATGCTCAGGAACTCCTTAGTGGTACTGTTTAATGGGTCCTCTGAATGTGGAAGTTACCAACAATGATGACTTTGCCCAGTTTAATAGCAGAAGTTAAAAATTCTTGAAAGACTGACAGAGAAGACGCAGCAGACGCAGGTGGACATACATGGGCTGATCTTTTCATCATAACCATCTCAAAGGAGATGCAACAGCTCGAAGAGATCATCCGGCATCATAAGGTCCCACCTCCTCGTCCAGAGATCCGAGGTGCACCGAGAAATGAACAGTCTGTGGGACGTAGCTCTGAAAGATGTGAGACCTACGCTGCCATGTCTCAGAGAAGAACATAATATCAAGCTTTTCTGCACAGAACAAGTCATAGATATCAAGAGAGTCAAGATATAAGACTTGTTATGAGTTGAGCGGGCATTAATTACCATCATTTTAGTGTTGAGACCCAGGACAGGTGTAGAGGGGCCTGGAACAGAGTCCTGACTCTGCGGTAAGCTGCACAGCAAATCAGGGTTCCTACCATGATGAGCCGTGGCTTTCCACGCTTTCAGATGACTGCCCAGGTGGTAAACACAAGTGGGCATGGGATCAATCCAGCCCCCACTCAGGCGAATCTGACCAGCGGCACACCAGGAGTGAAGCGCCGTGCTTCCACCAATCAGGCCTCCGAATCAAAAATGAGATGACCGCCAAGAGTAGAAGTAGCACCTGGAAGTATACCGGGTGCTGCGCCGCGCTCAAATGGCTGTTGGAAAAACAACCTCAATACTTTGACTGAAAATTATCCATAGCAGATTTAATCGGCAATAATGCACGGCGGTCAAACATCCGAAGGGAGATGACGCCAGACAAAACTGTAGCAAAAATATTTGCACAGCATGGAAACACACAAACACACAAACACCATCATGCAAAAGGGTGAGAGATAAAACCATCCCAACCACAAACCCCACGCACTCACTCCTTAAAGCAGCTGTTGTTGTTGCCATTATATAAACGTTTACATTCCCAGCATGCAGTGCAGGGAGCAGAGGACAGATTCCTATAACTGGAAATCAGTTATATGATGACATAGTTTAAACTTTGAATATTTGTCTCACCAAAGACTTGTGGTCCGTCCTTAGTCGGTCTCGCAGGTTCTTCAGAGTGTTCCTGAAGCCTCTTGACTTTTGTTTCTCTGGTTTGGTTGAAGGCTGAGGATCCTTGTGAATCTGAACACTTCCTCTCTTCAGCAGAAAACAGATGGGAAATCTGAGCATACTTATGAAATGAGGCGATGCGACAGTGCTGCTACTTCTTATGCTCTGCATCACATTTTGCAACTACATGTTAACTCTGTAATTTGGAACTGCTGATTTCTGCTGTGTTGTACTTGATGAGGTTACCCATGAGCTGCTTTCTTTCTTTCTAACATCTCCTTTCTTCTGCTCCTCTTCCTCCTCCTCTTCTTCACTTTCACTGTTGTTGATGAAGCAGAGCTGGAGATTCATCCGTGTCTGCAGGCTGAGGGTTAGACAACAGTCAGTGGACCATCATGGACACATATCCAGTCTCACATCACAGCAGAGAAAGTGTAAAATCATTAGACCGCAGAACAGCTGAGGCGGTGAAACGTCAGCCGGCAGGTTTCCATCGAAGCAAAGTCAGAATATTATCAAATCAGGACATGCAAAGAAACGTTTCCATCCACCCTTTTATGTAACCTGTGCTAGTGTCAAATATGTCATAGAAATATGTCACCTTGTTAGTTTCAGTTATTAAACTGCACAGCTGGGAAGTAACAGAGTACAGATACTTGTTACTGTGCTTAGGTAGAATATTCATGTATCTGTACTTTACTTGAGTATTTGTTTTTTCTGACAACTTCCTCCTCTCAGAACAGGTTTGTTACTTTTGTTTTAGTATTCCAGCGAGCCTTCAAACAAACCAATTTGATCCTAAACAGTAACACATGAATCCTGTTCATTTATTAATGACCAGAGGATGTCGCATACAAAGAGCTCAAAGAGTCACAATCGTGTGCTACAGTCAGGTCAAAGTAAATGTGTTTTCTTTATTGTCCACCAAAAAGCGGTTGCAGTACTTTAGCATCTAGCTCGCACCACAAAAGAGGAGCGAACATAAAGGGAGTAATATTTTTTTAGTGTCGGGTAATTCCACATGCAACATTTCTATCAACTCAACAAAAATCATCAAGCACACAAACTGTGTGTGTGCAGTTTGTGTGTTGAGACAGAAAAGAAAGAGCTGACTTCACTCAGAGATGGAGAAGATAAGAAAGAAGGACAAAAGCTGCTCGGTGGGCTTTGATAAACTGGAAATTTAAGGTTTGTTCTCATGTTTTCAAATAATAATTTCCATAATTTGGTTGTACATGTACGGTGACAATACAGGGCTATTCTATTCCACTTGATTCTAAATCAGATATTGTGTTTGTGACATTATTTTTTTCATGCTGCAAATCAAACTGAGGCAGACTAAACGTGTTGTTTACAGACTGCATGAAAATCCTCTGCAGGTTAGTTTGCTGTAATGTGATTGGTGCACAGTGGCCATCTGGTACAAAGACAGCATGAACAGTGTACTGTCAGTGTGGAGGATGGAAATCAGCCAGGACAGCTCATGAAACATCTGCTCACATCTGGCTCAATTCTGATGCATAAATCACAAACCTGTACATTAAGAAAATCTGGTGGAGCTCACGTTAGAAATTATTGTGAGCTGTGCTTCGTTTCCCCACATGAGCCATTAAAACTCGTTTTGGGATTCCCCGCTTCCTGAATCCCACTTTAACCTGTTCCGTACTCACTTTCCTGTTTAGAGGTAACGTCTCCCTCTCCAACGCGCCCAAAAGAAAACAGAGCTTAACTTTTTTTTTTAAAATAAATTCCTTCATTTTGTCTTTAAGATCAGTCATGAGGAAAGCATGGTTGCAGCTCATACTGCGTCAGAATCTCCACCCAAAAGACTCTGTGTGTAAACTGGAACTTGCAACAGATGCAAGCAGACTGTAACGATCACACACCGAGAGAAAGTCCTGCTGCTTGGTGAGTTGGGTTAAACACATAAACAATCCAAGTGACATGATGACGGATAACGCACGGTGTGTTAACAGACATCCAGTAAGAAATAAGAGGTGCGCCTGTACCGAGAGGTCAGTGCCAGCACGTGACTATTGCAGGCATCGTCTCCATCCTCCCAGCTCTCCGATCTCTTCCCTCGCTCCTCTTTCCAGCTGACTGGGGCTCTGCTTTGCTCCAGAGAAATCCCAGTCTGACAAACACAGCAACCATATGTTAAAACCATTTTTACAAACCGTGTTGCATCAGTAAATATGAACAGTACTGATCAGCCTACAAGTGAAACTCTTGAGATAAGTGCTTTCTATCTTACATTCACACTAACATGGATTCATCTCTGTGCATGCCATCATTGCTCACACCTCTGCAACCTTCAAAGTGAATGTGTACACAAACAGTAGTTTCACTGATCCATCTTTCAGCAAAACAGAACATCTCTGACCTTTAACCTCTTCTCCTTCTTCTCTTCTTCCTGCTTCTCAAGCTCAGCAATACGCAGGCTCAGGGCCTCCCAGTGCATGATGGGAAGGCCTAGATTGTCCTCGCCATAGCGTTCCTGCCAGACCAGCGCCGCCCCCACCAAGTCTTCATCATCTTCCTCGACCTTGTCTTTGTCGTCATCACACTTCCCGTAATCATCTGCTTCGTTACTCTCCTTCTCATCCCGATGTTGTCTCAGTCTTTCCTTCTCTCCTTCCATCTGGACAGCAGGGGAAGCACAGCTTTACATCAGACAGTCTACTCTGAAAGAGTATTTATATCTAAGGGAATACTTCAATCACACCACAGCTTGATGAATGAAATATTCATGTTGACAATCTTTACTGGGATAAAGATTGTTTTATCCCAGTAAAGACTGCATGTAATCACAATTATTAAACTCGGTCTCTCTATCATAGTTTGCCTTTTGTGGTGTCTCTTTCTGACCCAACCAGTTTATCACATGGCCAACCACAACCAGATGGCCCCGCCCCTCCCTGAGCCACGTCCTGACAGAGGCTTCTTCCTGTTAAAAGGGAGTTTTTCCTTCTTACTGTCACCAAGTGCTTGTTCATAGATCATCATCTGATTGTTAGATCATAGGCTTTACAATGAGGCACTGAGGAAGGCCTATCATTAACACAGTCTGCAATCAACAGACAACTTTATGAAAGGAAGTACAGAAGGTTTATACTAAGGTGGAACCCACTGGTTACACTCACGGATGGAAAGCCTAGGGAACGCCAGAGCGTGCCCAGTTGTGGAAAAAATTGTTGTAACTGGACAGAGGAGGCGAAAATGAACCAGAATGTTGGGAGCACACTGGTTTAGCTCACAGACTGAGCAGGCAAACATACGCTGCAAGGCTCAGTGCAGCAGCCTGAGGCCCTTTGCTGGGTGTCTTCTTCCAGTCTCTCCCTTCACCTCTTCACTGTATTATCTAATAAAAAACAGGACAATGCAGTATTTGGTAATATCTACGAGTTCTGTTCTTTAAGCAGTATTTGACTGTAAAGGATTAAAAAAAAATCCTAATATTAAAATAATGTTAGTTTGTCCATTTACTTTGGGTCCTCTGGCGGGATTACAAAATGGTTATAATTCCTACATTATTAGTGAAACACTTTTTTAAACCCTTCAATCACACAATGATTGTTTGATTTTAAATCTACTGTGGTGGTGTACAAGTTTCTAATAAACGTGTCATGGCCAAATATGAATCGAGCTAAATGTATAAGAGGTGTGAGTACTTAAATATTCAAAAATCAGGAGTTTTTAAAAAAGGAAAAGGTAAACAAGAGAAATAGGACGCTTCCTGACGAGCACCGAAACACTCCTCAGTCTGCAGCCACGGACTGTTCCGAACAACAAGACTGGATTTAGTTTGGACAACATGTCACATTCGGGAAGAAGTTTGTTTAAATAAATAAATAAAATTGATCAAATAAATCAAAGTATTCTGGGGTAATGTGCTGCTGAATTACAAACACCCCAAAGCAGGGCCTGACTCTGAAACGTCCGAGCAGTCCTCAGGTTTAACTAACTGGAGGTCCTGCTGGAGGAACCTTAGAGCCTAGCTTGAAGCTTCGGCCCTTCCTTGAGCTCTGAAGCTTTTTCCCCGCGTGGATTCAAAGTTTGGAGAAAACATCTGACCAGTTCAGCGGATCATGCGATTCTAACTCACCGCGTCTTCGAAATAAAGGCGGCTCTGCTGCTTTCACGGACGGAGAAGTGCTTCAGAGATTTGCCACATAGCTCAGCTCCCTCCTCGGCTCCTCCTAGTCATCTTTCCCCTTCCCTCTCTTTCCATTAGGAACTTCGCCCCTCTGACTTTTCACCGAAGAACTCTTCGTTGTGTCCACAGAAGCTTCCTCCTCCTCACTCTGCTCTCACTCAGCTGCTGTTATTCACTTCTGGTTTGTTTCATGCTATATCCACTTTCTCCCGGTCCAAACCCACGAACAAAGGAATCACTTGAGAAACTTTCCTGCAGCGGTCCACTTTGGAATTTGGGGTTTACTTCCTGTCGATGCCTTCAAAATAAGTGTGCACGTAGCCAAAGGTGGGTGGAGAAGACAACTACAGCTCAGCGCTGTGAGTGGGCGTTATAAGCAGTCCATTCAGTTTCTTATTTTTCCTTTTCAGATATCTCTGTAGAATCATTATGGTATGTTTGTTGCCATTTCTGCGTAAGAGGATTAGAGACACTGAAGAAAAAGTGGGCACGTCTTGTTTTCCTTTTGCAGAATTTTAATCTGAAGAGTTGTTTTTCAATAAAAACAACAGAAGTTGGAAGAAAACAACAGAATAGATTTGTTTGGATTTTTATCGATTTTAATGGATGTGTTTGGAGACTGTTTTTCATTTAAATTCTGTTGTTTTCATTCAACTTGTGTTGTTCCAGTGGCCCTAATCCTCTTCCGTACTCTTGGTCTGATATTCACAAATTAGGGATATATAAAACAGATTCCAGCTTCTGCTTCGTGACTGAAATGTTCTCTAACATGGCAGTAGGATTTAGTTCAACAGGTAGTTCTACTTCCTTTGAGCAGCAAAAGAAAGAATCGCACCTGCTGAGAGGACCACAAAGATAATCCCAATGAAGTGTAAGTTTCTTTTTTTCCTGTGTTTTGTTTTGTGTGTCTGGGACAGTCAATACAAATATAGAGCAGTAAGAGTTGATCTGTTGCTTTGTTTATCAAATTTCCTTCATGATTGAAAAGATAACTGGTCTTAAACAGAAAACACTCAAATTGATGACTGACTCTGTATTTCACTGTATGAAAATCAATAATTTTAAATATCCCACGATAAAAGATAGCTTATTTGGAAAAGTTACCCATCTATTACAAGGGTAACTGTGATGGAAAAAGCAGGAGGAGTCACAGGAAAAAGAGGGTTTTCATTTATTTAACCCAAAAAATTATATTTACAAAAATAATAAATGTTGAGCTCATAAAAAAGGTCAAAGAATCAAAACTAAACTCAGGCAAAGAACCTGAAACCTGACAAACTAAACACATACTCAAACATACCTGACCTAAACAGGAAATGGCACACAGGGGTATATATAATGGCTGATCAGACCACTGTGACACAACAGGGGGTAACTAAACAAAACACAAATATAAACCACAAACAAAATCCGGTACAGTCCAGTTTGTTAATAAACTAAACACCAAAGAAGTAAATCAAAACCACTAAACCCTAAAATCAAATATTTAATTAGCTACAAAAGCTTTTTTTTAATTAAAGAAAATACACATTCTCCCTGTTCAGCAGGAAGTGGTGGTGCGGTCCAATTATCTCTCTTGTATTTAACTGCTTTAAACCCTGGCAACTCCCAGGGATCATCACAGGTAGGAAACAGGTAAAGGAAACAAAGATTAGTCAAAATCAAGAATAAGAAATGAATTGGTATAAATACATAAGTAAATAAATGTGCGTGCTTACAAATAGAACAAATGTATCCAAACCAATTATTAAACTTACTGCAAACTGAAGCGTGTTATTTTAAATAAAGAAATAAAGAATACGTAAGAGTTACTGACTTTTAGAGTGTGGCCATTACAGTAACAGAGACAACCTAATCTATTATTACTAATAGATTAATATTCTTCTTCTATCTCCGTTCATGTCTTTGGACTGTAGGAGGAAGCCAGAGTGCCCAAGAGAAAACAAGCTGGGGGAGAACATGCAAACTCCATAGAAAGGCCCCAGTCAGCTAGTGGATTTGTACTCAGGACCTTCTTGCTGCGACGGGACAGTGCTAAGCACTGCACCACAATCGGTTACTGCTAACATTTTGTTAAACCTGGATTAAATCCATTGAATAGTAAGAATAGCTTCTTACAGACAGGTCTGTGTGAAAAACCAAACATGGATCCTGTGTTTTGCAGGAAGGTGAATAATAGGCCGTTTTATTATGGGCTCATTAGACCTCAGTACAGTGTTCAGCAGTGTTGACTTAGTATTTTATTAGAGATTAGACCATACCTACGAATTAAAGGTTGGTTGCTGCAGTGGTTTGAATCATATCTATCTAGTAGTCCAATTTGTTAATGTAAATGGGGATTTCTTCACACACTAAGGTGAATTATGGAGTAATATGAACGCTCCATCAATCCATACCACATAGCAGTTATTCCAACTGCAGGAATGTCTTAAAGACACAAAGACCTGGATGAGCTCTAATTTCATGCTTCTAAATTCAGATCAAACTGAGGTTATTGTACTCGGCCCTAAAAAATCTTACAAATATAATATCTAACCAGATGTCTGTTTTCAGTCATCCAGGTCATGGTGATCTAAGAAGCTTGGAAAGAAAAGCGTCTGGACTTCTTTAAGTTCCTTGAAGACACTTCACCTCTCATCTGAGAAGCTTCTTCAGTTCTAAGAGTCCACCTGGGGTCCTGGACCCCCTAATCTCCTAATCACATGAGCCAAGGTGTGAAAACAGGTGTGGGTCAGTCAGCCAAGGTTTCAGGTGAAACCATTGTGACTTACTGAGAACAAATGGCCCAGGTATGTCAGTGGGCGTTAAGGCGTCTTGGAAGGGATCTCAAAACATGGATTATAGATGGCAGACAGTTCTGCCCTCTGTTCAAAGATGGCCGTTCACAGTGGATATAAATGGCTTCTTTCACTCCTCTTTCAAACCATCTGTCTTCTCTGTCCAAAATGTGAACATTGGCATCCTCGAAAGAGTGACCTTTGCCCTTTAGATGCAGATGAACAGCTGAATCTTGTCCCGTGGAGGTGGCTCTTCTATGTTGTGCCATGCGTTCATGAAGTGGCTCTTTGGTAGAGGTCTGGGCATTCCTCTACAGTGCACAGCATACACCACATTGTTAAGTTTGTGTTTAGGAGTTTTGTCTTTGGGATGAACCAGTTTCTGAGTGTGTTGCTGGGTCTGAAGTACACTGGGAGGTCGTGCTTGGCAAAGACTAACCAGATGCTTACCCTGGATGGCTGGTTGGCCTCCAGTAACATTGTGAGGACTCTTGGAGTTGATTTTAACCAAGATATGTCCTTGAATATTAAATATGTAGGACTGCTTTCTAGCATTTGTGTAATATCTCTTAAATTAGAAACGCCATGTCTCAGAATGATGCTGAAAAACTCATTTGTGCGTGTATTACTCCTGGGCTGGATTACTGTAAGTGTCCTAAAAAAAATTCCTGAAAAGCCTTCAGTTGATCAAGGGTGACAGGGACTAGAAAGAGAGCAGATTTCTCCTGTATTGGCTTGTCTTCATTTGCTGCCTGTTAAATCAAGAATTTAATTTAAAATCCTTCTCCTCACATACAAGGTCTTGAATGTTATCTGAAAGACTTCATAGTTCCCTATCACCCAGTGGAGCACTTGTGGTCCCTAGCATGTTTAAATGTAGAATGGGAGGCAGAGCGTTCAGCTTTCAGCCCCCTCTTCTGTGGAACCAGCTCCCGGTTAAAGACAGACACCCTTCTCTTCTTTTAAGATTACTCTTAAAGCAAAGAGTTATGGCTAAATCAGGTGACTCTTAATCCTCCCTTAGTTATGTTGCCCTAGGCCTAGACTTCTGGGCTTCTAGCCTCGTTGGTTATTAGTAATCTCTGGCTCTCATCCACAGCAGGTTTTTTCACGGCAGATGCCTGCCCCTCCCTGAGCCTGGTTCTGCCAGAGCATTCTTCATGTTAATATTAAGTTTTGCTTTTCAACTGTCTCCAAGTGCTTGCTCAAAAGGGGTTGTTAGATTGTTGGTGTTGTCTCTGGATTATTGTAATGGCCTCACAATATGAAGCACCTTGAATGGACTGCTGTTGTGACTTGGTGCTGTAAAAATTGAATTGAATCCGAGGATTAGGACTGTGTGTGATTATTGTATCCCAATGGCTAATAAGCCCCTGTGTTTTCAGTGTGGAAGCACACAGTGGCACACTGACCAATCACAGTTGAGGTTGTCACAGCTGAATGTTTTTAAGACGCTTTATGACATTACAGTAGAACTTTGGGATAAATTCAGTGCATAGCCCAGTAAAAATGGAAAACCTGTAAACAGACTCCTCACCTGATGTGCCGCCTCTCGCCTTGGAAATAATAAAACTGTTGAGAGCGGTATTCTTTGCTAATAGTAGGTCGTCTTTATTCTTAATCAAAGATATAATCAAGTATAAGTCTGATCAAGATGTTAAATTCAGTAGTGAAAATGACTGTTCTAATGCATTTCGTGTGTAGACATGATCCAGCTTTGACCTTGGCAGATTAGTGTCTGCAGGAATGTGGAAAAGAAATGTCGCCCCCATCACTATACATGATTTTGAATGAGAGTAACAATAATTGTTTTCATTATTGAACACAGAATCATAATTTATGTGATTTTGTTCATTTGCTAATTATGCTTAATCATCCATCCATCATCCATCATCCATCCATCCATCCATCCATCCATGTTCTTCCGCTTATCCGGGGCCGGGAGGCAGCAGCCTAATCACAGAAGCCCAGACCTCCCTCTCCCCAGCCCCCTCCTCCAGCTTGTCCAAGGGAACACCAAGGCGTTCCCAGGCCAGCCGAGCGATAATCTCTCCAGCGTGACCTGGGTCTGCCCGAGGCCTCCTCCCAGTAGGACATGCCCGGAACACCTCACCTAGGAGGCACCTTGTCAGATGCCCGAACCACCTCACCTGGCTCCTTTCAATGTGGAGGAGCAGCAGCTCTACTCTGAGCCCCTCCCTCATGGTCGAACTCCTCACCCTCATCCTCACTCTCTAAGGGAGAGGCCAGCCACCCTTAAGAGGAAGCCCATTTCTGCCGCTTGTATCTTGTTCTTTTGGTCACTGTCCACAGCTCGTGACTATGGGTGAGAGTAGGGACGTACATCGACTGGTAAATATAGAGTTTCACTTTTACGCTCAGCTTTTTCTTCACCACGATGGACCGGTAGAGCATCCATATCACTGCATCCGCAGCACCAATCTGTCTGTCAATCTCCCGGTCCCTTCTCCATCACTCGTGAATCGGACCCGGAGATGCTTAAACTGCGTTGTTTTTGAGTTCTCGGAACAGCTTGATCATCCCTCTCAGAGTCTGTCTTCAAGGTGTAGCTCATTGTTCCTCATCGCCTCACTAAGTTACAGGAAACATCCATAAAATGGTTACTCATACTTAATTCTTACATAGCAGTGTGAGCAATGCATCACCTGCTGCCTCTCTGTGCCAGAACTTGTATGGAGCAGACTTTATGATATCAGTGGTGAACAGATAAGGAGCAATAAGAACATATCTTACCTTCTTTTGCTCCCCCTCCAGATGGTCTCCCAAGGCTGCTTTTATTCAGATTGACAGCAGTTTTAGTGGCTTACTGACCACTAAAACTGCTGTTAATCTATCTGAATATGACCTAAATTTACCATTTAGGTCATATTGTTTGTAAATATTGTTTTTCTTATTCACGGTCCTTCTTTTTTTTTTCTCCGTTACATGTGATCTGCTATACTATAGCGTAGTATTTTATCACATGGAACCTTTTAAAAAGGCATAAGGCAAGTTTCCTCATATTTGAGACTGATTTCATGTGAATTATTTTGGTGTAAGTAAGAAACCGGGTTTGCTGCCCTCTGCTGGTGCTGCAGGCATCAAAGAACTGAAAGAAAATTATTGGATTATTTTCAGTGCTCTCTAAGATTTTGGTGTCAGATTTCCCTGAAAGATGATTTTAGCATTTTGACAACATTCCTGTTCACTTTAAATGGGTGAATGAATAATTCAGGATATATAGAAAAATTCTGCTGTTCACCACAAACGCAATCAAACAAACACATTTGTTATTTTGGTCTTATTTGGATGAATGTACTTTATTATTTAGAAAAGTTGACTCCTGTGTTTCACAGTCCAGCATCTCATGTTTACAAACTGTTATTTTGACATTAATATTAATCCACCAGAACCACCCAGGCAGTTAATCCACATGTCCTGATAGTACACAGTCGAACTCCATTTTCCATATTTCAACTCCAGAAAGCTTTGTTTCTGTTAGCGTCATTATTTTGTATGTCAGTTTTACCAAACTTTATTAGTTCTCATTCAGTTCAGTCCCAGACGGTTTAAAGTGATAATTCAAAACCAATTTCTTGTTCAAAGGATAAATGTGTTTGAAAGCAGCATCACAGAAGTGTTTACCTTGTCCTGTACTGCAGGTCCTCTATGATAAACCTGCCGGCAGATTAAGGCTGGTTTTAATGAACTGTACCAGCTCAGGCTTGGGAGACGCTGAGCGGTCAGTATTAAACTGTGTGTTCATATATTTCAGCAAATGACAGAGTAGCTGTGAAACGTTTGCACACAATGTGTTTGCATTCACACATTCATTAACTTTGATGTTAATAAAAACCAGAATGAATGACTTCAAGACTGTGGTCTCTTTATTGTTCCACAATAACTGGTGGATTTTATTCTCATTTCTAGGCGACAGTACTATTCAAATAACTTCTGACAAGACTCGTCAGTTAACTGAAAACCAGCTAAGCTACTGTTGGAGCAGCAAGGCTGGCTCACAGTGATTTGCATATGACTGATGTTGAGAAAGGAGGCTCCCCTAAATGATTAAAAGTCCAGCGATAATCAAACGACTGAAATGTTTGGTAGTCGTGTTCTGCACGGTCTTATTCTAAAGTGTGCCTGTTTCAGTGCTGCAGCCTAAAAATCTTCATCCATCACACTTTTATTAGTCCAGACCGAGACGAAAACCGGTGTCTGTCGGTACGTGCTGAGATTCAATAAAAAACTTGAGATCGACAGCAGGCTCCCTTTATTTCTGTTGCTATAGCTTAATAAAGTCAGCATTTGTCATACACAGAGACATACTGGGAAGCTACAGAAGCCTTCAACACTTACAGTACTAGTGACTGAAACAAACAACGATGAGGCAGAGGACTGAAAACAAACAGTTTATACAAGAAAATAGTCATCGGCACTCATATTAAGTTCATACTTTGAATAAATATTGCTTTTAAAACGACTCTGTCCCTCATCGTTGCTGTTTTATCACATTTTATTTTCACTGCGTTAAATATCAAATATATTCCTTTACTGATGCATTTCTGTTATTGCTAACATCAAACGTACCTTACATGAGATACTGGATAATAGGCTTATTGAAAGTACAAATTTCACAGAATATAACAGTCCAAGTTTGGTAGGATATACTGCAGATGATGGGCTTCTGGACATGCACAAGGACTCGATAGAAGTGCAAGCAGTTGAGGTGTGGCTTAAGCAGGATCTCTCTGTCTGAGAGGAGCTGGAGGGAGGAGGTGTCAGTCACATGGCCTTTCAAACATGCACTCTTTACTGGTATTTTACACATGTACAATACTTTTTTTGTCATATTTAGTTCTTTTTAAAGCTAGACTACACGACTCTGAGCCACAAATAGGAGCTTTACATGCCAACGGGGACACTGTGCTGGGGCAGCCAACAGCTAATCAGAGCGTCGCTTCAGTTCCCTCACAATACTCAAATGGAAATGTAAGAAAGGCTGACAGAAGTACAGTGATAACACACACACACACACACACACACACAGTGATATGGGTGGTAGACACAGACAAATGACTCATACCTCAGGTACAGTTGCCCCAAAGTCTTGTACGATTATACTTTTTAATGTAGAATATAATAGATTAGATTTGAATGCAAATATTACTTATCCTTTAATAGATATTCACAAGTTATTTAGTGTGCAGAAAATATGGATGAATAACAACCTGCCAGGTGAACAAGCTCGTATCACAGGTCTTGTATAAACAAGACAACTGGATGTAAAGTGAATCATTAACTGCTACACTAATCCTCTGCAGACATAATGATAACTTATGAGGGAACAAATCTTAACAAAGATAAGGGGAAAAATGATATCTGGATCCTATGCAAACAAGGTTGTAATCTGAGTAAACTGTCTTGATTCTTCAGTATAACATGCTTACAACACAGGGAACAATGCAGGCTCCAACTTCTTTGTGCATAAGATATGCAAATGTAAGATTATTGTCCTGGAGTGTCATTAAGTAAGAGTAAGAGGCGGCTCACATAAGCACCCAGAAACAGGAAAATTGTGAGCATCAAGTTAAAGGTTAAAAGTCTTTTTCTTGATTTGTTTTCAAATGCAGGTGAATGCTGCTACAAATGAGCGTTTGCAACCAAATCACAGGATTGAACATGCAAATGTCTTTTTATGGCCCTGGATGTAACAAAATGCACATCTGAGTCGGACACTATGAGTTTTCAAATCAGTGCATATCTGTATTACTTTTGTTACATAGGAGTGCATTTCTCTGTCTTGTCATTTTCCCATCACTTCTCCACCTCTCCGTTCACCAGGCACTGTCGGCCAGCAGGCCAGAGGCTGAGCCAGTACTCTGTCACATTATCCTGCAGCTGAGTGAATTACTCTACCTCCATTAGACTAACAACAAAGCAGGAGCACCAAGGAAGGGGGATGGGAGAGGGAGCAGGGACAGAACGCACGGGAGGATGGGAAAGAGTGATGTAACAGAGCCGACAAGGAAGGAGGGACAGATAGGGCAGATGATGAATAAGGAAAAAATAAAAGGAGGAGGGAGCGAAAGGAAACAAACAAGGAATGGAAAAGTGGAAAACAGAGGCCTAAGGGAGAGGCAGGAATAATGGATAAAGGAAGAGAGTAGGAAAGAAATGAGGGTGGGTGGAGGTTTATTAGAGATGAGGATGACAACTAGAGTGGAGAGGACAATAAAAGGGAAGGAAGATGGAGAGGCAGAAAGCAGAGGGAGGGACTGGATGAAGGGTTGTTGTGGTGTAAGACAAACAGAATGAGGGATAGAAAAAAGGAGGGGGAAATGCTAAGATGGAAGGAGGAAAAGACATAAAAGATCGAGCTTACTGTCTCACACATGAGAATGGCACACCTGCGACAAACACTGGGTGGATGCCACGCACACATGCACAATTCAGTGCAGAAGCATCGACCCTCACAGGACAGCTGAACATTTAGAAGAACTGAGCACCGACGCTCCTTCACAGACAGGCGACGCTCAAGAGGACCCATAAACATCAAAGGGACTCATTTCTGTTTCCATTCAACTGTGAAACTGAGTGAACTTGTAATATAATGCGAGTTAGGCACCAGTCAGTTGGTCTGAATGTAATATACTATCTACATCTCACATCAAACTAGAATACAGCAGTTTTAACATTGAGTAAAATGTGAGGAATCTGATATTTTCACACACAGCAACAGTTAGATAAATGCAAAATAGTATATGGCTTACCACAGGAGATACACACAAACAAAGCAAGACCAGTACAGGTAATGGGAGTAGTGGTTGTAACAGTATTAATAAAAAAATAACTGAATAAATAAAAGAGAAACAAAACAGTGATGAGACCAAAAGTACAACTGATATGTTGGAAAGAAGAAATCCTCAGAAAGCAAAAAAGTGAGGAGATGACCACAAAGACGAGTGAGGTTACAGTAAATCCAGAGTGGAGCAGTGTGACGGGTCAGTTAAGTTATCTGAGTCAAACTGGGGGGTTTCTGAGACGCACACATAGTTACGCACATACATTCGAGGTAATGACGCATCTTTACTCCTCCAATGACAAGTTTTACTCCACAGCCCTTAAGTTCCACAGACACACATACACAAATAAAAAAACAAAACAATAAATATTATAAATAATATAAATAAATGACAACAGTGCCTCTGCTTGTGTATGCTGTGAACCAAAAGAACAACAAAAAGATGTCAGCCTTGACTCAGGGACTATGGAGGAAAACAGCCACGGCTCGCTCGCCGCTCTTCTCTCCGTCGTCTCCTCGCCGAGTCGCTCAGAGGTCAGTGCAGCGCTCCTGCTTGCTGTAGTGGTCAAACTGACTCTTCCAGTGCATCATGTAGGAAGACCAGCGGTGAAACTCCACCTTCCACTGACGCTCTGCCTCATCTATGTTGTCTGAGAGAAGAAACACAGAGACAGAAAAACGGTTAGCAGTTGAGCCTGAAGTAGGGCTGCCACGATTTGTGGACTAGTTATGATTACGTCGACTATCAAAATAATCGTTTGTGGCAGCCGTAGCTTGAAGACCATACCTGCTTTAGAATTTCATGCACATACACTGCTGATGTCAAGGCCACTGATTGTCCTTTAAGTTTCAGTGAGATTAGAGCAAGTTGGTTGAGAAAAGGATGGTGGATGTGGAGTATTTTGGTGTTGAAATATCAGAGTTCATTAAAATGCTGGTGACTGAAGAACAAGCCCAGGGGGCTTCGGCCCAACCACGAGTTGAATGATGTCCCCCCAGCAGCACAGTGGCTCTTCATTAAGAGTGGCCAGGGGTGACTTCTTTCCCACTTCAATTCAGTTTATATAACTCCTAATCACAACAACAGCCTCCTCAAGGCACTTTATATTGTAAGGTCAAGACTCTGTCATGATCCAGGTGAGCGTCTGGTGTTTTTATACTACCTGCTTGTGTGTGCTACCGCATGGTGGTAACCAGACCTCATTGCTTTGGATCTTTATGTGCTTAACTTGATCTCCTTGTGCCTTCAGTTACTCTGCCATGACTCGACACCTTACTTACCTGGACACTGTTCTCCAAGGCAAAACCCACTGTAAACCTCTGCAACCTGCCTTGTGGAAATTAAACTATTCACTGCCCACCATCACTATTGGATGCCTGGAAACAAAAGGTTGGAACCTCACTCGATCTCACACCGCTTGGACGCTCACCTGGCTAGCCTCCCCAGATCCCCATACTGCAAATTCAGTATTTACCTTTCCGCAGCATAGCTCCAGCCCCGCTTTGCATCTAAACTCTAGCACCTGGGCCTCTTCCCCCTTCTGGGCCGGTGTGGGGGGGGTTTCCTATTAAACTGTTCAGAGGATGTACACATGCTTTGAGGACCTGGTCTCTCTCTCACTGAGAATCGACATAATACTGAGAGAGAGAGGCCAAAAAGAAGCTACAAAAAAAGGCTTTGCTCTGCTCATTTCCAATTTCCGTGTCTGCTATTCCACTTCCGGTGTCAACTTCCACTTCAGCTACCACTTTGTCATCCTCTAAACCTCCCTCTGAGCCCATGCAGATTGGCCACTTACTGGCTCTCTCCGGAAGAGAGAGAAAGGCGGTTTCGCTCCCGTGAATCCTTTATTATGGAGCGTCCGATCATTTCCTCGCAAACTGACCGGTTCGACCAAAAGATTCCACCTGCTGTTAATTTCAGGGATACAGGTGGGCGGATCCCTGACTAACTCCAAGCCTCGTTTAGTATTACCAATGATACATAATTTTAATCAGGTTATTCATTGCCTTCATGCCCTCGTCGACTCTGGGTCGGAGCCGAACCTAATCAACACAGAGCTGGCCAAACAGTTAAACCTGCTGTTCGTTCCACTTGACCCACCAATACTCACCACCACACTCAATAATCAGGTTTTTGCATTTATCACTCACCAAACCGAACCGGTATGCATAGTCACATCTGGAAACCATTGGGAAACACTCATTCTTTCCTTTGCCTTCCCTGAAACACCTCTAATCCTCAGTTATCTATGGTTACGAAAGATTACAGGTTGAGTTTATTCTGCCTCACTAACTGTCTAACTTTAGCTGTACCCTGAGGAACCCCAGGAACAGCTCCTGTAGCTTCTTCTCCACTGGATCTCTTCTCTATTCCCCAGGAATATCGAGACCTTCAGGAGGTCTTCAGTGAGACTAAAGCGTTATCCATTCCACCCCACAGACCTTGTGACTGCACCATTGACCTCCTTCCCAGTGCCCCGTTGCCTTATAGCAGACTTGTCTTGGCCCAAACGGGAGGCAACAGAAATATATCCAAGAGTCCTTGGCAGCCGGCATCATCCACCCGTCTTCCTCCCCGGTAGGTGCAGGTTGGTTTTTTTTTTTGCCAAGAAGGATAAGACACAGTACCTGTATAAACTTTCGATGTTTGAATGAGATCACTGTAAAAAACAAGTACCCTCTGCCCTTGAACCCATTCATGGGGCCACCATCTTCACTAAACATATTATTTACGCAATGCATACCATCCGCTCTGCATCCGGGAGGGAAACGAATGGAAGACTGCATTCAGTACAACCCTGGGATATTTTGAGTATCTTGTTTTGCCATTTGGTTTCACTAATGTCTTCCAGCCATTAGTAAACAATGTGTTGAGGGATTTCCTGAATATTTTTGTATTTGTTTACCTAGACGACATCCCGATTTTCTCCAGAGGAGCACAGAGTCCATGTCTGTTCAGTACTGCAACGCCTCCTGGAAAACCGGTTATTTGTCAAAGCAGAAACGTGAGTTTGGCTGTTCCTTAGTTATCTTTCTCAGTTATATCCTGACAGGAGGACAGGTGAACACTGACCTGGCAAAGATTCAAGCTGTGAGCGGTTCCTCAGGTTCACCAACTTCTACCATTGCTTCGTTCGGAAGCTGCACAAGTCACCCACCTCACCTCCACCAAGATCCCATTCATCTGGTCCTCTGAAACCGAAGCAGTCTTCATTAAGCTAAAACACCTATTCACTTCTGGACCTGTGCTAATCCACCACGACATCACCAAGCCGTTCACTGTAGAAGTAGACATCTCAGATTTAGAGATTCAGAATTGGGGACAAAAATCTCACAACGTTTAGGGTCCCAAGATAAACTACAGCCTTGCTCCTTCTTCTCACATCGCCTTGCTCCAGCAGAGCGAAATTATGACGTGGGTGACTGGGAGTTGTTGGCAGTCAAGTTAGCTTTAGAACAGGGGTGGCCAACTCCAGGCCTCAAGAGCCAGTGTCCTGCAGGTTTTAGATATCACCCTGGATCAACACACCAAATGATTAGTTCATTACCAGGCCTCTGGAGAACTTCAAGACATGTTGAGGAGGTAATTTAGCCATTTAAATCAGCTGTGATACATCAAGGACATGTCTAAAACCTGCAGGACACCAGCTCTCGAAGCCTGGAGTTGGCCATCCCTGCTTTAGAAGAATCTCGCCACTGTTAAAGGATAGATAACAACCCTTTACAGTTTAACTACAGTATAACAGTATAACTATGAAAACAACCTGAGAACTGCCAAGAGGCTCAATGCCTGCCAAGCCCATTGGTCTTTGTTCTTCGGCCACTTTAATTTCTCTATTTCATATGGCCCAGGTTCTCGACACGTCAAACCCAACACTCTGTCGCACCAGCTGTCACCAATACTGATTCACCACTGCTCGTTACCATTCTTCCTGCCACCAACAGAGTGGGTTTCTTCTGCCTACAAAACTTCCAGCCACCTTGTAGATCATGTTTTCAGGCTCCATGGTATCCCCATGCAAATTGTCTGTGACATAGGCCCGCAGTCCCCTTCCTAGTCTGGAAGACCGTCTGCACCGTCCTGGGAGCCAAAGTCAGCGTCAGCACCGGATACATCCGTGCAATCCAATGATTAGATGGAGAGGCTAAATCAAGAACTGGAATCAACTCTTTGCTGTGTCACCACACAAAACCCAGCAACCTGGTCTTCATATCTCACTTGGGTTGAGTATGCGCATAATTTACTTACCTCATCTGCAACTGGTCTCTCGCCCTTTGAAGCTTCCCTAGGTTAGCAATCACCCGATCCCAGAAGCCAAAGTTGATCTCACCATTCCTTCCAACACCACTTACAGCGCTGTTGACGCATTTGGATCCCAACTCAGGAGGCAGTGCTAAGGGCCATCGATCAACATGGTTGTCGATCGGACACCGACTCCCAAGTATGTACCAGGACAAAAGGTATTGCTTTCTGCCAAAGACGTTCCCCTCAAATCACTCTCTTGCACATCATTCCAGGCTACATTGAACTATATTAATTAGAAACCATCATCAGTCCCACTGCAATTAAACCTAGACTCCCTACATCCATGCGCATACACCCCGCATTCAACGTCTCTTGTCAAACCTGTGTCCTTTGTCCTTTCCTCAGTATAGCTCCTTCCCCATTCGCAACTAATCTCCCTCTCCGTCTGTTTCAGTGCTTTTCCAGCAGAGATTCCCGCCATGTTTCAGTGTTCCACTATCTTGAATTCCTGTGCACTCACAGCTTTTAAAGACTTATCCCTGTCTCAATTATAGAACACAAAATATATCAAATGCTTAAAATGAGAACATGAGTAACATTTTAGAAAGAAAAAATAAGGTCATTTTAAATTCGATGACAGCAATGCATCTTGAAGTTGGGACAGGACCAAACTGGGTTTATTTGCTCTAAATGCTGTATATACCTTTTAGCATTGATAGAGCTTTTACCAGATGTGCAACATACCAAATCCATGCTAAACAAACCAGATACTTCCTTGCCTCCTTAGTCAAGAGATGCAGGGTCCATGTTTTCTAAACAAATTTGAAATTTTGATTCATCTGACCACAGTTCTCCATGTTCCCCCAGTCCATATTAGATTAGTTTTAGCCCAGACAGCAGGTTTTCTCGATCGTGGTCACATATGGCTTCGTTCTTCTATGACAGAGGTTTAACCTGCATTTGTGGATGGCATGGTAAACTCCTTTTACATACTGTGATTTCTGGATAAATATCAGAATCATGTCTGTTTTTTTTAATGCAGTCCCACCTGATCAGTATCCAATATTGATTTTCAGCCTTGTCCCTTGTGCACAGAGATTTCTCCCATGATCTTTTAAGGACATTATATACTGTAAGTAATAAGATATCCAAGTCTTTGCAATTTTACATTGAGGACTATTAAGTCTATACTCTTCCACAATCTGCAGATGCAGCTTTCTGCAGACTGGCGAAGCTCCATTTCACTGTCACGTGACAGAAAAAGCTTTGAGAACATTTCCCATCTTTACTTCTGAGAAATTCCGTCTGCCTTTTAATATCCAGTCATGTTACTGTCCTGGTGCCAGTTAACCTAATTAGTTGCAAAATGATCTTCAAGCTGTTCTATTTTTAGAAGCTCTTACTTTCTAAGCCTTTAGAGTTAGTGTTTCTTACTCTTGATATGTATTGGTGCAATCAAATTCAAACAGAGCTAATGTTTTTCACAAAATAGTAAAATGTCGCTTTTTACTGTTTAGCAGCTAGAATCCAGTACCAGACATCAATGGAAGAGCTTTCCTCTCCCAAAGTCCAGCAACTGCTCTCCTCAGAGTGTCGTTCAGTACAGAGGGAATGAACTGGTAAATGGACTGGTCCGTAAATAGTACTTTTTACTCTACTTGAGCCGTCAAAGTGCTTTAAACCACCAACTTTACTACCTCCTCAGCCACAGCCACCCCAATGGTTGATGCTACACAATGGTAAACGTGGTCCTCTCCCACTTTGTTATGATGTGTTGCTATCATCAATTTGAAAACTGCTTTATTTTCTTCTCTTCAGTTTGATAGAGTTTCTACTAGGGGTCATTAGATTTTAATGTCGCTCCATTCTTCTCTTAAATTTACATTTTATACAATGTCCCAAATTTTCAAAAAAATCGGGGTTACATATAAAGATATGATGAAATAATTTCATAGTCTGAAATCAGCAGCAGTAATAACCCGAAAAACAGTGAAAAATCTATGCAGGAGGTTTAAAATCAGGAAGTGAAACAGTCTCCAAGGGCGGAGTCAACCATCTGATACCAATCAGGAGGAGCTGCACTTATTTAAGAAAAACAAAACAACAAACTGGCACAAGCTGCTACAACTCCACTTTCGAACAATTCGTGTATCATGCATCCAGTGAGAAGTGTCATAATTCTAAGAGGAATATACGTGAAGACCTGCATTCAATACAGATTTCAAGTGTAGAGATGAAGTAATATTAAATAGTATTTACCAGTAATATTGAGAAGGCGTGGCAGGAAGCGATTCCAGAATGCGCACATCTGGTTCCGCAAACCTTTGTGAATCTTGAGTGATTCGGTGTTGAGGCCAACATGTTTTTGCTCGCTGACGGTAAACACAGGCCAGCGTTTCCCTCTATCTCCCTGCACGTCATTGGGATTTCTGATACAGACAGAACAAGAAAGGATATTACAAATACAATTAATTCAAATGAAAAAGCAGTAAAATTATCTCCAAACTAACTCTTAGATTCACAACAATTCTGCTTGCAGTTGATGTCAGTACTCGTAGTACATCACCACTTGATGTTCCATTCTTGCAGCATGGTGCAGAACAGCCATGTTGCTCAATGAGAAACATATTCAGATAATCAAATTTGTGTTGTTTCACGCTCAAACATGTACGTGCTTACTAAGGATCCCTAAATGAAAATGGATAGCACCACACAGCTACAGTTGATTGTTGTTTTTTTCTCTGTATGTATTATTGTAGGGTCTACCTTACAGTATAAAGCGCCTTGAGGCGACTGTTGTTTTGATTTGGCGCTGTGTAAATAAAACTGAATCGAATTGAATACAAGAAATGTCTGACAGTGTTTCTTGCTCCTGTCATTCCACCAAGTACTGAATTATGTCTTCCAAGCAGATTAAATATTGATCACTCACTAAAATGCACATGAATTTGTAACTGTTACAGAATGTTCTGCTTTTGCTGACAATTTATGCTACTAATAAAACAAATTGTAGCTTTCTCAATTCTTTGTAACTGGATACAATTTCAAAAGGAGGTCAAATAATTTAATTTCCCCCACTGTGTACCTCACAGCATTAACATTTACTTATTAAAGCCTTTCCTTTAAGCCAAGGAGAATGAGGGTTAACTGTCAGGAGAAGCTCTCTGTGCCTCCAAAGTCATGTCAAGACTCATTAACCTGCAGTTCCACAGGAATTTAAAGGGCTGCTTACTCATACAGCTTTTCCTGCATTATTTATTTTGACTGAAAAACATGGCTGCTGAGGTGCATTTGCATAAAAAAGCCTGGACGTGGACATAGACCCTAATTCCATAGGTAGTTTTTTTATTCCCACTTTGTGGCCTCACCCAGTCCGAGCAAAGTTGGCCCAATATTTCATCATGCGTCGGCTTAGCTTCTCCTCATCTCGGGTGTAGTTGAGTCTCTTCACCAGCGGCAGGCCGAAAACAAATTCAATCTCATAGCCATGGATCACACCCATCCATTCTGGCCAGGCCAGATTGGATGCCCGGTGATCGAAAAGGTAAAGATAGACCCCTCCTTAAGAAATAAATGGAGGAAGAAAATGCATGAAAATTACAATTATAAATAATTAATCATCATTATTATTTCATTTTTACTCTGAAACTACAGATATGTTTTAATCTTTTCCAAGGACAGGCAAAAAATAAATCAATAAATCAGTTTTCCAACTGGAATATTTTACTGATCTATCTTCAGAGTATCAGTTTTACTTACATGACAAATGCAGATTAAATTGTTGTGAAGTTGTCAAGCACATTATAGCATATTTTAAATAGCTATCATCTGCATTAAAAAGTGAAAACGTGAAATTTAACGCACAATTCCATTTAAGTATTGTACCAAATTGTTCTATCAACACAAAGCAGGTCATTCAAACGGTAGCTTGAGCGTGTCTAGGTATGGGACATATATATACACTTCTAGATCTGAACAGACCACACTGGTACTCGGGTGTCCTACCTTGTGAGTTTCCACTGTTCACCCCACCAAAGTTCATCCCACCCACGTTAGCCTTGAGGGCATTGTGTTGTGCATAGGAGCGAGCGAAGTGGGCCAGCGGGCAGATGACGTTGTGGTCACCGACAATGTCATCCATGGCATCACGGTTTTTTATCTCATTATTCTCATCCATCCAGTCGGTGTACTGCAGCACCACTGCTTCCAGGCCGATATCATTAGCATGAGGTACGCTCAACCTAACACCTGGAAGAGTGACGCTGAAGTTTTTAACAAGATAGAAGTAAAACTGTGAAGTAATAACCTGAAGTAGAATTAACTTGTATTTTTTGGATGGATTTCTACAATTCTCTCTGCTCAGTTACATTCATATACATATATATATATATATATATATATATTCATATATAGTGCTTTTCTACTCTACCGTAGCATTGTGTTGTTTTTGCTTTCTTTTTGCAGACAGGACCAGATTCCATTCTAGCCGACACAGAACTTTATTATAAACATAATTTTGGAGAACCTCACTTTCCAGGAAGTCCTCTCTGGAGATCAGACTGTCGTTGTCCTTGCTGAAGCCTGGTGCTCCATACAGCAGGAAGTAGGAGCCTTCATTCTGATTAACCCCGAGGAGAATCTGTGTGTCTTTAAAGTTCCCTGAGTTGAGCATGGCCTCAGGAGTGTCAGGCAGAAACTCACCATCCACAACAGGCACAAATGAAAATCGGAACAGAGCAGACCATGGCAGGACCTGCATGGATGACAAACCCACATGGGACAGTGAAATAACAACGCCAACTTGGCACAAAAAAAAGAATAAAAACACCAAGAAGTGCTACTTCCTACTCCAGAACCATGCAACTCCTTTTATGTGACTTTTTTATACTGGTACTGGGGCTGCAATGATTCGTCAACATGATCGAATTATAAAGATTTGGTGACGGGGAGATGTTAAAAAATGTGAAAGCATGTAACAGCAAACAAAGTGAAATGCAGACTGTGCAAAGCGGAGCTTTCCTTCCACGACAGCACTAACGCAGTGCACGAGCATTTAAAACGCCGGCACCCTGGAGCTGCGATGTCCACTATATAAAGCGCCTTGAGGCGACTTTTGTTGTGATTTGGCGCTATATAAATAAAATTGAATTGAATTGAATTGAATCCACTCTGAATGGGTCCGTTTTGTGAAGTTAGTGGGTTGCATTGACACGTTGTTTATATGAATGTTTTTACAGTAATGTTTACGTTAGCTGTCAGACACGTCTCAGGATGAAACGTGATAGTAAATCATTAAACAGGAGCAGCCACACTGTATCACACTTTAATACTGTAGTAAACCTCTTCCACCTAACGTTAGGTAGTTAATCTGTGGATTGGATTATATCAATAATAATATAATTAGTTTATTTGGTGCTGAACACTAAACCATCTGAGAAACTATGATCTATAACCAAATATGTGATGAGCAACGGTCTTTGTTGGTAAATGATCCTGATGAACATGTTCAGTGTAATTATGAATCCATGAACTGAATCATCTGTAAACTTTGTTAACCCTCTAAGACCCAACCCATCAAAAAATAGCCAGAAAATTCAGATTTTTTGGGAACTGAGATGTTTATTAACCCTTAAAACAAAATCCACAGTTTTTTTTTACTATATAACGTTGTGTAGAATTTATTATATATATTTTTTGTATCGCATTTAATACATTGTTGTTAACTAAAGGTTGCCAAAAATGCCCAATGCTAACTTTGGACAAAAAAAAGAGTTTTGTCCATAACATTTTGAAATTATGGGAAGTATTGATCATGTTGTTGAGACAGAGGTCTCAGAAACTCATGTATCAAATATGATGCACGTGGCATTATAGGGTTAACTTGTTATTTTGGACTAGAAAGCAAATTAGTTTCCTATTTGCACATTATTTTGTATTTAAATACTAATAGCACTTTAATTTGTGTAACTAATATTTTTATTTATGTGATTTTTATTCTAACAGTCCTATTGAGTCATTTTAAAAATACATTTGATTATTTTCAAATTCATGTGTTTCATTATTTTAATTTTCTGTGGGACGAGTTAGCAGGGTGGGCAGATTTGAGCAGGTGAGGACTGAAGACTGGAACAGGAGGTTTGGCCACAGCGCTGTGAGAGCTGCTGAAATAATCGCGGGCAGCCCTGACTGATACATCCCGTCATGGTTCCTCTGTCCTCGTTAGTCTGACCTCCCATTTCTGTCTACCTCTCCTTTCTTGTATCCTGGTGTGTGTGTGTGTGTGTGTGTGTGTGTGTGTGTGTGTGTGTGTGTGTGTGTGTGTGTGTGTGTGTAGGTATTTGTGCAGTGGCAGGACTCAGTCCAGGTTCCCACCTTCTGGTAATCACAAACACGTCTTTGATGACCTATTTGGAGCAAATATTTAAGGAAGTGGCTGAGCTTCGGTCTTCAGTTACTGAAGCACGGCTCCTTATAACCATATTTGTGCAACTTGCCTTTGAATGAGAAAAACTTAGTAACTACATCCCTTTGGTTGGAGAAGCCCGTGCTGGAGAGCAGTGAGCTGTTTTGTGTTCTTGGGAAAGAAGAATCTATATCGGTGTGGATTTCTGCAACCCTGAACTGTTTGAGAGAGTCTAGTGTTTGAGTCCAGTCTGATTTTGATCCTTAACAACATATTGTGCACTTAGTAGGAAGCACAGGTAATAAACCATGTCATTGCACCAAAAAGCCAGTTGTTTGGATTTAAAAAACATCAAACTGAAAATAAGTCTCTCGTCCACGTTGCAAACAACATGAAAAGTCAAGCAGAATTTGTGTAAATTACCTGCCACTCATGATCAATAAGCTGCTGTGGACTTTTACTGCGCAGACAGTCTATTATCTCAGTGTCATTGCCTCCGTTGCAACCGACGAACTTTGCTAGCTGTGTGGCACGTCTGCGGGCTTCAGCGGGACTCACTGAGGCCCAGGGGGAGTTGGGGACCCCACTCTGGAGGATGGCTCTAGTGAAAGTGGGCCGGCTGTCTGGAGACAACAGGTGGAATCCTACTGAAGCTCCACCAGCACTCTCGCCAAAGATCGTCACCTGTTTCACAGAGAACAAATAGAAAACTGAATCAAAACAGGCTCATATGAATTCTAGTGTAAAAGAGGCTAGACAAATAAAGCACAGAGAAACACACCTGTTTAGGGTTTCCACCAAAGAAATGGATGTTGTCTTGTACCCACTGCAGCGCCATCCTCTGGTCAAGGAGGCCGACATTCCCAGGAGCCTCGGAGGAGCCGTGCAGAGCCAGGAAGCCGAAAGCACCGATCCGGTAGTTCATCGAAACCACAATGACTGTCTCGCTGTGAGCTAGGTAACGACCATCATACACATCCAGAGAAGAAGATCCACTGTAGAACCCTGGAAACGTGAAATATCACAACACAGCATTAACCTACAATATTAGAGCGTACTACAACAATTCATCACTGTTATTCAAGCAGTTTAATGATTTGAATTCCCAGCGTAATATCCTCAATCCTTCTACATAAAGAATAATCTGACAGACGATCAATGTTCTAATGGAATATATCAGGAACGGCTAACCCAGTGCTCCAGTGACAATAGGAGTGATATTCCCAGTATGTTTTGTGAATTCTTAAGTACCTCCACCATAGATCCACACCATGACAGTGAGGTTGTGAGGTCTGGGTGAGGAGGGCACCCAGACATTGAGGTAGAGGCAGTCCTCATTCATCTCTCTGTTAGGATTCCACATCTCACTGCCCTGGAAGCCTGGGAATGCTGTGTCCACATAC
Organism: Oreochromis niloticus; assembly: GCF_001858045.2. Lineage (NCBI taxonomy): Eukaryota > Metazoa > Chordata > Actinopteri > Cichliformes > Cichlidae > Oreochromis > Oreochromis niloticus. Next base: position 3,027,813 of record NC_031967.2, read on the forward strand.
TGATAGCACGCGTTGGGGTATTCCTTGGCTTCGAGCACTCCAGTCCACGGACGTTTGGGTTCCGCAGGACGGAAGCGGCGGTTCCCCAATGGGGGCTCAGCAAAGGGGATGCCCAGAAAAGCAGTTATGTAGCTTTGATCCGGCACCAGCTGGCGGATGCCTCGAACTCGACCGGTACGTGTCTGAACAACCAGGTCTCCATCGTTCTGGGAGAAGCAGACTGGGATGATGAAAGACAGGAGGAAGATCGAGGAGAAGAGAGGAACCACAGTGGGCTGCATCTTTGTATGCGAATATGGTCTGTGTATCTGAAGCAGACGTCGTGACTCTTTCATCAGACAAGGATGGCAGGGTATGCTCTGTGTACGCTCAGATCTACAGAGAAGACAGGGAGAGAGTAATGTGATTACAGTACAGGAGAGGACGGAGAACAGGCAGGAGGGAGAAATGAGATGAGAAAAGACACTAGAAGTATGGAAGTTTCACCAGTGTGGATTGAAGATTTGATAGGACAGAATCAAATAGAATCATATGCAATAAAATGAATAATCATCTCAAGGGTGGATTGAATGCTCTATCTTTAGCAACTAGTTAACCTATGTGAGACTTTCTCAGTGCGTGTACACGTCCAGGTGTAGTTTATCAGTGTGCAGCATGGCCAGCGTCGATGTGTTGTCCTGCTGCAGCTTCTGAGAAAAGGCTTATTAAATATTCAACACAACACAGAGACAACAGCAGCCTGACAGAGTCCGAGCTTCACCAGAATATAAAGCTTTTTGTTCTGTTACAGCAGATTAAAAAGCTAATATTTCAAATCTGCTTATGTTTAATAGTGGCTAAAATTTGCAGGATAAATGTGTCTATGAATAAGGTGAATATCAATATAGTAAGAAGTGTATATCATGTTTTTGGTGAAGGACTGAATGTAATTAAACTTAGTTGGTAGCAAACATTAATATATTTTACAGCTCCAGGATAAGAAGATCTGTAACTGCCACTATAATGATGCTGGTTGGGTTTGGTGGGTTTCTGTGCTAATATTATAAAGACATAAAAACAATATTGGGAACAAGATTTTGTGAAAATGTTCCACTGGTCTACTAACAGTCTGCTAAATTAGAATTACAGACACAGTTAATTAAGAGCAGTCCACATTAACATGTGAAAAACAAGATACAGCATTCAAATCAAGTGTAAGCTAAGTGAGGAGTGATGAGGGGGAACTCTTTCTCCTCCCCGGATACAACCGACACCCAGTAGAATCAAATGCAATAAAATAAAAGATTTAGGCTACGTCCACACGTACACGGGTAGTTCTGAAAACGGAGATTTTCCGTTTTCGGTTTTTTTAAAATCCCGTCCACACGTGCATTTCAAATGTTAATAACTAAAGACGGTAGTTTGGCTGTTGTGTAGACTCACAACTTAGGAATGAACAAAGTGCATAGAGCATACATAAATTTAATATTTTACAAATTAAATTTATTCAAAATCAACGTTGGGATTTGGGTTGTGAGAGCGTCTGTGTTGAATGTAGAAGCCGCGTCCGACTCTGACCTCTGTCTTTCTAAATGGAGGGACAGTAACTGTGTGTGCATATGTGAGTGTGTAAAAACTGCAGATAGTCAGATTACCAGCAACAGTATTTTGTCTCTATCCACCATTGTAGAAATTAATCTCGTGTAAACAATAACGTGGCGCACAGCGTCACGTCAAAAACGGCGCACACCTTTGACATCGTGTGACTAAACCTCTGTTTTCCTCGTCCACACGTAAACGTAAAAACTGAGTTTTTAAGAATCTCTGTTTTCAGTGACCCAAAACGCCGTTTACGTGTTGACGAAAGGCTCAAACATAGAAAAATCTGTGTTTTCAAAAATACCCGTGTACGTGTGGACGTAGCCTTAGAAACATTACAAACTATTCCACCACATCTCACTATATGACCTTAGCATATATATGAATATATGGATCTCCTCGTTAAAGGACGGGCTAATTGGAACAAACCTTTGCATGAACATTATTCAACATATGTCACTTGTACGTAACTTAATGGTCACCAAAATCTGGATCACCTTAAACGCTGAATGAAAATTTTGAAACAGCACTACAGGTCTGGCAGAATCCACCCACAGGGGAGATTTCAAACATATGAACTTATTTTGGATTTTTCTTTTTAAAAGGATTCAGTTCAGTTTTTATTTATATAGCACTAAAGCACAACAACAGTTTGCTCAAGGTGCTAAATGGGACAAAATAAAATATTTAATAATGATAAAAAAGTTTATTTATGTACTTAATATGACACATCGAACCTGCAAGGAGTGTCATAATAAAGTTAAACCATCAGACAGCAACATGAGGTTACTATCATGTCCGAGGATACTTGACATGCAGATTGAAAGGCTGGGTAGTCGGTGACCTGCTCTACCACCTGAGGTACAAACACATGTTGCAATACAAAGGGCCATCCTCAAACTTTTCCCACAAATCTGGGAGCATGAAATCGTCCCAAATGTCTTGGTATGCTGAAGCATTAAGAGTTCCCTCCACTGGAACTAAGAGGCCAAGCCCGACTCCTAAAAAACAACCGCACAGCATAATCCCCCACCACCAAACCTTACACTTGGCACAATGCAGTCAGACCAGTACTGTTCTCCTGGCAACCTCCAAACCCAGCCTGCTTTACAGTTGTAGGATATAAATGACAAATACTGTCAACTGCTGGTGCTACCCCTCAGCCTCCGAGTACACACAGCTATTATATCAATTTGAAAATCCTATATCACCACCTTCTCAAATGATGTCATTCATTAGATTTTCAGAAAACTTGACGTCTGGCCTTGAGCGTGAGGTGAAAGTCACCGGGAGTCCAACTCATCCGAGATTTGTAGTAAATACATCTGTGGTGTAAACTAGAAAATCCTAGGTGGCTGGGGAGGGCGAGCAGCAGCAATCATCCACTCGACCTTATTAATCAACCATAAACCCAGAAGTTTGAACTCATTTCAAAGTTAAACTCTTGTCAGAAAACTCAAAAAGCTCTTTTATTTCTTGTCATCTACCGCTTGCACAATTTTGAACATGGTAACAAATTTCTAGCTAACCAGTTAAAAATAAAGAAAACAAAGACTTTCCTGTGAGCACAGTGTATGACCCTGAAAGAATAAACAACATTTTTAGGGATTTTTTATAAAGAAATTTAGCAAACAATGACTACATAACACAATAACTATGCACTCTAAACACACGAAATCAAAAATCTCTCAGATCTAAAGACTCACTATTAAAATCACCGTTCTTGATTTTGAAGCCACTCCCACAACGTCCTCTTTTCTTCCTGAGCCACCAAATGAAACGTGTTCCCATATGATCTTGTGATTGGCTATTGTGGTGCATTTTTCCACTGACAGGTGAGGAGAAGTCACAGGTTCTTTTACTCTGTCCTTAAAAAACATTTTTACAGCATTAAAAGTGACCCGACACAAATTAGAAAGTGGTTTGTAGTTTGAACTGAGCACAGACTCAGCAGGGTGTGTTTGGCTGCTACATCATCTTAAATGAGTAAGTGATATGTACATACCGGTGCATCCATCAACTCTAGAGGGTCAACAATGTTATTTTTACTGTAGATTATACAATCTTTTTTTTACATTTTTAGTCTTTACTGTGCTGCTGTAGGCAAGTCCTCCTGCAGGATCACGACTAAAGTCTGTGTTTTCAAACTTACACGTGTTCCTCATGTCTTTCCAGCTCAGTCACACCAAGTTTCCACTGTGATGGAGGGAAAGTTATTTTCTATCTCCACACAGACATTTGAAGACTCTCATAGCTAAGCCACAAAGGCTGAGACAGGTGTTTGGTCACACGGGCCACTATAAAAAGGCATCAAAGTAAAACCCTAGTAAATGCCACACCGTCTGCTGGATTAATGGGGCTCTGGGTTTATACTAGAAAATGCATCTCCTCATAGCTAGAAACTTAATAACCATTTGTGAAAATAGCATTCAGGAATTTGTGGAATTAGAATGGAAAGAGGATATTGGTTTCTAATGGTCAGAGAACATTAAGTTTGATAAACTCAAAGACTTTTTATTGTGCTTCATATCGCAAAAATGGAAACCTGGCAACCCGCCCTGGTTGTACCGCTCACCCGGGTCAGTTCACCTGGTGCCAAACGACTTCAGCTAACCTAGAGCTTGACAACAAATGTAGCTAGTTTGTTGTATTAATGTTTAATTATTTTAAAAATGTAACAACACATCCTGTACTGTAACAGTTTCAACAAATGCTTTCATTTAAAGCTGCTCAAAGTGATACGATGGTAGCATTTTGAGCCCAGGCCTCATTTTTGGTGGTTTCTGTGTAACTGATGCAGCCCTGCACCTTTTATTGCAGGTGACTGGGTTCAAGTGAAAGGTGACACTTCTTTCTTTATACTGAGGAAGAGTGCTCAGAAATAGTATTCATGCACTCAAGTATCGCCCCACTCCTCCACCTGTGTGACAGATATCCTCTATTCCTTACAGTCTAAGTTTCTGTCTCCAGCCTGACTGGTGTGTGGCAACTGTGTCCAGCCACTGTAGCACAACTATTCATCTCAATTTTATATATAAAACACCAAATCACAACAACAGTCACCTCAGGGCACTTTATACTGTAAGGTAAAGACCCAATAATAATGCAGAGAGAACCCCAACCATCACTCGATCCCCTCTGAGTGAGGAGGAAGAAAAGCTCTGGGAAAACCAGACTCAGGGAGGGGCGACCATCTGCCGTGACCGGTTTGGGGTGAAGGGAGGAAGACGGAACAAAAGGCGCAGCGTGGAAGAGAGACAGAGATTAATAATAACTAATGATTAAATGCAGAATGGTGTATAAACACAGAGTGAGTGAAGAAGAAACACTCAGTGCACAGTCATCTGCAGCCTGGACCTATTGCAGCATCGCTAAGGGAGGATTCAGGGTCACCTGATCCAACCCAACTATATGCTTTAGCAAAAAGAGAAGTATAAAAGTAGAGAGGATGCCTGTCTCTCGAATCCTGACTGGCAGCTGGTTTCTGCAGAAGAGACTCTACTTTTAAAAACCCGGAAGCCACAACTAAGACGAAGTGCTCTAACGGGGTTATACGATACTATGAGTTTTACTAAAGTAAACATAAAACGTGTCAGGGTCCCAAGGTTGTCAAATTTATTCATATAGCACATTGACCAAGGTGCTGTACATTTAAGATTATCAAAAGAGATAAAAACAAAGGAAGATATGGTAAAAGTTAAGAAACAAGAATCATAAAATTAGAAGATCTGAGTGAGAAATAAGATAAATAAAAGCAGTACCAACTGATTCTGATTTAAAAGCCAAAGAATAAAAGTGGGTTTTGAAAGTGTTGGGGAGGTCCTGATGTGAGGGAGCAGTCACAGCAGACCTCGGACAGCCAGGAGCATCTGATCCACAGACCTCAGTGATCTTGCAGGAGTGGACCAATTTAACAGATCAGAAAGGTGTGAGGGTGCTAACCTGTGCAACGCCTCAAAAACAAATAATAAAATCTTAAAATTAATTCAAAACCTAACTGGCAGCCAGTGTAAGGATGCCAGTATGGGAGATATGTGGTCTCACTTCCCAGTTAGTAACCGTGCAGCAGCGTTTTGGACCAGCTGCAGTCGGCTAACTGATGACAGGCTAACATGAACAGCTCTGAAACAGAGAAATGGCTTCACTTTAGCAAGAAGATGAAAGAAACTGGTCTTCACTACAGTATTGATCTGTTTATCAAACGTTAGATTAGAGTCAAAAATCACTCCAAGGTTCCTCTTAAATTCCTCCAAACAATCCAGCAAACCCCTCAGACGACTCACAGATCTACGTTTCAGTGGCAAGTAAATCTGTGATCGTCTGCATAACAATGGATTCTTGTGTTTTAATTACATTACAATTCTAGTGTTGAGTTTTTTTCCACACATTTTCCGCTCCTGCGCGTTTGATCGTATGATTATAAATTTAATTCTGAAAATGTGTTTATGACACATGTGGTGTCTTTTAGAGCTAATGCTAAAACTAGTTTTATTTACACCACTGTGCAAAAGTCTCGAGTCACCCTTCATTTCTTTGTATTTCCCTTCCAAGGAGACAGACTTTCTTGTCTTGAACAACTGTTCTCCAGCATTTATTTCAGCATTAAGCCGTTTCACACTGTGCTGTGAATATTTCAGATGTATAAAAAAAAATCACCTAACATCAGAGGCTGAATGTTGTGTTTAAAAACAGCAGACAACTGCAAAAAAAACCACATTTAAATTGTGTTTTAAGGCACCCTGCTACAAGCAGACTGTTACAAAAAGAATGTAATTTGTTTCCATTTCTTTAATAGTATCTATGAAAATTATTGATAACACAGTTCAACAGGCATAAAATATAAAAATTAACACAAAATTTGTGATTTTAAAAGAACTATTAGGTGAAAACATCTCAGCATGCTGTGCAGAAATTCATGTCCTGCCTCCAGCTCTATACCCAGTATGTCGGCTTCACTGTTCATTACTTCCTGTAGTTTCTCTATAATTTGGATGCTAACTAGTAATCACTGTTTTGTGTCGTTCCTTTTCTTCATCTATCCATTTTCTTAATTATTCATTCTCCTCAGGTTTGTGCAGCTGTCACTGGGCAAAACATGGAGTACTAACCCAATCAAGTAACAACTGCGATGGTACACACCGTGGACCATCTACCTCCACAACCACATAATTTGTCTACGAATCAGAAGGTCTGTAGTACAATTCCTAGCTCCTCCATTCTACATGTCAAAACATCCTGAAGCCCAAGTTTTGTCCTACGCACCCATCCCAGTGTGAGTGTGTATGTGTCCGTGTTAGATACAAAAAATGAATATGTGCGTGGTCATGTGACTATGATGTGTAGTGCAAAGTGTTGTGTGTGCAGCTCAGTTACTTCCTTTTGTTCCACTGTGGAATTTCAGGAGGACTGAACAATAAAGTGAGCGGGGATGATTTTACACTGAAACAGATCAAATATAAATTCTGCAATTATACTCTTTGAGATATCGCTCCACCACATCAGCACTACCTCACCTTGGAATTACTTGTGAAGACAAGTGACGGAAAAAACAAAGATAAAAATGTGATGGTGGAAAGAGTGGTTCCAGTGGGGTGAAGAAGGGTAGAGAAACACACTGAGAGTGGGGCCAGGCCATGGGCGGGGAGAACGTGTGTCACCTCTCAAATTAGACTGAGGAATTTGTGCATAAGGTTGACAGAAGGATTGGTTTCACTGGGGGTGGGTTCAAGTTATGGCTCATGACTCTCAGGATAAAACACTGGAGAAGGAGGAACCTAATATCAATGAAAATCAATAAATAAATCAGTCCTGATATTATTGAGGAATACTGAAAATAATTAGTTTACTAAAATCAATTTATGAAAAACTCTATAATCAGACGGAAAAGAGTCTCCAGTGCACAGAGGGAGGATAAGGAGAAAAGATGATAAAAATTAGAAAACAAGAGATTACTCAACCAATAAACTTAGTTATACAGCTCGTGGTATAGTGTGGTCAGACTGGCGACCTGTCCAGGGTGTAACATCTGTACCTGACAAAACAGCAGGTGTTTGTTGTGTATTATTGCGCTCTATCACTAGCTCTAAATGAGAAATGACTGTCTTCACACTATGTCCCACTTATTTTATTTAAAAAGTGATACAATAAGACTGTAAGTAAGTCACCAGCACATCGAGCCAAGTCAGCTGAGAGGAGTTGCAGGGCACTGATTTTTGATGAGTATTTAAACAGTTTCCTGTAAATATCAAACGCCTGTTCCTAGTGTGTACATCCATAATTCAGTGTTATTTAAGCCTCACTTACATGATTGTTTTTCCACCACAGAAACAGGTGCACTGACTTTCCACTTACAATAGTGCATGTATAGAAATACTCCTATGTGCAACTGTTAGTCATGGCTGTGGCTATTCATAGTGAGCGCACCACTATGTAAACGTGTAAACACAATCTCATAAGTGTCTTTGCTGTATGAAATCTGACACTTTTCTAGTTAGTCAAAAACAATGTTCATTTTGCTCTATCGAAGCACGTTTAGCAACTGTAAGCAGGATCTAGATGTTCTGTGGTACATGTGTGGGACTGTAGGGGTGTCACAATACCACAAATCCAAACTCAGTACAAATACCCAGGAAAACGGTTGATACCATTTTCAGTAGCACAGGAGAAAATTTTGACCCCCATCCCACAACAACAGGAGTAATAGCAAAGAAGTGACACCTCGGAAAATATATCTTGTTAACTTAGAGTTATATTTAAAAAACAGTATTTAAGATTAAGTTGAGAGGGTTTTTTTTATTTTGTTTTACAAATTTTGATAATGCCAGCACAGACAGAGACAGCTGACCTGCAAAATCTGCAAAATCAGAAACACATTTAAATACGTTATTGTAAAAAGTAGAAAAGTTCAAGTTTATCATCTTGTGCACATCTGCCCTCAGCCCGTCTTTACTCTTTATTTGCTCTGATTACTTCTCCACACTCTGGACTCTATGTCCAGCCCAGCTACAGTCTCCTCTCTGCTCTGCACAGCCACCAACCTGCCTGCTAATCCACACTCTGTAATTATTCGTCTTTTATCTAATTGCAGTTCGCTGGCCACGATGTTAATGATAACAGATGGCTACTGTGGCTATTCCTCATGCTAAACAGCTAATGTTCATGTGTGTGCCGGCTAGGTTAACATTTTGATAACTGTTTAATATTTCAGTGTGGTTGAAATGAGAGTTTTACTGAGCTCTGAATGTTATGCACGATAACTACATCAGCTGTCAGTGGGGGGAGGAGCTGTGGGCCTCTCTGTCTGCAGCAGTTGTGTGTGAAGTTGTGTGTCAGCTGGAGGAGGCAACACTGAGGCTGTTGGTACTGACACTGTTGCAGGGCTGAACTGAAAGATGCGTCGAAAAATGAAATCAAAAGAAATTTCATTGCAGCAACTTAAAATGATACTCAGCAGGTTTGCATGGCCCCGACATGCCTGACAACATCAGGGGACACTCCCAATGAGACGACGGATGGTGTCCTGGGGGACCTCCGCCCAGATCTGGAGCAGAACATCACTGAGTTCGGGGCAGCAATCAGAGATGTTCTGTTGGATTTGGGTCAGAGGAGCATGAGGGCCAGTCAGTGGTGTCGGTTTCTTCATCCTCCAGGAACTGCCTGCAGAGTCTGGCCACGTGAGGCTGGGCAACGCTGAGTACCAGGAGGAACCAAGGATCCGCCGCACCAGCGTAGGGTCCAAGGATGTCAGCCCAATAGTGTTTCCCACAGCTTCTCCAGGCCCTTTCGCAGTGGTCAGGGTACCAGTGGTGGACCTGCCAGTTCTGGTATTCTATGGCAAATGCCACAGATAATCGGGTCCCACAGTACCAGGCAGTGAGCACAGGGCCCACTAGAAGACTTCAGTCCCTCAGGCAGCCCTCATGAAGTCTGTTTCTTATATTTCTTATGATGAGTTCAGGAACTTTTACGGCCCTGGCCAGCTCTCCTACAGTAATTGCTGACTTTCTGAAAATTGCACGTGTTGATGTGCCGTCCTGGATGAGTTGGGGTGACTGTGCAACGTCTGTAGGGTCCATGTATCACATTATGCTACCAATAGTGACACCAACCCTAGCCAAACTGAAACTAGCAGCTGAAACTGATTAACAACCCCCTCTGCTACTTAACTGACCAGTCTGATTGGCTTGATGCTAAACTATGATAACAAATTGTTTTTTTCATTGCTATTATTGGGGGGGGGGGGGGGGGGGGGGGGTGTCCTGTGTGAGTATGTACCTCCTATGTCTCCATAACTGGTGACACAATCCTAATAAAATTTGGCACAAAGATTTTTACACATACAGCAGTTATTAAGATCTATATTACAAATCTATATATTCTTTAAACTTTCGCATATATTATAACCATTTATTCATTCGTCTCCATTTGTGTTTCTCTTCTGTGTCATCTTAAACGTTCACTGCCTGCATGTAATGTGTCACCAAATCTGTACCGTGACAGGATTTTGTTCACGTGACCACAAAATACAGAGAAAAGGTTTAGAAAAAGCCCTGCAGGCCTGGCAGAAATCGCCTGCTAGTTACACACAAAAACATGACTCTTTATGTCTTAACTGTGGTTTTACATCATTACAGACGAAGCTGTGGTTCTTTTTATGATTAAAAGACATCCCTGCTCCCGAGGATGGCTGCACAGTATCTATCAAAGCGTCGTCCACTCCCACAGGAAACTGCATTTTCCTGTCTCAGCACTCGGCACACACACAGGCTGTACAGGTTACTGGCAAAACCGGTTTTTAATATGTTAACAATAAACAGTAGAGCTTCAAGATAAATGCTACGAGGAGAATATAACCTTTCTGCTTAAATAATAAATATGATATCAAAATACTTCACCAGATGGAATATTTATTCAATTCAATTCAATTCAATTTTATTTATATAGCGCCAAATCACAACAAAAGTCGCCTCAAGGCGCTTTATATTGTACAGTAGATAGCACAATAATAATTTATGAGGTGACAGTTTAAATGATTTCAAAGAGATTTCAGAAAACAAAGCAAGTCGCAATGTATAAAAAACACACAGTCCAAACAAGCTCTAATAATAAGTCTAATAAGGGGTAAAATCATAGAATTATTATTCTTTTAACATGAAATTACACAAAAGACTAGAATTAGTATTTAACATAGTGCACAAGCATCGTCTGTGTTGAATAGAAAAACTGGAACACCTAGAAATAACTTATTAATAATTATATATATATATTACTATTAATAGTTTTATAATAATTCACACATTCAAAATGCAATGATGAGCAAACAAAAGGAAACTAGCAACACTGCTGCACAGCCTGATGCTCCACGAACAAAAGCATGCTCCGTAGCAAAGGTTTACATATCTTCCTCTAAAGTTCAGGTTTTTTTCTACCCCAAACGTCCCCCACAGTGGGGATAGTGACACTCCACTCAAGTCACCCACTCAAATGAAATATAAATCCACTTGCATTAAATAACTGTCTTTCACAGCAGTGGCAGGGTTTATCTTTCTCACAGGTACCAGAGATAAAGAAATCTTCAGTTTGGCTTAAGCAAGAGCGCAGCCTGAGTACAGTGCTCGCCAAATTAGCAAAGCAGCATAGCAACCCCGCCAGAAATGTGCAGAGCCAGAATTCACTTACAGATATTAGCTTGTGTGATAAAACTGCATGCACATGCAAGTTTTATTAAATGAACACATTCAGTAAAACCTGCAGTGGTGATTAAACTTTGGCAATCATCCCACTGACAATGTATAAGGACTGAGTGCTGTCTGCTGCCAAAATAGCTTTTACTGTTATGACTTGGAAAAGAAATACATTCAAGCTACAGAGACCTGCAGATACAGAGAGGCAGGAGAAAATGGTTGCTTTGTTTTTAACTGCAGATATTCATTAAGGCAGGACTGGCTTGGTTTCAGGCTTTAGTGCTCTCGCTTCTCTTTCACTTTGAATGTGGTGCCGCCACATGTTACCAATCTGAATTATGGATCTATAGCTTTGTGCTTAAAGCTGAAAGAAATTCAACTTGTGGAAGCTTCAGTGCATTAGTGCAGGATCAGCCTATCACATCATGTTTATCCAAATCCTCCAGTACGGCCGTTAGCCACACAAATCACATTATGCAGATATCCTGAAAAAGTGATGTAGCCTCTTATAATTTAGCATCAAATTGTAAGGAGAAAATGATAACAGGGGGAGTAAATAATCAGCTTGCTATATATGAACACAATTTCTAGCAGGCACCTCCTAATCAAAACTCGGCTAACTCGCCTTCTCATGACTGATTATGGCAATAATATGACGGTCTGTCTGGGCCTCTGTTGGTCACAAGATCAACATCTGTCCCTGTACAGTTTAGTTTCTGCCATCATACCACAACCAGTTTAGAATGGGGAGAAACAGCCTTGAAATGTGATGAAAAACATGAATTTGTTACAGTCAGCATGACTTCATAGGAAGAATATAACATTTCTGCAGCAGATACATTGTATAAACTCTTTGGATGTGAATGCAACACCCTGGAAAGAAACTAAAACAGTGTGTGATATTTTTTAATCCTAGCCAAGTATTTTAATGCCTAAACCTAAATGAGAATTTACTGTACGAAAATCTAAACAAGTTGTTTTTAGTGTGTATTAATAATATTTCATTTAAAATCTTACTAATAGTGTATTAGAGAATAATATATGTAAAATGTAAAAATCTGTCACATGTATGAACTGAACTGTGGTCTCTGTTGTCGTTCATCTGTGCCCAGATAACGGATTAATCTGTGCCCATAAATACAAATCAATAGATCAGAAGTCGTGACTGTTTTATGAAGTGCACTGAGCCTGTGTTTCGACCAGTGCTGCTGTTTCAGCCACTGCTTTGACCACATATGAATCTACATGCTGTCAAATACATTTGCTAAAAGGAATTAATATTATCAAGCAACAACATTGCCACAGGTTAAAATGTTACCGTGTTAAAGTGCTGTACATATAATGAAAAGAAAAAGAAGCATTTTGTATCAGGAATGTCCTAAAAACACCATCATACCTGAACAGACGCACTTTTACAGAAAGGGTTCTGCAAACCAAACAAATTTACAGTAGAATTTTGTCTTACATATGTGCCACAATATGAGCCACGAATCCGGACAGATGATATCCTGCCATATTTCCCGAGCTCTGTAGTTCTGCTTACAGACAAGGGAGCCTTAAATTGTCAGTATGTAACACTGAGTTTGGCCTGACGCGCTACGCGTGTTGGAGAACCGCATAAACAGCACACAGTTTAACCCGGTACCGGTGTTGTGGAGCGAAAAAAAAAAAAAAAGGCCTGTAACCATGACCACCTTTGATGTAGCGATGATTAAACGGAATAACATCAATCGTCCAACACAAACACTGCTTTACTTATTCCTCGAGTTTGAGGCCAGCAGTGTCAAAAATCAAAGACGCATACAGACCGCAGAAATTCTTCATTGTTATGTTTTAATATAGCGCTGCCTCTTCGTGTCAGCTGTCAAGTGGCTCACTGAATAATAATAGCTTAAGAACGGCATCAGTTTTTCGGTCTTACCCGCCTATTCCTTCGAAGAAAACCCGAGGCGACGACTTGGTGCCTTCTTTCTTTCCTTCCTTCCTTGCTCTGCCAGGACAGCGATAATTACCCCGAAGAAAAGCGGAGGCTGTGAAAAACGAAATGTCGATAATAACGCATTGAAACAGCGGCGAGTTCACGGACACACTCGGTCGGTTAGACCGTAAAGCACTGACAGTAGGGGGAGACTGCTCCTAATAAATACCGCTTGTAAACATGGAGCTGACAGTTACTCTCGCGAGAGCACCTGTGGTGCTGTCAAACTACTCCCCGATGGAAAAAAGCACATATGGTGCCAAATTAGACACATCTAAAATAAAGTGTCTGTGCAGTATGAGACCAAAGAACTCAGGGCTACATACTGTACCCTACGCATCAAGCTGGAAGTGTAGCTGCAGATTAATGTAAATATTATTTCCTTGTATTTTCATTAAATTTTGTTATTCTTTCTGCTTTCACACCAATAAAAACTCACAGCAAGGTCCTTGGAAGGACCACCCAGCTTCTGTTTCCATGGCAAGTGATAAAAGCAGGAAATGATATATACCATTGTTTTTGTAAATATACACTCACCAGGCGCTTTGCTATCTATACCTGTGAAATCTAATGAAATCCAATATAAGAGCTCTATCACATATTCTACTTTCACCAACCACATGTTTTTACCACGTTATGAGACGAAAAATTGAGACGCCTACTGTAGCAGAAACTGGGCTACTTAAAAAGCCAGTCTGAGTCATAGTTAGTGTTTTGTCTTTGTCTCTCTATCTATCTTTCTGCCTACTGTCCCCAAATGCTTCTTCATATTGATGATCCTTGGCAGTCTGATTGTTTAACATCCGTCAATCTATCGATCGATTGCATTGATCCCTTTTCTGCCACTTATCCATATTGTGAGGGCAGCAGTCTACATAGAGACCTAGAGGCCTTCCTTTCTGGGGACGCCACCCTAAAGCTGATTCTATGGTCGAGCACAGAGAGCACATTCAGGGACTGCCCATCTGCCTGCAGTGAGCTCTGTTCTCAGAGGGAGGCAGTGTACAAAGCATGTGTTACAACCAGTCTGTGGCCACTCTTGGTTGTGCTGTTGTCGCTCTGTCTGCCAGTCACAAAGGAGAGCTAAATTATAACACTATTACATGAGAACACACATGTGTGGGATTATTGTACATCATAACAACTATTACATATGGTGCTGGGTGGTGTGTGATGCCCTGATGGCTATCGGATAGAAATGTTCTCCAGTCTGGAACAAACTATGATGGGGTGTAAGGAATCTCTTGAAAGGTGGAGTTCAAGAGAGGGTAGAGGACCAGCTGATGGTCTCCTAGGTAGTCTTTATTGTAGATGCTCCTCAGTCCTCCTCTTGTAGTCCCTCTTAGCCTCTCTTTAGGTTGGTCCATGCCATGCTGTAGAGGGCCCTGTCACCAGACCTGAAGGCGATGTTCTCTTGAAGCAGCTGCTAGACCTCCCTGGTCTTGGTTGGGAAAGACCCAGATGTGTTTCATCGCAGTAACAGTCAATGCATACAAAGCATTCAAGTGAAACCAGTGGTAAAAAGTGGAAAAGTGCCAGTGCAATCACTTTTTGTGATTTTCATACTGTCATTTTTTATCATTGAAGTTTTTTTTCACGGTTTTCCTGTTCCCAGTGAACATTATGTTGGAGGACTGCATGGAAGAACATCTTGGATGGGTGAAAACCCCTCTCCGCCTCGGTCCAACCAAAAAGTCTACACAGGCGGACACATTTGTGGGACCATAAATTTAACCTCATTCCTTATAGCCAGTCTTGGCAGGATGGGACTGGACTGTTTCCCAGTCTACACGACACTACACTCTTTCTACCCTGGAGATGCTAGAGATGCACTATACGAGGGCCTATATCTTACACTAGCAGCTTGAAGCAACTGTTGTTGTGAAATGGTGCGCTATAATTAAAATGTGAGGAGTTTATACTGTCAGACTATGTCTGTCACCAAAACTTAAAAGCATGTAGTAGAGTTTATAATGAGAGACAAGTATGAAGATGAGTTTTTATACACTAGGTAAAATGTAACAAAAGTGGTATAGATAGTATATAATATTAATGTCATTTTAATAGAATAGAATAGAATAGAATAGAATAGAATAGAATAATCCTTTAATTGTCCCACAAGGGGAGATTTGGTTGTATCAGCAGCAAAAAACAAAAAACAAAACAAAACACATACAAAAAGAACAGGACGCAGAACAGAAAACAAAAAACACAACTTTGACATATTTACATCATGGACAATAGTTACCAGAGCAGAGTACAGTTGTTAAAATTAGCATACAGAGAGTGTGCAAACAGAGCAGGATACTGAAAGATGTTTAAATAGTTAAGAATATTTACAATAATTAAAAAAGTGCAGATTGTGTATTGTACCTGTGCATTAAAAAGTAGACATGTAACTTCCAATAAGTTAGTGTATATATAAGCTGAGAAAAGTAATGTGCAGTTATAACAGTAGAAGTTGTTACAGCACTGATGTAAACATCTATGTTTGTCGGGAGCAGTTCTGATTGTACAGTCTGACAGCTGCAGGGAGGAAGGACCTGCGGAAATGCTCCTTCATGCATCGAGGATGCAGCAGTCTGTCACTGAAGGAGCTCTGCAGTTCAGCAACATTTACATGCATGAGGTGGGAGACTCTGTCCATCAGAGATGTTATTTTGGCCAGAGTCCTTCTGTCTCCCACCACCTGCACTAGGTCCAGGGTGCATCCCAGAACAGAGCTGGCCTTCCTGATGAGTTTATCCAACCTCTTCCTCTCAGCTGCCGATAAACCGCTGCTCCAACATACCACACTGTAAAAAATGACAGAGTCATAGAAGGTCTTTAAAAGCGCTCCCTGGACTCCAAATGACCTCAGCCGCCTCAGCAGGTAGAGTCTGCTCTGACCCTTCCTGTACAGAGCATCAGTGTTGTGGCTCCAGTCCAGTTTATTATTCAGGTGAACACCCAGGTACCTATATGAGTCCACTATCTCCATGTCCACTCCCTGGATGTTCACCGGTGTCAGTGTGGTGGGTCTACGTCTCCGGAAATCCTCCACCAACTCCTTGGTTTTCGTTGATCAGCAGGTGGTTCTGCTGGCACCAGTCCACAAAGTCCAGAGTCCACTGTCTGTACTCTGAGTCGTCCTCACCTGTGATGAGGCCGACTATGGCAGAGTCGTCAGAGAACTTCTGTAGGTGGCAGCGTGGGGAGTTGATGGAGCAGCAGTCTTAAAATTGCAAAGCTTCTGAAGCGTGATCATCGAACAATCAAGCGTTTCATTCAAAATAGTCAACAGGGTCGCAAGAAGCGTGTGGAAAAACCAAGGCGCAAAATAACTGCCCATGAACTGAGAAAAGTCAAGCGTGCAGCTGCCAAGATGCCACTTGCCACCAGTTTGGCCATATTTCAGAGCTGCAACATCACTGGAGTGCCCAAAAGCACAAGGTGTGCAATACTCAGAGACATGGCCAAGGTAAGAAAGGCTGAAAGACGACCACCACTGAACAAGACACACAAGCTGAAACGTCAAGACTGGGCCAAGAAATATCTCAAGACTGATTTTTCTAAGGTTTTATGGACTGATGAAATGAGAGTGAGTCTTGATGGGCCAGATGGATGGGCCCGTGGCTGGATTGGTAAAGGGCAGAGAGCTCCAGTCCGACTCAGACGCCAGCAAGGTGGAGGTGGAGTACTGGTTTGGGCTGGTATCATCAAAGATGAGCTTGTGGGGCCTTTTCGGGTTGAGGATGGCGTCAAGCTCAACTCCCAGTCCTACTGCCAGTTTCTGGAAGACACCTTCTTCAAGCAGTGGTACAGGAAGAAGTCTGCATCCTTCAAGAAAAACATGATTTTCATGCAGGACAATGCTACCACAGCTGTCTTCCACAGCTGTGGTACTTTCCCCAGTGACAGGCTCAGGTTGAACAGATATCCTAGGATGTCACACAGTTCATCTGGGTAGCACCTCAGGAGCCTGGAGCTGATGCCATCTGGACCTGCAGCCTTCCGCACCTTGATCTTGCGAAGCTCGTTCCTCACTTGAAGTGCTGAGATAGAAGTAGAGTGGATTTTGGGGGAGGGGGATGTAAGTTGGAGTCCACAGAAGCTGGGGGTGGGTGTGATGCCTGGGAGCTGAGAGGTGTGAAGTCCTGAGATAAAAGACCAGCAGCCCCTGAAGATGACGGAGATTGCAGCAGGGGGGACGATGCTGAGGGAGGGGTGGGTGGTTGATCAAACCTATTAAAATATTTATTTAGGTCATTCACCCACCCCAAGTCTCCTGCAGCCTGGGGGGTTGTTTTTTGTCCTGAGATTGTCTTCAGGCTGTTCCAAGCCCCTCTATATGTTTATTAATGAGATCAGAGTAGGTGGTTCACTTTTCATATTATACATGGTTTTCTTTGGCAATATAATTAAAAACACTGACATCATTGCCAACACTGCAACAACACAGACAGAGAGGCGTGAATGACTGTAACTGTCTCGTTGTAAGTTAATGTTAATACATTTGAGCCTATAATACTAAATAATAAATGTTAAAATGTTAAAAACAACCAGACACTCATCCCAGACGGCATTAACTTTGACTTTAGCTCTCCTGTGACATATGTCTGTAACTTGCACACAAAGTTGAGGAATATATTGTCTGGTATGTGTTTCTGTGTGTATTTGTTCAACTCAGCATCAGACACATTTCCACTTTTCCACAAATTTGCATAATAAATTAACAATCAATTGACCAGTAGGATACTCGTAGGTTTTACTTTAATGTACATAGAAAATAGTCAAACACAGTAGTAATTACATGTGGATGGTCTTTGTACAATAAACATTAATTGCATTGTTTATGATCAAATGAAAAAAAAAACTTTTCTTGTCTTGATTTCCAGACCTCCAGCCAACATACAAAGAAACCCACTGTGTGCTTTGCCTCCCACAGTCCGCAGACATGCATTTTAGGTTTAATTATTCTGGTAGGTTGTGGTCTAAAGCACTTTGAGTGAGACTGGAAAAAAGTTATATAAATGCAAGAAAAAATGCATGAATGCAAATACATTTTATTATACACAACTTGCCAGTTTAAATTAGTTCTAATGAAGTGGTTGGATAGTTTTTCAAAATATTGTCTTGTTAGTGTTTGTAATAAAACACAACCAACTGTTCTATTTTTACATTAAGTACATATTCACATCACAGGGAAGATCCTTTGCAAAGCCAGCCATCCAGTGCATGCATACTGTTATAATAATAACATTGTTAACTCCATAAAACTACCCTTTCTCCTAAATATGTATCAATATTTCAAAAGGTAGCTCACAGAACGATTACGTAATGTCGGTCAATGTACATTGTTTGCAAACAATCAGTGTCAGACCAACATTCCTCTCATTCTAAGCGTGACTTCTGCTGCAGCTGTGGGATGTTTGTTAGGAAAGTTGTCTTCTGTGCCAATAAAAGCCAGCTGTTGCCTCTTTACAGCTTGGTAATTTTCTGTTCATGCAACAAACCCCCGGATAATAGCAGGAGGTTTAAAGTTTCTGTGTACGTATATTTACCACAAGTTACATAACTGAAAATCCATCCATGCATTTTCTTCCACTTACCTGGGGCCGGGTCACAGGGGCAGCTGCCTAAGCAGAGAAACCCAGACCTCCCTCTCCCTAGCCACCTCCACCAGGCTGTTCCATGAGTTTCTCTGTTTGAGCGAGTCAGTAGTCTCGCTGCAGAGTTTTGGAAAACCTGGAGATGAGCCAGCCCTTTCTTGTTTTAAACAAGTAAACAGACCATTACAGTAGTCCAGTCTTATAGAGACAAAAGCATGAATTATCATCTCAAGTTCACTTGCTGAAACAATTGATCTAATTTTTGAGATGTCCTCAAATGAAAAAAGAAGGTTCTTACTCCATTTTAAGTCAAGGAAGCTTCGTCAAAAATAACGCCTAAATTTCTGAGGCTACACTTCTGCGAGAGACCTGAATAACCCAGGTGGTGTTTAATGCCAGATATTGCTCTGCCCAGTGCAATATTCAAAGTTTCAGTTTTGTCTGGGTTTAGCTGTGAGTAGTTGTTGTTCAACCATTGCCAAATATTTGTTAAGCAGTCAATCAAAGTGCAGAGTTTGTGAACTTAGGAAGCCTTAATTGAGCATTATAGCTAAATATCTTCGGCAAAAAGAAGAAACATAGATGAACTGATGTATCATCTGGCCTAAAGGAAGAATGTATATTTAAAACAGAATAGGTCCCAGCATGGAGCCTTGAGGAACTCCATATAGCAGCTCTGTACATTCAGACATGATCTGGTTTGCATACACACTAAAACTCCTGACACTTATGTAGGATGGAAACCAATGAATAACAGAGCCGGACGTGCCAACCAGATCTCTCAGTCAGGATGTATGATTAACTGTGTCAAAAGCTGAGGAGAGGTCTAACCTAAGACCAGGACTGTATTCTCCAGAATCTGCTGACTTCATAATATCACTGGTAACTTTAAGTAGTGATGTTTCAGTGGAATGCATTTTAAGAAAACCAGATTGGAAATGGTCATAGATGTTATGTTTATCCAAGTAGGCTGTAAAGTGTGCAGCAACTGGCTTCTCAAAAAGTTTTTACATAAAAGGGAGTTTGGAAATAGGTCTATTATTTTGATGTAATGTTGGATCCAAGTTGGGTTTTTTGAGCTTTGGTTCCACAACGGCATGTTTAAAGCACTAATTTTGTCAAACAAAACTGTGGGATTTCTCTTGTTTTTTTATATGAGTGTAGAAAAATATTCTGATCTGACATTTTTCACGATTTCATTTAAAGAGAGCCTTAGATCTCTAAGGTAGAGTTCTTCAGCCGCCCAGACAGGAACAGCCAAAAGGGCACAGTTATGTGAATAAACTCGTCATCCCTCTGCCATGTTTCTGTAAGAAACAGAAAATCCAAGTTTTTTTTCTTGTGAAAAGCTCATTAAAGGAGGAGGATCTGGGGACAGGGTGATCGATTTTGTAGAACGACCTGCGATCTTGGGTGTCGTGGCACCACAGGCACTTATGGATACCCGCTCAGGTTCACATCAGGCAGGCGGTTCCTCCTGATCATGCCCTTCCAGGTCTCACTGGAAGGGGAGCCAAGGCCAGTCCACTTCGTCTCACAGAGGGCAACTCCAGACTGGAACAGAGCCCAAGCCATGCATTGAGGTGATCCTGACTATATTTAGCCTCCTTCCTCACCAGAGAGGTGACATTCCATTTCCCAGAAATGGTAGCTGGGGATCGATCTCCCAGGGTCTACACCCTTAGCTGCCATCCAGCACACACTGCACCCTCCTCTGATGCGCTTCTTGGAGGTGGTGCGCCTACAGGAGGGCGGGGCCACTGCTCCTTTTTGGGCTGTGCCCGGCCAGACCCCATGGGAAAGGCTTGCCCACTAGGCGCTCTCCCTCCAGCACCCTCCCCAGGCCTGGTTCAGTAACCCTGTCCCAGCTAGGATGAACTGTTCTCTTCTTTTTATACTCATAAAGGTCTTCTGAATCACTCTTTGTCTACTCCCTCACCTAGGACCAATTTGCCAAAAGCTATGCTTTGTTATTAGATGGCAAAAGCCATCTAACAACATAGCTTCTGGGATCCCTGGGACACACAAAACCCATCACCATGATAAGATAGCCCCTTTGAATCCTGCCCAACTTGCAAAGGGACTTCAATTCACAGAGGGGCCTGTATTTTCATAACTGAAAATAATCAACTTACCGTATTTTCCGCACTTAAAGGCGCACTTAAAATCCTTTAATTTTCTCAAAAATTGACAGTGCTGAGGTGGCCCACCAGAGGGCTCCACTCGCACCCAGGTTGGAAGGAGGGGTTCTGCTGGTTTTTGGCACAATGTGTCCAGTTGTAGTGTGGAGATGAATAAAGTCGGAATAGAAAGTTACAGCTCCTGTGTCGTCTGTACCGTACCTCCACATTGGTGACCCTAAATTTGGACATGTCACAGGCCATGGATGACGCTGGCCTCGCCGTGGATGCACCGGCAAGCCCTCTGCCTCCTGCCGCGGCTACACTCGCCGTGGCGCTTCAGTTGCCGGACTTTTGGCTCCACCATGCCCCATCGTGGTTCGTGCACGTGGAGGCTCAGTTCGCTCTTCACGGCATCTCGGATGACGACACGAAGTTTCAATATGTGGTGGCCTCGCTCAACCCGCTAGCCACCCGCCGTGCAATGACCATCCTCCAGGACCCACCCGCACACGGGAAATATGTCGCCCTGAAGGAGTTGCTGCTGCGGCGATACACCCTCTCTGATGCGGAGCGAGCCGAGAAGCTTCTCTCCCTCTCAGGCCTGCGTGGGGGCACGGCTCTTGAACTGATGGAAAGCATGTTGACCTTGCTCGGATCGGAGGACTCTTCATCCATCTCTTCCTCCGACAGCTGCCTGTGGCCGTGAGGACTGGCATTGCCAACTCCCCGTTTCTGGCAGCGAGGGATTACCACTCCCTGGCGGAAGAAGCGGACTGCATCCTTCTGGCTTCCCGCACCTTCCAAACCCTAGCTATGGACCCGCCGACAGCACCTCCACCTCCCGGGAATAGCTACATGACGACACCGCTGGAAAGACTTCTGCTTCTATCATCACCACTTGCCATCACCAGTGTGTGAATGTGTGTGTGAATGGGTGGATGACTGGATATGTAAAGCGCTTTGGGGTCCTTAGGGACTGTTAAAGCGCTATATAAATACAGGCCATTTACCATCATCAGCTTTTTGGCGCCAGAGCGCGTCACTGCCTTCCACCCTGCTCTTTTCCGGCCCAGGAAGACGGGGCCGCCAGCGCCATAGTGGCCGCGGTCGCTAGCAATACGGAGAGGCTGCTCTTCATTGAAGACTCATGCTCCGGGAGGTGGTTTCTGGTGGACTCCAGCTCGCAGAAGAGCCTAATTCCGCCGGCCCCAGCGGACAGGTTAGCGGCAGACCACGGGCTGTGGCTTATAGCAGCTAATGGCTGTCCTATCGCAACGTTTGGAGAAAGGTTGGTGACTGTTAGCTTCCATGGTCGGGATTTCCAATGGAACTTTGTCGCTGCTGCTAGCTCTGTGCCTATCTTGGGCGCCAATTTTCTCTGCGCCCGGGGTTTCTCCAGCTGAGCTGGTGCTTGGTCAGCCCCTCCGTGTACCTGGGGAGTTTCTGCCTGAGAGCCCCCCCCATGTTTCGATACCTCTGTGTTGTCTTCCCACCCCCTGGGGGGTCCCTTTTCTGTTCAGGGCCCCGTGCACCACTGTATGCCTGACGTTTTTGTTCCGAGATCATTGGACTCCTCTCAGTTTGTTTTTGTCAGGCACGATGCTCATCAACCCCCCTTGCGTCCGCTTTATGACAGCCTATATAGAGTTATTAAGCCGGGCCACAAGAACTTCGTTTTGGACTTCGGGGTTCGGCAGGAGGTAGTTTCAGTTGACCGGCTTAAACCTGCCGTCTGTACCATACCTCCACAGTGCGCTTTATAATCCGCTGCGCCTTATGTATGAATTCTGGTTGTGCTTACTGACCTCGAACCGATTTTATGTGGTACACGTCGCTCAAAAATCTGTCAAAAAATGTTTTAGTACAACTTTGTGTGGCAGCACAAGGTGGGAATAAAGTAAATACTCTTCACAGTTTAAAAGACAACGCCACCCTGGGAATTTCACCCAGAGAATACTGGAAGTAACACTAAATCACTAAAAAGGCACTTAGGTTCACTATACTCAGTACAGAGATGAGGTTCAATGATAAAACAGTTTAACAATTTATTAATGATTATTTAAAACAACGTATAAAAGCACAATCATAAATATCAATGTACAAATATGCTTAAAAAAGGTATTCAGAGCTGAGGCTTACCAGTGGAGGGGCAGGGATGCCACGCACAAACTCAAAAAAAAAGAAGAAAACACACCAAGACACAAGTGCAGCACACTATCACACACTCACACTAATAAACTAAACAAGGCAGGTGTGTACACTCAAAGGATCCCACCAAGGCACCCTAGTCTCCTCCACGTCGGCACTCCGCATCTGAATAAAAGAAACAAAGAAAATTTTAATATATTACAACAAAACTAATATGTAGTGCTGGGGGATAACCCAACTGCAGGACCACACTGGTGATCTGCAGCTAGAAAAAGGGCCTCCCACCAGTGGCGTAACAAAAATCTAAACTGCAAATCAAAACAACAGAAAAACAACATACAATCTGGATAAAACTTTAAAATCTGGAGCAAACGGAATCGCCGTATTGCTCCAACTTGCCGTCTGCCCGACTATAAGTTAATCATCCAGTCAATCAATATGCACGCCAGCCGACTCCCATAACCGGCATGCATATGGCTGCTGTCCACGCCGACGTCCACTTTAAAAGCTGGCAGCAGCAGGAAAAGTAACCTCGCAACGGGAACAGATGGATAAAGCAAAGCAGCAGCACTTCAGTTAGCGTAGCGTTGTGTAAAACTAAGGCCCACAC
This sequence comes from Oreochromis niloticus, assembly GCF_001858045.2. Taxonomy (NCBI): domain Eukaryota; kingdom Metazoa; phylum Chordata; class Actinopteri; order Cichliformes; family Cichlidae; genus Oreochromis; species Oreochromis niloticus. The sequence goes on from NC_031967.2 coordinate 3,051,524, forward strand.
TTCCGAGTAAACAGCGTCATGAATCATGAGCAGAGTGGCTCATAGGAGGCTTCTACAGCTACGACCAGCTGCGATGGAGGCTTCAGAAGGGTAACCCGCAGATGATCTCTGCAACACCAAGGGAAGTCAGGTGACCAAAAAGGAGATCACAGGTAAGCGATCCAGGAATGCTCAAATGGCCACTATTTATACTAGCGCCCCCCTAATACGCCAGGCCGAAAGTGGGTTGAACCGAGACATAACATTCATCCTGCCACATTTGGTAAGCTACAAAGCCGCACCGCTTGATGGATTGTTGGAGCGTTAGGGCTACCGTAGTCAGGAGGTTCGTGGAGTAATTTGGGTCCTAAACTCTGTCCGCTTCAGGTCCCAAAGTCAAACGAACACTGCAGCATCACTGAGAGTTACAAACTGTCTAAATTCTTTCATCTGTAATAAAATGATCTTTTCAGTCATGTTCTGACTGAGAGATTTCTGAAAACTTAAAACGTACAGCTCTGCTATCACTTCCAACATAAATGAAGACAGAAAACTAAACAGCAGTGACGTTTGTAGGGTTACTGAAGTTGGGCTAGCTGGTATATAATGATGTGCTACGTGATCACTAGCGACACAGCTATGTTAGCATAGCATAAACACAGTGAAGCTGGAGGATGAACGCTAACTTTTTTCCGCTCGATAAAAGTTAACGTGAGGGTTCCCGATGGTTAGGGACAAATGCAATCGCCTGGCAGGATGCTGTAAACGGACCAAACTTCAGTCAGGAGAACAACTGAGATAATCCATCCACAATACGAGGTCAGTCATTAATATACTGCAACAACATGGGAATAGAGCAGCTGCAGGAGAATTCAACATTAATGAATCAATGGTAGGGAAGTGGAGGAAGCAAGAAGAATGAGTTGAGTAAAGTTTGACTTATCAGACTGTTTTGTTTCGCTTAATGCGCCTTATAATCTGGTGCGCCTTATGGTCAGAAAAATATGGTAAGTGCCTGGATTTTCATCATGGAAAATACAGGCTTCAAACCTAACTAAATCCTAGCCTCTGATGAAATATTGCAACAATCAGTGTTTTCACATCGTATAATAATGTAAAAAACCTAAACATTTTGTTCTTTCTTCTTCCATTTATCTTTATAAATATAAAAAAAAAATATTCTGGGGGTATTAATGATGGGTTCTTTATTGAGTTTGAGGTTCAGCAAGCAGCAAAGAGCAGTACAATGTCTGTCTTTAGCTTAAACTACATGAAAAACAATAACTTTCCATCGGGCCTTCCATCTGAGCTTCAACAAGAGTCATAATTCTGATGCTTTTGGTCAGAAAGGTTTGTGTATAGCTGCAATCTCTTGCAGAAAGGAGAGCAGCGAGAAGGAAATGAGAAGAGAGTGTAGAAGTAAGAAAGCAATAGAGGAGAGAAGGTACTGTGGCAAAGACAGTTTAATCAACTTAAGTGCCTCGAATTTGACCTGCTTCACCTTTTTCCTCTCCACATGATGTATCTCTTTCTCTCTCAATCTCTCTCTCAATCTCTCTCTCTCTCTCACACACACACACACATTAACAAGCATGTACTCATATACACACAAACATACCCCTCATGTGGCGATGTAAGGCATCGGGTATGTCCTTGAAAGTCAGGTGGCCTCTGTCCTGGATGTAACTGCCAGTCTGTTCAAAGCAGCTTCTTCTCTGAACACAAGGCAGCTCAAAAATTATTGAGCTCCACCTTCTAATTTCTCATGATTACATTACAAATAATCGTGTCCCTGAGTTGAGCCATCACTGTCAAATCTTTGGTTCCATTTGTATCATCGCCTTGTTCTTCTCCTTCTGTCTACAGATGATGTCATCTGCAGCCAGAGACACAGTCATACATATCTGCACCCTGTCTGATCGCCCATTGCTGCTTTTTTAAGTATCAATATGTCTGACTCTCTTTTTTCCCTTTCTGTTTTCCAAATGAAATTATTCATCAGACATGTGGTTTTTATGTGAGAGTATGATTGATTTGCTGATTCTAAATGACTAAGTCTAGTGCGATACCAGTGGCCAGTGCAAAGCCAGTCCCTTCTCAATAACAGTGCTTGAACCTGTGCTGTAGTCTCCCAGAAAAAGCTTTATTTTGTTTCACATTTTCTATGAAAAATACAATACAACATACAGAGATGCACCATCGACCACACAGATGCACCAGTGACTCACACACAACACACTAGAATTTACTGAATTGATCTAATTCTGTCCTTCTCTTCCTCTTCATCTCCCTCCCTCTCCCTCACTCTCTCAATTATAGTGTCTGCCTCAGCACAGTGGCTCTCAGAGAATTAAGGAGACACTGCAGCACAACTGGTTGTAAATTACATAATCAATATGGTTTGATCTAAAGTGCAGACAGTGTTCACTACCATCCCCTACTACTGCATACAACCGTTTATCCGCTTGCTAAACAACCTAAGCATACATTTATTATTTGAGTCTATTTGTCTGCCTGTAACCTAGCAGACTGACAGGTTATGAAAAACATGAACAATCAGAGCTACAGCTTCTGTGTAGCAGGTGTTGCTGTGCTGTTTACCTTGAAAAAACTGTATTGACAAAGATGCTGCAGAAGCAGGGCGTGATTGCGGATGCCATGCAGGTGCGTCCGCCTTCCCTGCACGGCACCACAGGCCACGCCCCGCCACACCCAAAAATTGTAGTTTTGGTCTTGTCTGCACAGAGGATATTCTTCCAGACATCTTGTGTTTGCACAGATAAAATTTTGCAAACCTAAGCTTTTTATAGAGAATGCACTTTCTCCTGAAAACCCTTTCAAACATGGCATACTGTTTCAGTCCTTTTATGATTATACCGTCATGGACTTTAACATGCTCAGATTGGTTGGAAATATCCTTCACAGATTGATGGACAACAATAGTTTCTTCTCTAAGATCTCTGCTGATGTCTTTCCTCCATTGTGTGGCATTGTGTCACCACACAAATATGCACAAAAACTTGGACTGACATTTAAATAGTTGCTCACACCGGTACTCCATTTCATTATCAGCAGCTGAATGCCACTTTTGCTTTCAATTACTATGGAAGGAGTAAGGGTGTAGTTGGTTCTTCTACTTTTGTGATTATTCTGTTGACATGTAGTACTGTATGGGGCGCCGTTTGTAAACTGAAACAAGATGAAATTAACAGCAATATTTTTGGCTCAAAAACATGTTTTTGTGGGGTTTTGAGCTAAATGTGGAAAAATGTTGCTGTTAATTTCATAATCTTTCAGTTTACATAGTATTGTTGTTCATCTGAGGTTGGATTTACCTAAACATTAGACTTGTGAGGTTTATGTATTACAGTTATTTTAGCTCATTTTTAGAACAGTTCTCTTGTGCACAGGATTATGTCTTATTCTCAGGAGGTAGCACAGGTCCCCTACTAGTCGGAAGCTTGGCGATTTGATTCCTGGCTACTCTGTCTACATGCCAAAAATCCTCGGATAAGATACTAACCCCAAGTTGCTCTGATGCTTCCATCAGAGTATGAATATGTGTCAGTGTTAGATAGAAAGTACTTCTGCATAGAAACAGTGCTTGTATGAAACAGTCTTTTTGATCTCCCAGCTTGGAGGGAGCACAAAAAAACAATGGGCAGAGGAAGACAGAGGCGTAACAAGGGGAGTGGAAACACACGGGAAACACGGCTGGGAGAGATCTAACATAATGAAACAGGGAGGAAGCAAAACACACACTAAGATGCAGATATGACACTGGACATGAGAACATAGCCAACTGGGGAGACAGACAGGAAACACAGAAAACAGATGTATAAACAATAAACGAACATGAAGACTAGAAATGAAATGTGGAATGCAAGAGAGGAACAGTAACAAACCTAAATATAAGAACTATAAATATAACCTTAGCAGGAAATAATTAAAAGAACTAGAAAAGAAAATGATTAAACTAGCAACCTAAACAATGCCAGAAAAAGCCTAAGAAACCAAAACGCTGGGTCATAGACCCAGTACCATTACAAATTTTTCAGTGACTGGTTTTAGTAATACTGGTAGCGGGATTGTCCATAGAGCGGTGTTCACTTCTGCAGTATCTCCTCTGCAGTGATCCTGAGCATCCAGAGTAACCAGAGTTTCCTGAGACCGACTATCCTAGGGATCCTGGCCGTCCTGTGGTATAGCCCAAGTCTGAGAGTCCTGATATGCAGCCAGTCTCTGAGTATGCTGTGTCTGAGCAGAGAAACCCCGAGAATCCCACAGTACCAGAGATGATGCTGCCTGTTCCTCACCATCTGTACCATCGTTCTAGTTTCTTTAGGCCTGGACACTGCTGTTGTCAATCCACTTTTTAAAATAAAGAAACTAAAGACATCACTGGTTGATCACGAAACTGGCACTAAACAATAGTTGGGACTTTGACTTTGTCACAGCACTGAGCCTGAAAGCCAGACGACGAGAGTGAACAATGTTCAACTGGGAGAAATGGAAGATAGATGGGTATTCATATTCTGGGGAAGCTTCTGGCTATATTACGCAAAAGATACTGAAAATGGAGCTGTCATGGAGGATAACAAAGATTCATTGATGTAGTGAAGGAGGCATGAGAAAAGACGATGCAAAGGATGGGGTGAAGTTTGAGATGGACAGTGGAAGTTATAATGACAGAGTCACCCTCAAAATAGCCACTGAAACGTGGAAACAATTGGTCTGGTCTATAACTAGTAAATGGTTGTCAGCAAGACATTTTTTCTGCTCCACAGTCCATAACAGAGTCAATCTGCTGGACTGCCAAGAGTTGCAGATGCTGTTTAACAGATAGAACCATAACTTCACACTTTGGGGCTAGAAAGGGGAGTGGCTGATTTCCTGAAGTAGAGTGAAAATGTAAAAACAAAGTGTCAAAGGGGGCTGAAGGCCAGCATCAAAACTGAACCCAAGTGCAGAAACCCAGTGCGGAGTTTTTATCAAACTTTATTTGGCTTGATGCGAGACACAGAGGAATCATTCATCGTAACAACGTGGCAACACAACATGTTAACAACTTGGCAAGGGAATGCAGCGAACATGGACTGGTTACGGGATGAGGGGACCTGGTCTAGAGAGATGAACCGGGTCGTGGCAGGGAATGTTTAGCAGTTGCACTGAGGAGAGAGGACGAGGAGTTAGCGTGATTCCAGCAAATGACTCCAGGTGAATGTTAGTTTAACACAAAGGATGGCTTATTTGCAGGTGGAGTGAGGAAGGCTTTGAGGGAAGGTGATGTAAGTCCGGGTGAGCTGAGCGGAGACAGATGGCTGACCGGAGTTCCCAGGGATCCAACGAGCAACGATGGCAGCACATCTCAGGCGAGACGCTGAGAGCTTTCCAGGTGATGGAATGAGAGAGACAGTGAGTTTAACCTGAAGTCTAAGTGGTGAGCAAGAGTCTGAGGTATGAAACCAGGAAACTCTAGCACAAGAGAACAAGATAAGTACAAAGTGAGAGACAATAACATGGAGTGTGAGAGCCGGCGACCAACGTGGGTTAGTTGACAAACTGGCGGTGAGAGGATGTCAACATGGGTCTTAAGTAGCCGAGGCTTGATTGCCTCAGACCAGCTCAAGGTGAGTTAAACAGGTCTGAGGAAATGATAGCCAAGCCCACAGGTGGCTACCGGTGAATCAGGAACTCTGCTGGAATTTTCCAGCCACTCACCCGGACTGTGACACAAAGTGCTAGAAAGTCGTGAAACTGTACAAATACTCAGTCTAAGTTTACTGTGAGCTGCAGGTAGAGTGGTTAGTGCCTGTGATGCCTCAGAAGGCTGCCTCCATCTGCTGACTGCGTCTCTTAGTCTGTGCATTAGTCTGTTAGTCAAAACCAGAAGAAACTCTATTCTAGGCTTTCAAAACTGAAGAGCCTTTAGAACTGAGGGCAACTTAGGGAGGGGTACAAAATGCACAGCTTTAGAAATTCAATCAATAATGGGGAGTATGGTGGGCTTAGCTCAGTGCATTAAGTGGGCGACCACATCCCATACGACTGAAAGCGGCCAGCCCGGGTTCGAACCCTTTGCCACATGTCTTCCCTTCTCTCTCTGCTCCCGTTTTCTGCCCTCTCTACACTGTGTCTATTCAATGAAGTTGAAAAAAGGCCAAAAAATAATTAAATAATGGAGAGTATGGTGGTGTTACCTTGGGAGTGTGGAGGTGACAAAGTCCAAGGCAATATCAGAATCAGAATGCTTTATTGATCCCTTGGGGAAATTATTTTTGGTTACAGTGCTCCAGTATAAACAAACAGTAACAAAGACAGACAATACACTAAGTAAGAATAGCACAATATATACATGCATATATATACATAAAAGTCACTTATTAATAAATAGCTGAAAAAGGAAGAACATGTGCAAAAAGGGTGTAGCTATTGCAGCTATTGGACTTAACTATATGGATAGTCAAGTCCAAGTGGTTGGTAGAGGTTGGCCTGCAGGTGTGTCAAGAACACTAACCACACCCAGAACACACCACCACCTTTGGAATACACAAATATGTGCATAGAGAGAGAGAGAGTCCTAGGGAATTCCCATGATACACTGAATGCTTCTTCTTCACATTCAGTATAATCAGGATAAAATCAGGACAGCCCTACAACATTCAGAGTCTTAATAAACTTATGGTGGATCTCATCTACCAAACTATACCCTCGGTTGAAGTCAGCAGCTGCATACGTGAGTAAAGCACCACTTTCCCCTTCCTGAGTCGCCTGACGGTTTGCCAGAATCCCTTCAAGGCAGACCGCAGTCTCTTTCCATGTCAGCCTTCCTTCTCCTGGCCATGTCTCTAAGCACTGAACACCTCGTACTTCTGGACACTCTGGGTAGGTTGCAGTTCTGGAGTTCTGCAGCACTGGAGGACAATGGGTTCCTGGCAGCTTCATGTTTGATTCTTCTCAAATCTTTGGGACTTAATTTGTGTCTTTTTCTCTCAATATGTTTCTTGCGACTCTGTTTGTTATTTGCAACAAAAGGTTTGATGGTTCTGTGGTCACGCCCTAATATCTTAGCAATTTCAAGAGTGCTGCATCCCTCTGAAAGACCTTTTACAATTTTTGAATTTTCAGAGTCCTTTAAATCTCTTTTTTTGCCCATTTTGCCCAAGGAAGAGAAGCTGCCTAAAAATGATGCACACCATTACACAAATACACATCACCTGATATCCTTAAATCCAATAGGCACCCAAAGTTTATATAGCTTGCAGTTGGGAAATATGCATAAAAAATTTGGTATAGCCAAAATACTCACTTGCCTAATAATTGTGCACACAGTGTATATCTAGCCTGTATCTCTCAACCTCAGGGTCCGTCTCTACCAGAGAGGTGACAGAACACCTGAATCGCTGCTCGTTAGCCCACCCTCATCCATCAGCAGTTTGCCTTGAGAGACCCAACCAAGGGCCCAAAGACCCCTGACAGCATAGACTTTGGGATAAATGGCACACACTAACCCTCTATCACAAGAAAGTGATGATTCTATGCTTTTTTGTTTTGTTCAGTGTAAAACCTCTATAAACTTACTGTGTAAAGAATAATTTGTTTTGTTTTGGTGGCATGATCCATAATACACTGGATTTAAGGGGAAGTTCCAGCATTCTGCAGCGCGATGCACAACCCTCTGGTATGGATCTAGTCTGTCAGGGGTTCATCCTACAGCAAGATAATGACCCAAAACATCAGTCCAAGCTCTGCCAGAACTACCTCAGGAAGAAAGAACAAGATGGTGAGCTTGAAAACATGGAGTGTCCAGCACAGTCTCCAGACTTAAACCCCATCCAGCTGGTTTGGGATGAACTGGACAGAAGAGTGAAAGCAAAGCAGCCTACAAGGTCCACATTTATGGGAACTTCTGCAGCAGATATGGGAGAATATTTGATTTCTATTATAGAAAAAATGCCACTGCTGTGTTCAGCTTCTTGTACTTGTGTCAGTGTTGATGGTATATTTGTACATAAACCACTACACTGGACACTGATGTGTCACTCCATACCTGCCACCCACTGGTCAGCCAGTGTTGTCCACCTAAGTGTAAAAAAAACTCTTTGAAAAGTACGTTTAAAAAATGAAGTTTAAAAATCTTCCTTTCGTGCCTAAAGATGAATAAAAGTACTTGAGAAAAAATCCTGATTGAGGTTGTCATAATTCACACATGAAAAGCTTAATGTATACGAGGTAATAGGTTTACAGATGAGATACAGAAAGCCAAGTGACCATGGAAAGGTCTACAATAAGCAGGCAGTGAAACAGCTTTCTCAGGCTAATCTTTAATGGTGTTGAGCCGGCCATGTGCTGCTGATCCAGACCTATTATCTAATTGCAACTGCAGCAACACTGACTAGGCATAACACATCAATCTTTCCCTTTCCCCTTCTCCACTCTCTCCTTTCCTCTCATATCTGCTGTGTAAGAACAAAACTCTGCACAACATAACCTATGTGCACATCACATTTATTATTTCCTTTATTCTCTGTTCTGTTCTCTTTATTTTTCTACAAAATCTTTTTATCTGTGCCTGTCACAGTTTATTACATCTGAAAATAAACCTTGGCAGGCGCTAGGATATATATGTATGTATGATCTAAACTGGTATTTCTGCTTTTTAATCAAAAGATATTTTATCTATATTCACTGCTATTTTTAAGTTAAATAATAAGTCCTTTAACTGACTTTGCTGGATAAAGCACTGCATATTTACATGAAAGGTACGATACAGCTATAGCAAAATATGGTGTAACGTCTTATTTAGCCATGGTTGATCTGCATCGTGCTAAGCAGTAAAACTGAAATCATCACTCTGGAGGTCACACCCACACCCAGATATAGTCCAGAGGTTTTTACTGTTTAAACATCTGCTGGGAGGCCTTTAGTCTATAACAAGACAACAGCGACCCCCAGAGACTCCACACAGTATACACTATAGATGTGTTCAGCTAAGTGGATTCACACAAGGGTGTGGACACGTGCGCCCATGTTAGAAAACTGTCCATAGGATTCATTGGGTCAGATTTTTTAACATGTTGCACCAGCACAAACAGGGTTGTGGCATAAAAATTGTTAAAAATAAAAACATAAAATAAAATAGTATCTGTATTTACAAAGTGCTGATTAAACGTAAGGTGTGACTTGAAACTGTGACTGGGAATAAACGGGCATGGAGACATGACTGACTGTGGAGACGAAAAGGAGGAAACACAGAGAGATGAACATGGGAACAGGTAGAGAGAAAACAGAGAGACAGGACTACAAACGGATTAACTCGACAAGACAGAGAAAGCACACAGACTGGGAAGACCGGAGGTAAACAACCATGGGGACACTGATGACAAGACACAGAGGTGGGACTAGCAACATACCGGACATGAAAGGGAATTATGTAATCAAGAACCAAGAACTGGAAATAATTGGACTATAAATAATGAAAACTCAAAGATATTAAGAAGTAATAACTAATACAGAAAACTAATACAGTTAGTATGAGTTTAGGGAGGCCTTACATTCCTTAATTGCAAAAGAAAGAATCACAAGAGCAAAACTCAAACTACTGGAACAAAGATAAGTTTCCAAAGATGACACATAAACAGACACATAATCAGACATTCATTCCAACATACACACACATACATGCAAGTAGTTGCAACTAGGTCCAAAAATGTAAATGTACCTTTAAAACTTACTACAGTCTTGTTGTTAACATCCTTTGACTGTCATGTTATGTTTTGGACTGTTCTGTGTTTGGGTGTAATAGTACGCTAAGCTGCGTAATACTCTTTGATTGATGTATCTTTGGTTTTCTTGTACTTTAGTGTTTTCTTTTGATCATTTAGTTTCGGTTCTTAGTTTTTCTTTCGACATGTTTAGAGAGTGTTTCTGTTGCCTTCAGTTCTCTGTGATTATATTCTCCCTCCCTCATTGTCTAGTCTTGTCTCTGTGTTCTCATTCCCTGAGTCACTGCATCAAACTCACGTGTCCATTCATCTATCATGTCTCGTTTCCTGTTTTATTTTGATAGTCCTGTGTTAGCGTATTCAGTTTAAAGCAAAGTGGATGACCAATAAACACTCAGAGAATTTGGTTTGATGAACCTGACTTGCATTTTTTTCAAGGTCAACACAACCTGTTAATCTCAACATGAATAATCACTTACATACACAATAAAAAACAATAGGATTACATGAAAGGAAAAATGGGTCCAAATCATGGAAAATAATAAGCAAAACACTCCGGTGGGCCTTTGACTCTCTGGTGTCATCCCACACCTGTAAGTGTGAGTCCAGCAATAAAGTCTCTCCTTGTGGAACGTGCAAAGGAGCAATGAAGTGCAGTTCTGTCCCACCGCTTAAGTAGATTTTGTAAAGACCTAAGCTCAAAACCATTCATCTCAACGAATCCAGAATTCTAGTGGAACAAGTATTCAGATTGCATGGTGTCCGAGTGGAAATAGTGTCTGGTAGGGGTCCCCCATTTACTTCTCAGGTGTGGAAGGCTTTCTGCACCGCTCTTGGAGCTAAACCCTGCCTCAGCTCAGGTTATCATCCACAAACCAACGGTCTGACAGAACAGCTTAATCAGGAACTGGAGGCCACCCTCCGTTGCATCACCACACACAACCCGGCAACTTGGTCCACCTATCTTGAACCTGTTATGAGTATGCTCATAACTCACTCACCTCCTCTGCTACAGGCCTGAAGCCTCCTTATGGTATCAACTCTCACTGTTTTCAGAACATGAGGTCGAGCTTACTCTGAAGGCCCTCTCCTGTAAGTTCACCCCTCATTTTATTGGCCCATACAAGACCAATTCCATCATGAACCCTTCAGTAGTCAGACTCAATCTTCCAGCATCCATGCACATTCACCCCATGTTCCATGTTTCCCAGGTCAAGTTAGTCCACAACAATTCATTCTTCGAGGGCAAGCTTGATTGGCAGCAGCTCCTAATGTCTGACATCATACTTGTGTTCTGCTGGGGAGAGACAACAAGAAAAATGACACAGGACGGGTTCCAAACATCCAACATGTACAGTCCTCACTCTCTCGGAGTCAGGGTACAAGTAGAGGAACCTGTTCAAAGGGCACAGAGGGCCAAAAATCCACAAGCTGCAGCAGCAGAACAAACACACAGCGTAACAGGAGCCAGGATTACAACTATGCAGCAAAGTGCATGCAGCATAGTGGCTGACGATCAGCAAACACTGATCGTCAGCCACTACCTTAAGTAGTGACCTCCACTGACCCACGATGAGTACTCCCCATGAACACACACAATAAGGAGGAGAGAGAGAGAAACAAGCATGCGACAGAATAAAAAAACTGGAGCAGAAGCCAAAGACGACTGAGGGACCGTGAGATGAACTTAAATATTACGTATGCTTATTTAACGCTACATTATAATTATCCAGATCTTTATAATGTATTATTTTTCCCTATGTTTGGTGCATTTAATTGCAGTCATATACATTGTGCTACAGTGCTGTGTAATCCATTGATGTAAATGTAAATTGTCAAACAAAGAAGGTGTTCGGGGAATACTTTAAATATAGAGTTTCTACTCCATAAACTAAGACAAGATCAACAGTGGGATTAAAACAATGAGGCAGCTTATTTACATTTTGACATTTTAAAGTAGCCCAATAGTGAAATAATGCACTGTTTCATCATCTACACTGAACATAATGCTTTATTAATTCCAGAGGAAATTATTCAAATTTGTAAGTTATATAAGTGAATGTAAAAGTCACATAGTGGAATTGAACTGAACATTAAATCTGATGAAAATCTGAGTAATAACATAAAGCTCTTAGTAAGATATTTGAAGTTTACACATCAACATTCTCACTTGAAAATATCTCAGAAGTTTATATTGTGTCACAGAAAGAGTATTAAATAAATACATTTGACCATATTTTTAGAAATAATAGCCTCAGTTTTGGAAGTGGGACAGATTCATTGTCTGTGACGATTCTGTTTGAAACAGGTTGGTTCACATACTGATGGCTTCAGTTTCAGGCTGCACTTCCTCTTCACAGTCATCTAGTTAGCCAGGGTTCCCAACCTGCTGAGGGACAGCTTACTGGGTTAAGCTGCTTTCCCTGCAGCAGTTACAGGGTCCTGGCTACTGGCCATACTGGTTTATTTTCAAGAGTGCACAGTCTAACTCCAGTTCACTGAGCCTGGCCTCCAAAGCTACAAAAAGGCTACATTTATTACGAGTAACATTAGCATTAAAAGAGGCCCGGGAGCATTGTTTTTATCGTTTCGTGTTTTATAATCAGTGAGTTTACAGAGTCGGATTCTTTGTTTTGAGTTTTTATTGTTTGAAATTGTTTCATTTTAGTTGAGTTTTTATTAGTTTCAGGCCATCCTAACACGAAGCTTTTGCCTCTTCAAAGCGTGAAATGCATACGCATGCAGAAGCTGCAGTAACAGCAGAGGGTGATGTTGTTTAAGTCAACATGAAAATAATCAAGAGTTTAAACACACATTATTAACAGATTTACATGTAAATACATATTATTTCTGGGGATTAAGTACTCTAGAATGTACTTCATACCTTTTTTGCTCACTAACAACTTCTTGGCTTTAAATATATTATCTCCCCCTGCTGGTAACGCAACTTCTGCCTGCATGCCCATTTCACACTTTGGAGTGGCAAAGTGTGGAATGGACACAGTGTACCCTCTGACGTGCTATAGGGTTGCATAGGCAGAGAGATCACTTCACAATTTGGGAGCGATAGCTGAAAACCAGGCAATTGAGCCTTTTCAGTTAAGTTTCAGGGACGGCAGGAGCAGCTGGTAATGGATCTAGCAATCAAGTCAAGTCAAGTGGCTTTATTGTCATTTCAACCACATGCAGTGGTACAGTGCACAGTGAAGCACGACAACGTTCCTCCAAGACCATATAACAGATCATCAACACATAAAGTGCAAGTGTGCAAAAACTGCAATAGAAAACTGCAGCAATCTTGAGGGAAGGTATGGACTTAGCAGCTCAGATATATATATGGTGATACTGATACATTTAAGGTTTTAGAAACAAATAATAAATAAATCTTTAAATGGATCCTTAAACAAACAGGAAGCCAGTGAAGGGAGCCGAGGACGGGACAAATGTACTCGTGTTTGCAAGTTAAAAGATAAGCTGCAGCATTTTGGACAAACAGTAAGGGAATCTTCTCAAAGGTCAGAATAGAGCACAGTACAGTAGTCCAGAGGCACTGTGACAGAAGCATAAATGAAACGTTTCACAGTGAAGGTGGATTTGAGCTTGGATAAAGTCTCAAATGATAAAAACTAGCTTTAATAATGGATTTTATCTACGTATCAGGAATAAATCACAGTTTGACACCATGGTTAGTCAGTGTTGGTTTAGCATATGGCTGCAGGGGCTCCAGGTCCAAGAGAGGAGCAGCACACACACCACTGAACACAATGACTTCAGTCTTACTTTCATTGAAATTTAAAAAATATAAAATGCCATTCAGGCTTTGATATCAAATAATTATAAAACGTTAATGGTGAACTGGACTTTTCGCCGAAGCAGAGCGTAATGTGATTTACGAGCCACCTGCAGGTGATATGGCCAATGATCAAGTAACAAGTTTATTTAGCCATTACTTGTCTCTTGCATGCTTATGTGTGATATGATGTGATATGACCCACATGTGAAACTCAATGAATGTAATAAGTGTAACAACCTACATAGTAATGAGGGCTGGAGCATATCCCAGTTGCCATTGGGCAGTAGATGGAGTACACACTGGACAGGTCACCAATCTATCACAGGGCTAACACAACGACACAGACAGAGCGAACATGTAAATTCCACACAGATGGGAGCCAGGACATTGTTGCTGTGCGGTAACCACTGCGTTTCCCCTGTGTTGCATTTATTTCTCCTCATTCATTACAATTTTATTTAGTGCCAAATCACAACAAGAGTCACCTCGAGGTGGGGTTAGACGATATGAGGAAAATCTAATATCACAATATTTTTTGACTATATCACAATACACGATAAATATCATGATATGTTTAAATAACCTCCTAAAACTAATGTTATTTTCAGCCATATAGTGCTTAACTGCTACACTCATTCAAATCAACCACTCAGTGTTTATTTTCTACTTTGAATACAAAATATCAGAATTGAAATGTTTTATTTGAACCATTTTTAACCATCAGTTGCAGACAAAGGTTTTTTGCAAATGACTATACTGTCACCCTCTTTCTGTAGTCAACACTGGACCTTTACCAAACAAAAATGGACATTAAGCAATAATTCACAACGCAAAATAAAACCATTTAAATAAAAAGGTGCTCTTTTGTGCTAATAACATATAAAAATTGTAAAATAAAAAATGTGATGATCTCAAATTACAGAAACAAAGGGGGGCTCTGGCATTTGTAGTTGGTGAGGGTCACTTCAGGACAAATGTCAAAAGATTCCCATAAATACACTCATGGAAAGCCTTCTTAGAAGATTGGAGGATGTTATAGATGTAAAGGGTGAGCTGACATTATATTAAACCCTACGGGTTAAGAATGGGATGCCACTAGTGATGTGCCAAGCTTTCAGAGTGTGTGTCGAGAAATCCAGAAAGTCATTTGAAGTCATGCTGGTTCAGGAAGTGGTTCCAGTGCTGTTGGATTTACCTTCCTGTGGCGTTTCTGTCAAATCTGACCGATTTACAATGCAGGAACTCCAGCAACACTTAAGCATTTTGGATATTCTGTTTTAAGAGTCTGCACCCTTGAGGTATGAATGAGGATTTTTCTATCAATGAGTTTTTGTGAACTCAACGTTTTTAATTTTTTATGTTTTTATTCTTTTTTACCAGTTAAATTCTTCTCGCATGGGGACTGTTTATTTTTTTATTGTTTTTTATTTTATCAGCAAAAGAAGGAGTAGCATTCTACACATCTCATCTTAAGTCTACGTTTTAGAGACATAAATAAGGACCTTTTAACAAATGTGTTTCCACGTGATGACGTCCTCTTGTTTTGTCCTCCTTTTTTATTAAATGCTGTCCTTTGTAATCATTTCACTTTTGTTTTTGTTTTTGGTATATTCATAGTATTCTTCTTGTGTATTTCACACATGTTTTGAGACAGGTGGGGATTATGTCTCCTCCCTCCTGTCCTCATCATTAATGATCTACTCCAGTAGATCATTTTAGAGACATAAATATCATCATAGTAGTTACTTGGGCGTGACTTAACCAATTAACCAATACCTACCTGTTATATGTCAGCTGATCTATCTATGAAGATGTGATTGGTTAATTTGAATTTTTTTCTGTTTCCTGTCCTGTATTTAAGCAAACTTCTACAATGTTTTACTATGTCCCTGATGAAGGCCACAAGCCGAAACACATTGGTCAGTCCGTAAAGTTGTTCATCTTCCCTTAAGTGTTGCTGGAGTTCCTGCATTGTGAATGTTTTCATCCTCTCCCTGCACCTCAGAAGGAGGTGAAGTTGTGCCAGAAATTCTTCCTGTGAAATCAAACTGATTTACAACTTAAAACACTCAAAAATAATGTATTTTACATCTGATTGCCTGAAGGCCTTATAACATCCTCCACACTATGCACTTGAACATATAAAAGTGATGAGCACCACCTTTCATTGAGCTTTGAGTGTTTTAGTCAACCTTGTTACATCTGTGGTTTTCCCAGTCAAAAGTGACCGCCATAGGAAATGAACGGGTGACATCTTTCTTGATTTCTTATGTTCACAAGATTTTGAGACATTGTCTCGTTATCAAGTTGTCAGATTCCCAAACCACACCGCCTGCCTGGTGGGGTGACCCTTCAGCCTTTTACAGCTGAGGGGTAAAAAGGGAAAGTCACCATCATCATCATCATCTTTATTTATAAAGCACTTTAAAACCACAGCTGATGCAAAGTGCTGTACATTGGAACTAAATAACAACATTACATAAGATATAAATAAAAGCCAAATAAAAGAAAAAAGTAAAGTAATTAAATAGTTATTTAATAACTAATTTAATTACAAGAGAAACTAAGTCTCACTGAGGTCAAAAGCCAAAGAATAAAAATGGGTTTTAAGACGTGTTTTAAAAGTGTCATGACCCCGGAGCATTTGACCCAGCATTTTGAAATTTAATATATTTGATTGTTTATGGTTTATGTTTAAGTTCTTCGGGTTATTTAAGTTCATTTCTATTATGCTTAGGTTTCCGTTATAGTTCATTGTTTCTTAGATTCTCCCGGTGTCTTCGCCCCTGTGTTTAAGTCTCCCTCACCCTTCATGTGTTTCATGTCTGCATGCTTTATGTTTCCTGTTTTATTTTGAAGAGGTCTGGTATCCCATGTTCAGTGTGTTTAGTTTCACTTCCCCTGTGCCGTTATTATGTGCGTTCTAATCAGCTGTTTCCCCATGTGTTTCCACTTCCCCTGATCACTTCCTGTGTGTTTCCATTCATTCCTCGCCCAATCATCTGTGTCCAGGGTTTTGAATTCATGCCAGGTCTTCATGTCAGGTTTCTATGTTCTTGTTCCTGTCCCATGATTTTTTATGTTTAGCCTTAGTTCACCCAGATTAGGTTTAGTTTTGCCAGCCTTAATAAACGGCTCGTTTTTTGTTACGTCAGGTTTTGTCTCTCTGCACTTGGGTCCACCTCCTCACGCCACACAGTCAGCATCTCAGCCAAACTGTGACAGGAAAGTGTCTGATGAACGTACAAATAACTATCATAAACACTTTAATAATGACACGTACACAAAAGCATGTCCTTTAGGTTTGATATATCTCATTATTACATATTATCATATTAATATGTGTATTTACAGCTTTGGGTTCCTCACATTATCTGTAAAATGGCCACACAACAGTCTTAATGTTTGTATGTGAAAGGGTCATTTTGACAGAATGGAAGTAGCAGGTCACTCTATGGTGTTCAATCACGTGATGAAGATGACACATACTGCATGTTATTGTTCAGGACCCTTTCAATGAGGTTTTACACTGTAATCATACAACTATACATGCATCCGCGTACAACTGTTTGATATTCTGAAAACCATCTCGTTAATACCCTTTTTGTTTTGAACAAACAAGTCTTTGTAAAATCCTCAGCAGTGTTCTACTTTTTGTTGCTAATACAACAAGAAGAAGAATAAAGTGAGAACAAAGTAACAAAAGCAGTTTTGTGTCAGGAAGGTTTATTGACTTTGAATTTCTATGGAAGAATGGCAAATATAACCCCACAGTTTAAAACACATTCAAAATTGCATAAAATGTGTAGATGTATTTAAGCTTTTTGTATTTTCCAGTCTTTACAAATATTTCAAATGTAACAGGTGTTAATAAAACTTTATAAAAGGCACTGCTTTTGGCAACATGTAAGCTGCAGTACACACAAACGATGGACAGAGAACTGCAAACGTTCACACACAAGATGAAACCTCTGAGACACTTAAATACAAACTTTGACACGCTGAGCAGAGGGAGACAGTGACATTATTCACATTTCAACAGGGAGACACACTGTTTCAGTTACATTTCCGTAAATGCTACTCAGGTCCAATCAGTAGCACCTAAATTTGTCAAATTCTCACCTTGACTTTTCTTGTGTTTTTTGTTCAAAGCTGTTCGAAATCACCCGTTACACCGAATTCAGCTCGAAACCATTAACTTTAAATAAAACGGACCCACACTGGAAAAAGAACAAGGATGCTTTTTGTTATGTTGTAAGGCTGTTGGCTTTGTGCTGCTGTAGCTTTCTAGGATCTATCGATCAGCCATAGTGTAAGCTAGCTATTCCAGGCTTTACAAACATTTCCACACTCAAACCCACTTTGCATCATTACAACCAGTTTATGAGGTTTAACTAGTGCATATATCAGGTAACAAAAGGGTTCCTAATGGGACACTTTGAGACATTAAAAATGGAAAGCAGACCAAAACTTCCACTCAAGCCAAACTTTAATGTAAATTCTGTATTGCCTGAACCTTCTCAGATTCAGTGTGAATGTGCACTTACTGCTGACCTAAAACCACACCATTCATTCTGATAGCAGGTGACAGAGGAGAGAAAACTGCCTTGACCCAACATTTGGAAGTTTGCGGTGGTCACTGCATCACACACTTCTCTTTCTGTTGTTTAGCATACTTCCTCCTGCGCTGCTCCAGGCCACGCTCCAGACGCTCATCCTCCTCCACAGCTCTGAGGACCAGAAGAGAGAAGAAGACGGTTACAAGCTGCCTGCACGCATTTTTGTGCTGGGAAAAGTGCGGATGTCAATTTTTCTTTTAAAGTGTCGTTCAGTTATTTAGGGTAGTGACTGTGAAGGTTGGACAGACCGACAGAGAGGGGCATGAGTGAGGTGATAGTAGCTTAGAAGAGCAGGTCATCTTCTAATTGGAAGGTTGTGCTTGTATGAATGTGCATGATTGGCTGAGACCTTCTAAGGCACTCTGACCCCAGGCCATTTACCATTTACAAACAGATAGAGGAGGTTAGTTAAACAAGAGTAAATTCCTCATTAAAAACTAGTAAATTTGTTCCGGAACTACTGACGTTATCACCGTCTTATTACTGAGCCAAGAGGTTCAATTAAAAGTGCAAAAAAGATGGAAATAGTGTTTGAAAGTTGAATATGAAACCATGATTTGCTTCCAGGCTCGTTGTGATGTTTCATACAGAAATTCACTTTTTAGCTGAATCTGAGTGTAGCCTAGGAATAGTTTATCATGTGCGTCTCACGTGTCTCACCCTCTTTCCTTGGCATCTATACTGTGGACCAGTTCATCCCTCTGATTCACCAGTGACACCAGCTCCTGGAGCAGCAGCTGCTCTCTGTGTTTATGGGCCTGAGTCTTCTGCCACTCTGCAGCACAGAGACACAGAGGTGGGGCAGAGAACAGTTTAGGGAGGAAACAAGGACATTTTCATCAACAGTAACGAGCTGCTTTTTACATTTTTTCTGTATAGACAAAGTCAGCAACAGAGACCTGGACTCCAGGTATCAGTAAACATGTAAAATCAGGACCCTGTACTACAAAGCAAGTTCCACATATCAGGATATCAAGTGGCAATACTCATAAAAAGTCAAGCCAAAAAGGAAGTCTGACAAAGGAATATCTAGTTTCACGGTGAATGTAGTTGATGTCTGTGCAGGGACATCGCTACACGGGTAATATTTCAGGTGACACAGACACTGAGCGACTTCTGGCTCTGTGTGGAGTGAGAGGATGAGTCATTAGAGGGTTGTGGCCATTCTGCTGTTGTCGACTCAATGAACCTGCAGCTCTGTTTTGAACAGATGTGCCGTGGAAAACACGTGACGAGTACTGAACTCACTGAATGCTTCTTCTTTTTTATACCGACTGAATTTAATTTGTCACTGTTTGTTGAAAAAGTGAGGGAGCTAATGTCAAAGGTCACAAGAAGCTGTTTGAAATGAAACATGTTTTGTTTTTTATTTGTACAGCCAAAGTTACTGATGAGTTTGATGTGATTTAAAATGAAACTTTTTGCTTTTTTGTCCCGGTTTTGTTGAGGTGGGCTGTGAAAACATTTCCTCCTGCCAAGTGAAAGAAAACGTTTACTGACAGGCTGAGTCGGTGGTTAAGACAAAATCTCAGCAGCAGCTGATTAGTTGTACTGTATGTATTTTGTATTTCGGCTGCCGCTACATGTACGCGGCACACCAAACAGCAGCTGAGCAGTAGGGTTTTGTCTTCCCATTTCTTAGCTCTACTGACACATCTCAGAAGCTAAATTAAACCTAATCGAGGTTTTAACAATTGACCTGTCTGCAAAACTACACTTTGACCATTAAACTACATTATGGGAATATGAAACCGTTTAATACCGACTGTTAGAAAGTCATACCTTCAATTGTCATCATGTCCCTCAGCTCCTTGTTTAACAGCTCAAATCTTCGTTCCAAGTCTTGTTCTTCAAGCCTGTTAATCAGAACAGATGGAAATGATTTATGACACGCCAATATTTGTATTTCATTTAGCTTTCTCTTAGGTGGGAACCCCCAGCCAGTTATGACAGTGTTGACCACTCCACCATCTGCTAATAGAGGGGTCAGTAGTTTAATCCCCTGCTCCTCCAGTGCACAAGGTATCAGGCAAAATACCAAAACCCAAGCTGTGTGTGTGTGTGTGGGTGTGTGTGTGTGTGTGTGTGTGTGTGTGTGTGTGTGTGTGGGTGGGTGTGTGTGTGAACACGTTTAAAGCCATACAGAAAAGCACTGTATGAAATGGGTGAAGGTGGCATGCAGTAAAAAGCACTTTGAGTGCTCAGAGTAGAAACGTGCCAATGTGCATAATGTTATGCCTGATTGGTGTACATGAAGCAAGTCAGCAACATTTTTACAAGTAGAGAATGTAAAGAATCACTTAAAGTAGTGAGAAAAAAGGAAAATGCTAAAAAAAATAAAATAAAACAACCACATCATTTCAATGTTTTTATCTACTTTTTTAACATGAGGGGGTTGCTACAAGAAATGACCAAATGTGCCCAAATTACACAAGAACTCTCTGACATAGTTTAGGGCCACGTTCAGTAAGTGCTGCTTTAGAGCTAGTCACAATTAATCTGGTAAATGGACTGATTCTTATATAGCACTCTTCTACTCTGCTGGAGTACTCAAAGCACTTAATACACGCCACATTCACTTTCTATGATTTTAAGTGCTCACTAACTAACATTCACACACATTCATTCAATTCAATTTTATTTATATAGCGCCAAATCACAACAACAGTCGCCTCAAGGCGAGAGCAACTTAGGGTTAATATCTCCCCCAATGACATTTGGCCTGCAGACTAGGGGGAGCCGGGGATTGAACCACCACCTACCTCCTGAGCTGTAGCCAGCCTATCTGCAGCAGCAATGTGGAAAGCATCTGGCTGACAACAGCTTCATTAAACACACTGTGAGTGCAGTAAAAGCATACCTGATAGAAAAACCACACTATCAGTCATGGTTTGGCCTACGCAGAGCTTGGACCTTATTATTATAGAAGCAGTGTGGGATAATCTTGACCGAGAACAGAACAGATACAACCAAACATGAGGTTTGCATGTCGTACATACTAATCCTGAAGACTATTGAAAGAAACTACATGAAACGTTGTGTAAGAGAGTTCAAGCTGTGTTGTAGAATGAAGGTGGTTATACAAAATATTGACTTTCAACCTTGTTAAATTTGTACAAACTCAGTTTTTTTGCCTTATACGCTGTGATTCTATGTATTCTTGCACATTTCAACAAATCACTGCACTAAGTTCCTATTTTCCCAGCAAAATATGAAAGAATGAGGGGTGGCTCAAGACTCTGTACAGTGTATGAAACTCATCCTAAAATAGACGTTTGGTCATGTTGTTAGTGTTTGAACATGAGCACAAACCTTGTTGATAAATTAGTAATTAATCGATGCAAAAAAGGACAAATTTGTCAGACAAAATGTCAGAGTGTTGACAAATGTGTCAGTCGCATCTCACAGCACCCCGCAAGCAAAGATTTTAACTGCTGACAGAGAAAAGCTCAAATCTTTGGCATAAGCAAGCAACTACCAAAGCAAGAGCATAAATCTGGCAGCACATGCTCCACAGAGACAACCACAATTAAACTGATGTTTTTTATAGTGTTGCAAGTAGGAATGGAACGTGTATTTAAATATAAACTCTGCATAGTATTTGGGGATCTATTTGAAGAAGAAGCAATTGGAAAACACTAACATCACATGGTCTGTTTAGTAGCTATTCTGGAGTTTTCACAATAACATGGCCTACTGATTATGAATGAACTTTAAAGTTCTCACAAATGAGATCTATTGCCTCCTGGCTGTCTGTACCGTCCCGTTATTTTAGGGGAAGTTACAGCTCAGGACTTAGAGCAGGTCACCTACTAATCAGAGAGGTTGGTGGTTTGAACCTGGCTGCTTCAGTCAGGCACGTCAAATATCCTCTGATGCATCCATCAGAGTGACACATCAAATATGAATATGAGTAAAATATATGCATATTTGTAACCTTCAGTGTGTGTGTGTGTGTGTGTGTGTGTGTGTGTGTGTGTGTGTCTTACAGCAGCTGTAGATGGTCCTGCCTCCGGATTAAAGCATTTTTCTTGTTAACCAATGTGAACCATTCCTGAATCAACCTCTCCTCCTCCTCCTTGTCACTGCCTGTCGGGTAAAATCATCATTAACTTCCCGTCTTGGTTATCGTCTTATTTATTCTCCTTCTTAGATTAGAACATGGTGGGTAGGTAGAACGGGTATTTTACCTGTTTCCAGCAACTGTCTGAGTTTCCTCTCCACCACACCTGCTCTGTTATCAATGTGATTTTTTTCTGCTTCCAAGGCTTCCATTTGATTCAACACGTACTCGCTCGGGTCCTAGATACAACAATGAACACATAATTACTCACTCTGCAGACGATGAGAGGAAAAGAAAAGATTCTCCACAGACTTCCTGACGCACTTTACAAATTACAATAAAGCAGCTGTTGGCTCACCTGGCCCTCGGGTCTTCTGTCCTTTAACGCAGCATCCATTCTCTCTGCATGGAAACAATGTAAAAATGAGCAACCAATCGTTAATCATTATATCCAAGTTCTGTTGTTGCTTTTTGTTTAAGTCAAAGAGAACTAACCAGTGTCTGACTTCCTTTGGGCTTCAGCCTGCAGAGACAAACAACATCCACACACAATGTAGATAAGAGAAAAATGACATTTCAAAGGAATAAACAAATCAGGGGAGGCAACACAAGGTAACATACCACTGACATGTCTCCTTCTTCTACTGACCCGCTCCTGCGCTGTGACCGACGCTTCTTAACCAGGTCAGCATCTCTGACATGAGAGAAGCCAGACTTGAACATAAAATGAGTCCGTGGCGGTGCCACTGGAGACTGAGCTGCCCCAGCAACCTGCAAGCGTTTGGTTCTGGGAGGCGGGACCACGTCCCTGCTGGCTTTACTGTCCTTCTCTGCGGTGCTTACACTCCCATTAGTCTCAAGACTTATACCCTCCTCCTGGAGTCTCTGGGCGCAGTAGCGAACAGTTGCCTCGGGGTCGTCTTGGGCCTCCCGGTCCCCTGCTACAGCATAACTGGACTCACTGGTGTCTTTGTCTATGTGAAGCACACTGAGCTCCTGGCCAGTGAAATACGTGCGGATCTGGTTAAGGTAGGTCATGACAATGAGGCGGTCAGGCACTGCAAGCATGACCATGTCTGAAGGCTCCATCAACCTTGAAATTCCCAGTTCAGCAAAGCCATTAAAAGCCTGCAACATGTTCAGACAGAGATACAAGGACATTATAAGGACTTCCCAAATATTAAGTAATCAGTACTTGTAATTTCAGAAGAATATAGGAAATTGTTAATCACCTTCTTGTTGTTTTGCTTGATGTCATATGGATCCAACATTTCAAAATTACTAGAAAAAGACAAAACAGGGCAACGTACTATATTTATATCTTAAGTTTTCATTGAACCTTTAATTAACCAGTAAGTGCAATGACAAAGATTATTTTTCAAGGAAAACCTCGCCAAGAAAGCAAACCAAAAAACCAATGTGTAAAACAAATGTAAAATCAAGCATAAAACTACACGTTGCGTCTAAGTTGAGACTGTGCTGCAGTAACGCTTAAGTACAACTAGATAATGAGTCTCTACTGGAGCAAAGTTTAGGTAGATACTCTGTAGTGTGTTGGCACATGCCATCCTTAGATTTAGTTACATCAGTTTCATATAGACTAGTAGAATTAATTTTTTTCCACAGTGTTGTGGAAATAGAAGCCATGAGTGGACAAGGGATGTGGAATGCTAAGAGGATATGGGAGAAGGATGCAACCCATAACAACAATGCTCAGTGACTAGAGGAGCTAAGAGCAGACCACAGCAACCTCCCTGAACAAAGTCCAGTAACTATCACAGAGGCAGACATTCAAGAAAGAGTATCAAGCGTGAAAAGTTGAACAGCACTGGGTCCAAAGAAGCTGACTGTGACTGTTGTGGACTGTATGAAGAGGGCAGAATGGAGGACCCAAAGTGCAGACTTACCAAGGCAAAACTAAACGCAAAAGCAGCTTTACTGCTGAACTAAAATGATAAAGAAGCCAAACTAGAAAGAACTGGAACTCTATTGTACTAATTGAAAGCAACATTCCAGACACTGAGCACGGTTACAAGTACCTGGGAATCCCACAGGTAAATGGGAACAAACTGGTGATGGTTAACCAACCAAGTATAGTATTGGCTGACTACATAACAATCAAAGCACTACATTTTAAATATACAATTAGCATTAAGAGACACAGAGAAGAAGCTAAACATTTGGCCAGTGAACACCTGGAAAGCTGCACACAATAGCTGTCACTGCTTATAGTCAAGCTAAAAATTAAACTAGCAGTCCACAGTCTATCCAGTAAGGGCGATGTGGCAACTGTTTCTTACATCTTTTCTGGGTGGAAGTGGTGTAAGATGGCACAAAACGCGAGGCCGTTCCTCCAGGAAGTGCTGAAATTGGTAATCTTCACTCCCTTGTGATTCTTTGTGATCTCCTGACACCACTCCAGTAGCGACTGACTTGACGTAACTAAGGTAGGACTTCCCGGTGGATTCTAGAAAACACAACAAGAATATTTTGAAATTATAGTGATACAAACTTTGACATAAAGTGCAGAATTTCACATTTTTAATTGAATAGGTTTAATGTGCATTAAACGTTAAGGAGTTTAAAGCTTTTTCAGACACAGCCCCCATTTTTAAGGGTCAAATTTATTTACTATAGAGTCAGAACCTGTTTTATAGATACGTCGAGGCTACTGTGTCATTGATTAATTAAAGAATTAATTTATTTGTGATTTTCTCCAGTATACAAATTGCCAAAAGTATTTGCTCATCTGCCTCCACATGCATTTCACCATAACATCCCATTCTTAATTCATCGGTTTTAATAGGATGTCAGCCCCTTGCAGTTATGACAGCTTCATTTCCTCTGGGCAACCTGGCAAACAGCAAACCCAGAGTCGTCCATCAGATTGTCAGACGGAGAAATGTGACTTAAAAGAACACATCTCCACTCCACTCTAGAGTCCAGTGGTGCCATGCTTTACACCACCGCATCAAATGCTTTGCATTGCACTTGGTGATGCAAGGCAAGGATGCAGCGCTCACCAACTGAAACCTATTTCATCACGCTCTCTACACACTGTTCTTAAGCTAATCTGAAGGCTGCATGAAGTTTGGACGTCTGTTGTGATTGACTCTGCAGAAAGTTGGCGACCTCTGTGCAGTATGCACGTCATTCTCAATCACTTTTGCTATGTTATAATACCACTAACACTCGACTGTGGAATGTTTAGTAGTAATGATAAACAAGTAATGTTCTTTCAATGTTTCTCTTTTAAATCTGGTCATAACTCACACGAAAATAAGCATTTTGATCATACCTGGCTCAAGTGAATAAAAGTAATACACACTATTAGTGATATTTTCCTTTCAAAATAAAATAAATATTTTGATGACATCAGACCCAGCACATCTTAAAGAGTACTTAACAGAATTAAAATAGTGCTATCAACTCTATCAAAGCTATCAGTGCACATAACACATAAATACAACATCTGCAGCTACACACTGAGGGAAGAGGTTTTTTTCTAAATCTACACCTGTGATTGGGCGTGGCTTGTTAGACATGCCACATTATGTTTACCGGTATATGTAGGATACAGTTACCCTGACGTTCCTAAAGGGAGACGTTACCGTTTTTTTTCTGAACCAGGAAAGTGAATTTTGACTTATAAGATGAGTCAGTGCAAGCCAAAGGCAAAGATGAAGAGTACTGTCAGTCAGTGAGCAACAAGAGCTGATTTTAACAGAGTTCATGTGTGAAAAGCTTGATTCAAAGCTTCTACTTTCTTAACGTCAGGGAACTGGTGTGTGTCAGCACTAAAACCAGCTTCTCTAAAACCTAAAACAGGAATTATGGATTTGGTCCCTGAATGCATTTGACACCCTCTTCTCAACAAGAAGCCTGGGTTCGGGAGAGCGTGGAGGGTCGTGTGCCTGGCCGGACTGTCAATCGAGGACATGGAAGACATCTACCTTTTTGGAACCATGATAACGGTTTAGGGTGAGAGCTGGCTTTAAAGATTAAAGCCAGTTCTTTAGCTGTTAAAGCCAGCAACGGGAGATTGAGAGACCAGTGACGGACATTTAGATCGACTGTAAAATTGACATGCAGTTGTTCGCACTAAAGGAAACCACCTTCATTTCATACGGCTACAATACCGGCGCCAGCTGCGGTCTCAAGGCTGGAGCTGAACAACAAAAACGTCCTCCTTGATAACAGACTGTGTTTAGACTCTTCGTTCCCATCCTACGCACCCCCATCCTTGACTCCAAACGCCTTTGAACGCTTATCTCCAAGGCCGAAGTCAGACGGCAGGTCTGGGCCCAGTGCTGGAAGAAAAGCTGCAGGGCAAGATGGCTGTGTCTACATCGGCTCACCTCTCGCCCCCTTACCCACCGCCGTTGCTTGTCATGTGCTTCATGGTGTTGTGATGTGGAGATGTATGTGCTCTCTGTGCAGAGGAGTGTTTTTTGTTTTCTGTTCTCATGCTGACCTCCCACAAGGAGCCCAGTATGCCCAGTATGAGTAGAGGTCTCTCTTTTTCCCTCCTCCATTTGCCCAGTGTATTGTACATTTCGCTGTTTTCCCAAATTACTACCTGTCTCCGACCTGTCTTCCCATGTGATGTCTGTGCTATGTATGTATGGTCAGGTGGGTCTAATTTCACTGCAGGTGCAAACTTTGCAGGTGACAAATAAAGGTTTAATTGATTGATTGATCAAATTGATCAACACACTGCATTGTGGGTAGAATATTACACTAAGCTGCAGGAATTTCTGTTGGAATTACTGAAGGCTTTAAAAACATGTTTTTCTCTTTTTTACTTTGTTTCTGGCAGCACCATGGACAGCGGCACTTGGAGGTCGCTACTAGGCCACCATTTGAATAGGTTGGGTGTACATACACTCCCACTAATAGTTGGCTAAAGGTCTTTTAGCTTGGTTGATGGTTTATAATCATCAACAAGCTTCTGGCATAATTCTAACTGAATATTTGGCCACTCTTCTTGTCAGAATTTGTAGAGTTAATTTGGTCAGCTTCCTGGCACAGACAGAGCTTTTAAGTGTAGTCAACAACTTTTCAGTAGGGTTGAAGTCAGGGGGCAGGGATAACTCAGTAGGACCGGTGTTCACCCAGTGATCAGACGGTCAGGGGTTCAAATCCACCGAACGGCTACCCTGAGGTACTCTTGAACAAGGTAGCATCTCTACACACTGCTCCTGATTGGTAGATTCATCCTGTCCACTGCTTCACTGAGTGAATGGGTTAAATGCAGATGACTAAGCATTTTCCTACGGGACATCATCTTAAAGTTAGTTTGCTTTTTCTATCTCAAAACCAGTTTTGACACATGTTTGAGATCACTATTGGAACACCCAACTGTGTCCAAGTGATACCTATGTACGTGCTGAATTGCGGTAAAGTTGAAGCATTTGAAGGTAATTCTCCTCCTTAATGTTTACATCCATTTTGTGTAGTGTACCAGTCCCACTGGCAGAAAAACAGTGCTCTTCGGTTAAAAAGCCTCACCTTTACGCCTCCAAATATAAGTCTTATCATTTTGGCCAAGAAGCTCATTCTTAATCTCGTCTGACTGTTAAAAAGGGCCTGAAGTTTAGTGGTTCCTTGGTTATTACTGAGCATCTTAACAAGTTTCCTCCCATCTAATGGTGACAGGTCTCCCACTTTAAATCTGCAGTTCCTCCTTCTTAGAGTCACTAAGTTCCTTCGACTTAGTGAACTGAGTACTGAATATTTTTGTCAATCTGTTTCCTGCACAGGTCAGCACAGTGGTGCAGTGGTTAGCACTACTGGCTCACAGCAAGAAGGTCCCGAGTTCAACTTCATGATCAGTCCAGGGACTTTCTGTGGGGAGTCTCCATGTTCTCACTGTGTTTGTGCAGGTTCTCTCCAGCTTCCTCCCACAGTCCAAAGCCACCCAGTTAGTGAGGTTAGGTTAATTGATGATTAACCATAGGTGTGAGTGGTTCTTTGTCTCTATGTGTTACCCCTGTGCAACCTGTCGCCCCGGGACAATATATTGGATAAGCAGAAGAGAATAGGCATCTGTATTACCTGAGCCAATGACACAATGTGCATTGACCACTGCAGAGCCAGAGTACCAAAGGTGTCCTCAGTTATCAACCTTGCCCTTGCCAGCCTGTGGTAGACCCCTTTATTTTATCCACAACAACCTGCTTAGTCCTCTGGTAAATCTAGTCGTCCATCCTTTAGAGCTTGCCCAAATACAGAGTCATAATATTTTCACCTCCATGCTTAACTGTGGGATTGTGTTCTTGGGGTTATATACAGCATCTCTATTCTGCCAAACACAGCCGGTCTAGTTGATCCCATGGAGCTCCAGACCAAAACAAATTGAGGGTCATTTTATATTTCTTCCATTTCTGAATAAACCACACAAACCGTTATCACCTCATCACTAAGCTGCAGGTCTACAATCTTGTCCTTGACATCTTTTGGCAGCTCTTGGGACTTGTCTATCGTGGTGGTGAGGTTGAAGTGGAAGAGCAGGGTTGTAGGGGATCAAATATTTATTTCAATGGCATACAGATCAACTTCTAATATTTTTGGTTGGTATTCTTTCTCTCTCCATTAGAAACAAACCATAAAAATTTGAGACTGATTATTTCAAATGAGCAAAATTTTAAATTCAGCACGGGACCAAAACATTATTTCCACTACCTCATGACTGGCTCGACTACTGGTTGTAGTTTAGTCAAAGGTGCACACCTTCAAACCCAGCAAGATGGATTGTGTAAATTTCAAAAGAATTCAGATAATATTTCTTCACTCCAAGAAATTTGTTACACACAGTTATTTGATCAATTGTTCATATATAAATATACAGATAAGTAAGCTTAAATATACCTCCTGAGATGCAGATGTTGTTGGTTTCCTGTCCTGCTCAAGGGCAACAACTTGTGACTTGCCTTCATCTAAGGAAGAACAACTCAAACGCTTCTTATTACGAGGCATCAGTACAGGCTGACCTGATAATTCTTCTCGTGTTTCCTTTTGCCTGGAAATACACACAAATACAAAGCAAATTATAAAAATGTACGTTTGTTTATTGTAAAAGAAATGATTTATTAGTTAAGTTTCCAGACCATGTTGCTAATTTAACATCATTTTTGAGTTTAGTTTCATTTTTTTAAGGGATGCAAACTTTAATGTATAAAGAGAAAGAAAAATATATACATATCCAAGTTATAATTTACCCCCTCACACATCGTAATCCGTACTGACTAATCTTACCTGAACTCTGAACAACCTGCAGTGACAGACACAAAGCCAAAGTCCAACTCTTCATCTCTCTTTTCCTTTTTTAGGTCAATTTCCATTTGTTCACTCTCTTTATTATCGTCTAGATGCAGCCAGTCATCCTGAGAAGCAACAGTACTTGCAAGGTGCCTATCGGTCTTTGCTTCCTGGACTTTCTCTACATACTGTTCAGTTACCGCCTCTACAGCCTTCTCACAGGGATCTGTAAAAACGTGTTCCTCTGTAAAAGTCCAGCCTTCAGTGGTCTCACCGAGAGCCTGCTCTGTATCATCTCCACCTGACTGACTAAACTCTTCTTGCATTGCTGCTAGAACTTCCTTTTCCAATTGTAATGTATTGTCATATTCTTGATGAACTGTCACAAAACCTAATTCAGATATCGTACTTGAATCCAGTGATGGTGGGCCTTCCTTTGATTCCTTGTTGGTGACAGCTGAACTATCTGAGATTTCAGTGTCGTCTGGGAAAAAATCACTAAGACGTTTCTTTACTCTTGGTTTCGGCACTGGCAAACATGAGAGTTTCACTGGCGATTCTGAAGAATTATTATCCTCTGCTTGAACATTTTCCTCATTGGTTAATCTGCTTTTCCTTAAGTGTACACCAGCCACTACTTCTGCTTGGTAAACTGGGGAAAGAAGAGGAAGGTCTTTATTATGTTCCACCACTGACAGTTCTTTAGCTGTTGAAGAAATGTGTGAAGGGTTACCATGCTTTGCTGAATGTGCCTGTTCTCCATTATAAGCTTTAGAGGCTCTCTCTGTATCTGAAAAAGTGCCACTGGAATGTATATTCATACAAGGCTTTGGGATAGAATAAGTTGTTTGTGTTAAGCTTTCAGTTTCTGCAGTCACGGGTGCATCCTCTGACTTCTGAGGAGTTTTAATATTAAGTGCATCAATAGATGCATCACAAGTTATTGCTGGTTGACTTAGTTCTTGCCTATCACCAACTGCTGCTTTATCAAAGTGGACTGGTTTATCAGAATTCGTAACTGTAACATTTACATTCTGTGGCGTAATTCTCTTGTCAGTCTCAGTTGAAGGAAGATGTATCTTCTTAATGATTGAAATAGTGCCAGTTTTCTCACAAAGCTCTGGCTTTGGGATGATATTGTCAGTTGTTTTGAGTGGGCTTGGGTAGGTGGCAGGTTGTGTAGATATTACTTCTGCATTAGCATCCTTGTTTAATGACTCCACTGGGACAACTTCAGGAAGGCACTTGACAGATACACCCTTAAATTTTGGTTTGTGGTCTCGGGTTAAACTATCTTTCTTTCTAAGAGGACGTTTAGGAACTGCGTTTTCACTGTCACACTCTTTCTGTGGCGGGTCTTGAACTTTTCTTCTTTTTGGCTTCCTCCCTTGCTGCGGTACTGAACTGTCACCTTGTGGTCCATCTGAACTAACGTTTTGATCACGTGAGGCTTCTTCCAAGACAACATCCAAGTTGACTTCTCTATCTTTAGTGGCATCTGTTAGTGTCTCATTTGATGTGGGCTTCTGGGAGGTAGCATTATTTTCTTCCATGCTTATTTGTTCAGGGCTTAAGAAAAACAAAGGACAAACTTCAGAAGCATCTGTTCTTAATTTTGTCACATATTTCTACTGTGCATGCAACCACCTATTAAGACAAACCAAATCCTGATACACAACAAGTCATTAGAACAAAGCTGCACGAACAGGAAACAAAGGTTAACCTTAATATACAAAGCGACCAATATTGCAGTTCCATATTCCAGTGTCAGTACTGGCTGACTTTACCATCACAAGCATCCTGAGCAGTAAGCACTCATAAGCGAAATAAATAAATCAAAAATGTACACACCATGCAACCAGCACTCACCCTTTTTCCAGCTGACAAGAAGACAACACCACTCTAACCTCATCCTGTTCTACCTCAGTCTGCTGCCTTGGAAGTAAACCTTCAGTGCACACTGGTGTATGAACAGCAACCTTCCCTGTGAGTAATCTTTCCTCTGTATGCTCCGTGGTATGGCCGAGAGAAGCCTCAAACCTGCCCTCGATGGGAGTGGTGCAATTTGTAAAGACTTGAAAAAACTCATCCGAAGGGGTCATTGTTGCATCCAAAGAAGAGAGAGGCTTGGGTTGGTGATCAACTTCAGCTAATGCAGAGTTTGATGGCCCCAAGATTGATGCTACAGTTTCGTAACTGAGAAATGAATTCATATATGAGTGAATGAAAACTGGAACTATGTATAATTTGTCTTATCTATCAGCATGTAGCTCATTACAGAAACCAGTAAATATTGGCGATGCATTCCCATGCAAATGCAGTCTAGTAAAGTTTTCACTTCACTTAAAACTACGCATTTGAACACTAAGGGAGTTTAATATTGTGGTGGGGTGTTTTCTGTGGCTTGAGTTCAGGGGAGGGGTGGTGGAGTGGGTTCAGGGGTCAGCGCCATGTGAGGCTGGTTAACCTGGACCTGGCGTGGAGGTGGAGTCAGAGTGACAATGTCGCCTGTGCATACTGGTACAGTGTCAAATAAAGTGAAAACTGCATCAGAAGCACAAATGGCATGTCGGGACTACGACTAGACAGAGTATGTTACAGTGGCGCCGGTAGCTGAGCGAGCAGGACAGGCCTTCTACATCATCGGCCCTCCGACACCCTCCCCCAGTCCAAGAGTGACATAAAGGGCTGCAGTAAGGTGTTATGGGAGTACACATTGGGCTATGGTGGATTCGAGCTGCACGCAGACCCTGGTCCACCAAACCTTGTGCTGACCGGGGGCGTTGTTGGAAGCAGAGTGGGTGGAAATCAAGAATGTGGATATCCATTAATATCCCATAGTGCCGGTGAATTAAATGCACAGACTTAAGGCTGTGGTTAGCTCCCGACTTTCACACCCCTTAATGCTGGGAGCAGATTTGAATGAATTTAGAAAGCTAATGGGTGTCTGTAGGGGTGACATGTCAGTTTAATTCAATTAAATTTTATTTATATAGTGCCATATCAGAACAACAGTTGCCTCAAGGCACAGCACAGCGATAATGCAAGATCATGCAGACTCTAGCGAGATGGAAACAACGGGGTCTTCCAGTGATTCCCTCCATGGAAGATTTTCCACTAGAGCAGTCTCGTGAAGATACTACACTCAGCTTTGATCAAGTGATGAATGGTTTTCTCTCAGTGCCACTTTAGCTCACTGGGATAAGCATGCGGCCATATGCCGTACAGCTGAAAGCTGCTGGCCTTGGTTTAAATCCGACCCGTGGCGTTTTGCCACATATCTTCCCCTCTCTCTGCTTTCCTGTCACTCTTAACTTTATCTATTGAATAAAGCCAAAAAAGTGGTCTGCCTAGTGCATCCTGCCCAGAATGTCTTCTGGCCTGATAAATCTTTTAAGACCAGCGTCTACCACCCTGACACTGACAAGCTGGTGGATTGGATGAACAAGACAAGTCAACGAAGTCAAGATAAGAATGAAAGTAATGGGTATCACTGGCTAGATCCTCCTTTTTTTGCAGTGCAGCAGGTGGCCCAGGCCTCCACTGAATTTTTCTCCCTTTCAGTTGGTGTTTGGCAGGAACCCACAGGGAGTGTTGGACCTAATTAAAGAAAAATGGGATGAAGGTCTCACCCAGGGAAAAATAAAATTAGATACATCCTGGACCTGAGAGCAAGGCTTTAGTCCAGTTTTCACAGGAGAATCTTCCCCCTGCCCAGTAACATCAGCAGTGGCTGTACAAGAGAGGGACTAGGCCAAGACATTTTTCACCAGGAGATTTTGTATTGCTCCCTTCATCAAGCTCACAATTACTCACCAAGTGGCAAAGACCCTCGGTGGTCAAACAGGGAGTGGTTGATATTGACTATGAAGTGGTGCGGTCAGACAGGGGTGAAGCCACACAAATACACCACCTCAACCTCCTAAAAGAATGGAGAGAGGCTGAAACTGCTTCTCTGGTGAGCTCGGTTAAGGATCGAGATGAGTTGGAGCCCAACGTACCAAATTCAACCATTCCCCAGCTTACCCCATGTCCCAGGTCGACAAACTCCTAGACCAGTTCAGCACTGCTTGCTTTTTCACAATGCTGGATTTAACCAAGGGGTTGACCAACGTGGACGAGGCTGACTAAAAGAGCCAGCCTGTGGCACATAAAGATAAAGTGAAAACTGCACCGTGAGCACAAACAGTTTGTGTCATGTGCGTCGTGTCAGAACTACAACTACACAAAGCATGTTACAAGTATAGAATAAACTGGACGCTGAAATATGAGACTCTGTCTAGGATTATTAATAAGCAACCCATGCTTAATGCAATTGTTCTGAACTTACACTTACCCTTTGTGGAAAACACCCACAATAGCACCCACTAATCCAGAGATATCTTTTTCCTTTTCTGATAGAGAGGATTCTCCTTTTTTTTCTGTTATTGTTCCTTCAGCTTCCAATAGTTCCCAACCTAAGATTCCCACCAGCTCAGATCTTTCCAATGGTTTCTTCACCGTTAGGTCTTCCTCTCCTGCTGTCCTCTCTATTTGAGATTCTCTGAGGACCCGAATATAAAGGATTTTAAAGCTTGGTCGTTAAAACTTAATTAGCACTAAAATTATAATATCATGAAATTCAACGTCATATTTGTGGTCAGTTTACCATGCAATCTAAATATACCATTTGCTGGCCCAAGCAGTACATGTTAGGCAAACACTAAATGCAAAAAACCCAAAAAGAGCACTGGGCACGTCCACTTACCTATTATCTACATTAACATCTATGTTTTGCTTGGCACCAATTTTAAGTTTCTCCTCTGTTTAAAAGAAAAATCAAATAGATTAAAATATAAGGCAAAGAAAGATAAATCCGAGCTTTATATTAACATTACAAATGTCTCACCATATGAAAGTTCTGTGCTTGGACGGCTACCAGATGCAAAGGAAACACCAGGATTTCCTGTGTCTTTGAGATATGACTCTGCATGAGGTAATTCTTGCAAGTTCTGCTTCTTAGTTGCAGGTGGCACAGGCATTGTTTTTGCAATTGGATTCAATTGCAAAATACTGGGGAACCCAGGAATTTGAGTGAGTTTTGGACACGATGGAGCCATTGCTGCCATGTTCTTAATTTCATCTTGTTTATGGTCTTGTTTTGCAGGAAACTCTGCAATGCTATTTCTTTTATTGTGTAGGTTTTTCAACAAGATCTTGTTGAATGTGGCCACGGTTTGTATGTTCATAGATTCAGCACTATGCCTTCTGGCTGATGGAAAACCTGGGATGCATGAAACACATGGAGCAGAAGAGTTGAGGCTGACCATATTTGGTGATTTGTTTGTAATTTGAGCAGACGGAAAACCGGATGCTCTGGCTTTTTTGGGGCAAGATCCCACTTGTGCTATCATATTTATGTTGAAGGAATCCGACTTGTCCTGTTGTGTAAGTACCACAAACATTTCTGCCATTTTCTTCTGAGGCCTTGACAAAATTGTGTTTGTTTCACTTAGCCAACCTGTGCTTGGTACTGGAGTCATGGATGCAAATCCCTTGATACTTGAAGCACTGGGGCAATAAGGTACAAAACTTATTCTGGATTTAATGTTGGAATTGTAATGGGGTGCAGACTGGAATCCAGGGATTCTGGAGTTTTCTGGGCAAGCTGGGGCCATTAAATGCATAATCTCTGCATTTTGATTTGGAACATCTTTAAGAAAAACTGTCTCCTTTGGATTTTTACGCAAAGTATATGGATCTAAAAGCCACTGGGATTTTAAGTCCACCTTGAGTGAGGCAAACCCTGGCAAACTTGATACTTGCGGGCAAGCAGGTAGGAGACTTAGGATATTGTATTTAGTGACAGTAGGAAAGCCTGGAATCAATGATGATCTTGTACAAGATGGAACTAAAGGAAGCATGTGGCTTGGTTTGTCTATGATCACTGGTGAGCCGATTATGCTAAGATGAGTATTCCTTTGTGGTCTGTGCATCAATAAATCCGTTTCAGATGGCCATCCCACGTTCAGATGTGATTCAATTGATGAAAATCCAGGTACAGTAGAAATTACTGGACACAAAGGAAGGAGGTTGACCATATTCAGGCCATGAATTCTGGGACATGGAACAGATGGGAAACCAGGAATACTTGAAACTTTGGGACAAGTTGGTACAAGGAAAACCATCAATTTCATTACTCTCTCATTGCTTTTCATTTTGCTCTCTCTGTCCATCTGCTTTTCTTTTATTCTTGGTTCAAACAGTGGTTCCTTGTTTATTATCCAGTCTTTTAAATCATAAGATGATGGAAATCCGGCTATTTGTGACAGTTTGGGGCATGAGTATGAAAGACTGAGCATATCTGTCATATCTGCAACATTATACAATCTGGGATTTGGCACAGAGGGAAACCCAAAGATGCACGAATTCCTTGAGCAACTTTGTGCAAGAGAAACAATTCCATTCATGTTTTTAGGTATTTTATCGAGCTCCATTACTAACACGAGCTCCTTTTCAGTCGGCTTCTCCCACAATGGCTGATGAATGGTGTTCCAGTTTTTGCTGTCAGCTTTCTGCAATGATGGAAAACCAGCTATACTGGAGACAGTGGGGGAAGATGGAAGGAGACTGAGCATTCTAGACTCATTACAGATTACTGTCGGTGCAAAAACAGATGGAAATCCTGGGACAGAAGCTTCTTTTGGACAAATCGAGGCAAAAGTTGACATTACCTTCATTTCACCATGGTCAAGGCTATATTCAGTCATTACTATGTTGGGTTTTGCTTGTTTTACAGCTAAAGGTTTATAATCTGTTATCCAATTTTTACTGAAAGGATTCTCCAATAATGAGGGAATGCCTTCAATTAGAGAGATTTTTGGACAAGAACCTAAAATGCTGTTTTTAGCCAATCCACAATTTACCATAGTAGATTGTGGAATCACGGTGATGTCTGTTACTGAGGAATTCTCTGGACATGTTGGCGTCAAAACTCCCAGTTTTTCAATTCCATCCTTCTCTCCTAGTAACACTTCTTTTTCAGTCAAGGCACTAAATTCTTCTTGTGATATCTTTGATCTGTTGTCAACAACAGATTCTGAGCCAGATACATCTGGACCAAAGTGATTTATATCCACTGGACTTTTTGGAAGAAAAGCATAACTGTATTGAGATACAGATGGGAATCCTGGATTTCTAGCCTTCCTGGGGCAAGAGCGTGCCAGTGAAACCATTTCCTTCTTCTCACTTTCATTCTCATCTAATGAAGATGGTGGTAATATTCCCTGT
This sequence comes from Oreochromis niloticus, assembly GCF_001858045.2. Taxonomy (NCBI): domain Eukaryota; kingdom Metazoa; phylum Chordata; class Actinopteri; order Cichliformes; family Cichlidae; genus Oreochromis; species Oreochromis niloticus. Next base: position 3,088,232 of record NC_031967.2, read on the forward strand.
ATTTGAGATTGTTTCTTCCAGATTAGCTTTCGATCAACACGCCACTGTTTTTCATCATCTAGTGGCATTTTGGATGGCATGCCAGCAATGTTTGTCAATCTGGAACAGGTTTCCAAAAAATTAACCTGTTTATAGCCAGTTTCAGGCGTCACACAACTTTGCACAAATCGTGCACTAGGCTGGGAAACGTTTTTATCTATTTCTAGATATACGTGTCCTTCTGGGTGAAGACCAAGTTCTGTGGTTGCAATTTCAAATTCTTTTGATGACTTTTTCCAAGTAGATTCATTGTGCAAAAGGGATTCAGTTGTTTGTTTAGAAGTAGCAGGAAATCCAAATGTGCTGCTGATGGTTGGGCCAGGCAACAGTATCCCAGCTTTTCTATTTGTCTCCATTTTATCCCCAGCAGTGCTCAACATGGATGCACAGGTGAACGATGGGTGCGTGTCAGCCATTTCTTTCATCGTCTCACTGTCTTTCTGTGGTGCTTTTCTAATTTCCTCTGTAGTCACCTTTGGTAGCTCTTCCCACAGAATGATCCTGTCTGCAGGATAATTTTCTGTAGTCATTTTTGGTAGCTCTTCCCATTGAATGGTGTTATTATTTGGAGGTTTTTGTGGTTGCTGTTCAGTGTTTTTAACTTGGGTTTGGAATAGTGGTTTTGTAGCGCCAATCGAACATGTGGACTGAAGTAAAACCATGTTTTCATCACTAAAGAGAAGGTAAATACAAAGTCACAGTCAATACTCTACAAAGTGAAGGAGGAGGATGCCACAATAATATAATAAATGTATTAGATCATTTTATCAAAGATCAATGCAATTCAGGTTATCTTCATACTAATACAGTGGAAGTCGTGTACAGGGTTAGGGTCACTGTGAAGTAGATATACAATCATGTTAAAAATCCTTTTTTAAAAATAGCATGCTTTAATAAAGCATTACTACTATTCTTTGGTCCTTTAATAACTTCATAATGTCATGCATGGTCATTTGTCACAACAAACAGTCCTTTCAGTACTAAGACACCACACTCAAGAACTGCACCCCACAAACAAAGCACCAAGTCACAACACTTTGCCTAGATGATTCCACAGCGACTGTGCAACAGTTTTGGTCATTTGTTCTGACTTTGTTGCAATGTGTAGTCTTTGATTACTTTTTTATTTATTTTCATTTTTGCTTTATATTCAGTGCTTTTAGCTGCAACCAGTGTTGTTCAGTAACATCACTATTGCTGGACATGTGACAATAACAACAACTGAAGCTCATCTCAGAAAAAGAGCATAATTAATGGCATCCAGAGCAGAGGTCAGGTATCACACTCACTTACACTTAGCTGCTCTCACTGTTTCCACCATACCACTAATACCATAATCTGACATAATGGCAACCAGTGACTCTGAAAGTGACTTCAGTGATCTCAGCTCCTTTAGCAACACTCTCTCTCCTTTCTAACTTTAACTTACTTTATAACTTTAGCAACCACAAAAAGTTCAAAACTACACAACTGATACAAACTACAAACTACAAATAACAATTTTGCCAGCTGGTGTTTAGCTGTAACAATGTATCACATCACTGCATCACAATGCAAAGCAAGGGACTAGCAATCACAAATAGTGGCCTGTCAGGAACTGAGTGCCACATTTCACAATTCACATTTCTAAAAACAGAATCAAAAAGCAGAAGTTTCAAAAATTCACCCAGAAACATCACAAAGGGAACTCAAACACTGTTTTCAAAGCAACAGCAAAATCAGATCAGATCTAAAATCTGATTGGTCTGACCTTCCCATAACTTTCCAACCCTGTTCTGTTGAGATGATGGTTGATGGACTTGAATTTCAGAATATGATCTCAGCAGCCTTGATGGGAAAGGGTATGACTTCTTTGCAGCTTGGTTAGAGACAATATATCAGCCATAACTCGACTTGACAGAAACCTTACTAAAGAAATGTGGATGCTGTTGACCGTTTCCTTGAGGTGGATGTAGCTGCTCTGAGGTAGAGCAGGTCATCTACTAAGGTTAAGGAAGGTTAGAGGTTTGATCCCAGGCTGCTCCAGTCTGTACGCCAAATATCTTTGGGCAAGATCCAAACTCCATGTTGCTCTCCGATGCGTCCATCTTTTCAAAGCATGCCACACATTCTGTGATTTTTTTGGGGATTGAAATGGCATGGGGTGGTTTTTATATATTGTAATAAAAAATTGCATCAAGCTGCACAAATTCCTGTCTGCTTGAGCTCACCATTTGGACAGCTTTGAAGTATTTTTGTATTTATTTCATTTATTTATTCTCTTGATCTCGAGGCTGTTTTGTTGCTCAGTAAATACATCTTCTTCTTACAATTATGACACTATTATCATTTATTAAAAGCAACACTTCCTGAGTCACATTAAACATTATGTAATAAAAAAATAAATAAATACTTTTTTTATATTCCCCACCAAAATCATCTTCTTGTGTAACTATTTACAGTTCAGGTGCTATTTTTAAATCACTTAAAGTAAGTCCTGTTTTGACTTCCTGCACTTGTAAAGTTGAATACTTGCAGAAAATAAACTAAATGTGTGTTTTTAGCTGAGCAAAATTTCCTGTTGAAGATCGCTGCTCATGTGAGCTGAGTCTCTGAGTAGCATTCAGCAGGTTTATTTGACGAATACATCGTCTCCAAGCCAAAAAGCCAAATCTCAGTTGTGCGGTGAGACCACGAGCATGATCGTTGTTTTTTCAAAATTCACTTTTTGTGTTTCCTAAATTTGTCTCACATGGACAGCAGTGAAACTGTTGCGTAGCATGCTAGCATGTCATTTTGTTACAGTGAAAACTTGGGGATTTGTTGGTCACACAAACACAATCTTTGCCCACCTCACTACTCAGATTTGTTTCACTTTGACTTTGTTAAAAAATGCAAATCCAATTAAAAGTTCTGACAAAGCACAAACGGAGAGAACATAACTTCCAGACAATGTTCTAAACACAGCAGCTTCAAATAAAGTGGCTCAGAATTGCAAGAGAATAAAGTGTAAAGGCTTTTCATTTTTATAGGCCAATTAAAAAAAGATAACTACACGAATGAAGTACTCTCGAAACTACAGTTTGATAGAACCATAAGCAAAAATGTTGCGATATGGGAACGTGGATTATTGCTAAACAATCATGAAAACACAGCAAATGTTTAGAAGTGCCAAACTCAAGCAGCCTGCAGGGCCAACTTACCCCGCTAATGCTTTGGCAGTGTCCAGTCCAAACGCTGTATCTCTTTTCCTCTCTGAAGCTCTGACCTGCTCTGACCTTTGGCTGGCTCGGCCTCCAGGGTTAGAGGCTAATAACATACAGTTCAGAAAGTTAGCCATGCAGTCAGTGCTGTAGGCCTTACCCCACTGAATGCTGACTTGATGCTTACCTGTGGGTGCCGTGCACTGGTTATCCTCTTCATTCAGAGTGCTCAGCTGTCTTTTGAACTCTAATAAGAAGGAAAAGCAAAGATACGATTTTACAAATCAAGCTAAAAAACGAGGTTCATGTGCCATCACGCTAGCATAGTGGCTACACTCTTGTCTGTGCTGAACCTAACCATGTGCATGTACCTGCATCATGTTCACAGACTGAAAGAGAAGAGGAAAGATGCAGAGAAGGTGAGGGGGTCTCTAATGCAGATGTGACCTGAGGTTTCCAAAAAGAAACATATCCAGACCCTCCGCTGGGTTTCTCATCTAAAGGCTGAGCAGTGGGCGGAGAAGATGAAGCTGATAGGAAAGAAAACAAGAAGGGAAAAACCGAGACAAATGAATGAAAGAGACAGAAGTACAGCAAGCAGCCTCTGATCAACATGGCAGAGTACTGGAGCTGGGTTTAAAGTAGAGCAGAATTACATGGCATCTCTAGTCTCTGCTTTTTCTGCAGAAGTGCAGCTTGTCCAGGATCACTGACAAAGGGATGCAGAGACGTGGGAGAGTGGGCAAGCTGTGCTAGAGGGACCTGAGATTTAGGAGGCCTCCATTCAGTCTGCCAGGAAGCTGGAAACAAAGGGGAAAACATGGGAGGACAGAGTAAGGAAAAACCACAGGTAAAGGCAAAGTAAAGGGCGTGGAAAATATCTGCTTGGTCTACACTTTCATCTCTGTGCCTTTACCTGACTCTGGGGAAAACGGGAGACTTGTAGGTCTGATATGGGCAGACCCCATATCAGACTCTAGCAGAGGTGGGGCAAGCTTTTCAGAGGTGGAGCAGGCTTTGAGAGCAGGACGTGGTGGAGGTATAGGGAAAGAGCTGAGTAGAGCTGAGGATGATGAGGAGGAAACAGAGGAAAAAGAAGGACCACTCTGCTCTGTACGTGCACTAGGACAGGCTGAGGAAAGAAAAGAAAAGAAAAGAAAAGAAAAGAAAAGAAAAGAAAAGAAAAGAAAAGAAAAGACAGTTATCGCTGCATCATTGTGATAATCAAGACAGCAAACTTTTCACATGTGAAAATATACTAAGGAAACCAGGTAAGCTTACCTGTGCATGCAGAATACTACATACAACATCTGCTGCATGACACACTACTTTGTGTAAAACACTACATTTGGCAGCAGTTTTACAACTTTTCCAGGTTAGATTTAGTTTTTGTATTTAACATATGAAAGTATTTATTCTACTGTTGTTTTCAAAGCTATGACATCAGAGCTCTGGCAATGCTTAATTTATTGATCTGTTATCAAAATACATTCAGATCAGTAAGTCTTGTACCCAAATGCTGAATGAGAGTCAAAATAATAATTTAGCTCATTCTCAATATGTAAACTATGCTTGTAATGATGGGTCCACACAGGAAGTGACCAGCAGTGCCGTGGGGCCAGAGGCCACTGAGACAGGAACAGCCTGTGAAGCGATGGGTCAACTTTATTTATAAAGCACTTTAACCACCTACCAACATGCTCGGCTTCCCTCTATCACATCTCAGGACCAAACTGGTTTTATCATAGGAAGACATGGACTCTTTATTTGGAATATTGTGCAGGCCTCCCTCTCTCAGACAGATTATCCTGTCTCTCAATGCATAGAAAGCTTTCCACCAGGTAGAATGGGATTATTTACATTACAGCCTTTCTAAATGTAGGTTTAGTGAATGCTTTCTATCATCTATAAAACCATTATACTCATCTCCTTTGGCAAACTAACAAAGATAAATCCCCCTATTTTGTTCCCTTCAGTCTTTGCTTCATTTACCCAGCTGGAACAACGGTACGGTCTCACAGGTAACCAGATTTTAAGTATCTTCAGATTAGACATTTTGCTCGATCTAACCTGATCGATTTCTCACATCAAACACCAAAGACTCTGCTCAACAATATAACAGAGGACCTTGGATGGCGACTGAAGGATGACACATGGGAATCAGTTCTGAGAAGAGTTCGTTCATCATCCCTGTGTGCAAAGAGAAACTGCTGAGATCTATCCTGATTTAAATCCCATGTGTAGGCTATAGATCTCGTCCTCGTCTCGGTAAATTCTGGACGGAGATATTTAAAACACTTTTTAGGTTTTTGGGACTCCTGCCTGTCCCGTCCAGCCAAGAAAAATGCCCAACAAATTTATTTTCCCAAGTGGACCACTACGGCTTTTGCTATGCTGGTCCACTTGACTGTCATAGTTTGTTCAATTTTTATTATTTATATTTTTTATTACAATCAGAACGTACAGGACCGGGCGACAGGAAAGAGAAAGACGAGGGAGAAAAGATAGAAAGAAACTGAAAATCTGCTCGATCACCTGCTGAAAAAAGAATCAACACAGCAGGGAAACCACAGCACCAACCAACATGAGCATCAGTTACAGTGAGCAATAAATATCGAATGTTACCGAGCAGCATACAGAGCTAATAATGCATATGGTTAGAGGCATCAGTCAACCACAATAGTGTGTGTCTGTGTGTGTGTGTGTGTGTGTGTGTGTGTGTGTGTGTGTGTGTGTGTGAGAGAGAGCTTGTATTCAGAAGGTTTCTCCATGTAAGTGTCTAATAGTGGGCGTGGGGAGGAGCAGGAGGTCCTGAGTTAAGCCTTTCTCAATTCCAAGACAAGAAGCAACTACCAAGATTTCCAGGATAGCATTGGTTGGATAGGACAGCACATCCATGAAATGGTTACCCAGGCAACCTAAGACAGGAACATCAGCTGCTAGCCACCAACTAAAGCGACAGAGCAAAGTATCACTTCCTGTGTGGGCCCACCTTTAGTTTACCTGGTTTTATCAGATTTTATTTCCTTTATACATTTTATGGTATGTTTGCTTAAATGGATGTTTTTCCCTGAAGTGCAGCATTAGCCTAAATATATAAATACCATTATACATGATGCATCTGCTCTAATGTCAATAAGAACAGAGTAGAATGGGATTCCTTGCAAAGAGGTTTGTTTTGTAAAAAACAAACGTGTTTCCAAGGAATTCGAGGATTGAGGGAGATAGAAAGATGGATCAGAGGTTAAAGGGGAATTGTGAAGAAATTAAAGAGAGGAAACCTTGGGCCTTCAAGCCTTCAGTTGAAGAGGAGCCAAAATGGAAGCTTTGGGGCCTTTGAGGAGCTGAAATGTCCACGAGACGCCAGCAGAACATGTCCAGGAAGCGCCAGAATCAGAAGAGCAAAGAAAGCAGTGTGAAGACAAAAGACAAATAATGAGAGCAAGTGAGAATATGCAGACTGTTAACTGCACTACAACCAGAAGACAGGATTAAATACTGACTGAATCTGCGTTTATGAAAATGCACATGAGAGGTGAAGGAGAGCGTGCAGTGGAGATGAGTTTGATGGCAGGAGTAGCCTAAAGTTGGGAGTTTTCAGCTTCAGTTATTGCAACATTACAGGGAGTGCAGAATTATTAGGCAAGTTGTATTTTTGAGGAATAATTTTATTACTGAACAACAACCATGTTCTCAATAAACCCAAAAAACTCATTAATATCACAGCTGAATGTTTTTGGAAGTAGTTTTTAGTTTTAGCTATTTTAGGGGGATATCTGTGTGTGCAGGTGACTATTACTGTGCATAATTATTAGGCAACTTAACAAAAAACAAATATATACCCATTTCAATTATTTATTTTTACCAGTGAAACCAATATAACATCTCCACATTCACAAATATACATTTCTGACATTCAAAAACAAAACAAAAACAAATCAGCGACCAATATAGCCACCTTTCTTTGCAAGGACACTCAAAAGCCTGCCATCCATGGATTCTGTCAGTGTTTTGATCTGTTCACCATCAACATTGCGTGCAGCAGCAACCACAGCCTCCCAGACACTGTTCAGAGAGGTGTACTGGTTTCCCTCCTTGTAAATCTCACATTTGATGATGGACCACAGGTTCTCAATGGGGTTCAGATCAGGTGAACAAGGAGGCCATGTCATTAGTTTTTCTTCTTTTATACCCTTTCTTGCCAGCCACGCTGTGGAGTACTTGGACGCGTGTGATGGAGCATTGTCCTGCATGAAAATCATGTTTTTCTTGAAGGATGCAGACTTCTTCCTGTACCACTGCTTGAAGAAGGTGTCTTCCAGAAACTGGCAGTAGGACTGGGAGTTGAGCTTGACTCCATCCTCAACCCGAAAAGGCCCCACAAGCTCATCTTTGATGATACCAGCCCAAACCAGTACTCCACCTCCACCTTGCTGGCGTCTGAGTCGGACTGGAGCTCTCTGCCCTTTACCAATCCAGCCACGGGCCCATCCATCTGGCCCATCAAGACTCACTCTCATTTCATCAGTCCATAAAACCTTAGAAAAATCAGTCTTGAGATATTTCTTGGCCCAGTCTTGACGTTTCAGCTTGTGTGTCTTGTTCAGTGGTGGTCGTCTTTCAGCCTTTCTTACCTTGGCCATGTCTCTGAGTATTGCACACCTTGTGCTTTTGGGCACTCCAGTGATGTTGCAGCTCTGAAATATGGCCAAACTGGTGGCAAGTGGCATCTTGGCAGCTGCACGCTTGACTTTTCTCAGTTCATGGGCAGTTATTTTGCGCCTTGGTTTTTCCACACGCTTCTTGCCACCCTGTTGACTATTTTGAATGAAACGCTTGATTGTTCGATGATCACGCTTCAGAAGCTTTGCAATTTTAAGACTGCTGCATCCCTCTGCAAGATATCTCACTATTTTTGACTTTTCTGAGCCCGTCAAGTCCTTCTTTTGACCCATTTTGCCAAAGGAAAGGAAGTTGCCTAATAATTATGCACACCTGATATAGGGTGTTGATGTCATTAGACCACACCCCTTCTCATTACAGAGATGCACATCACCTAATATGCTTAATTGGTAGTAGGCTTTCGAGCCTATACAGCTTGGAGTAAGACAACATGCATGAAGAGGATGATGTGGACAAAATATTCATTTGCCTAATAATTCTGCACTCCCTGTAGCTATAACAATGACTTCCAGCATCACAACAGGATATAATGAGTAAGAAATATCAACTTGATATGGCGAGTTGTAGTTTCATCCTAACTTTACTAAGAATAGGTGTAAATCCATGAAAATACACTCCTTTAACAGAAAGTGCTTCAGCTCTGCAACTGATGCAACAGATGCATTGATGCATTAAATCAAATGCAGATAATCTCTTTAAAAATGGGCTCTCAGGGTCAAAGAGAAGAAAGGCAAGCACACAAAATTAGTAACATCTGTTGACGAGTACCTGATCCAACAGTGTGCTGGAAGATTTTGGGGAGTACAGGAAGGTGAGAGTGTGTAAAGGCTGGCAATGAGTAGGCATCGGGAGAGGGCCGAGCTGGCTGGGTAGTGCTTGGCGGTTGTGCGTGGGTTTGCAATAAGAACGATGGAGCAGATGGATCAGGGACTGGCAGTGACAGGAGAGGATACGATGGTGCTGAAAAGGTGGAAGAAATGCCAGAAGACCTTTTCCAATCAGTCTCTGAGGTCACTGAGTGAAAGATACGAATGCACAGGGATAAGGGAGAAGACGGAAAATAAAGAAATGAAATAAAGGTCAGAAGGAAACAGAGAACAAGCAGAAATAAAAAAAAAATAATGACTGGCTCTAACAAATAAAAAGGTCATGTTGGACACTGATTTTAACCCATCAAATCAGTTTTAGGCCAAACCTTTAGGTCAAACTAATATAACTCTTGTTCCAGTGGCCCAATCAAAAAATTGTAATGATTTCTAAAAGCAGCAACTCTGTGCTTTTCAGTGATATTAGGGTCACTATGGTCCTCCCAGGCAAGGCGCCACATCCAGAGCTTGTCAAATAACACAGAAAACAACAAAAACAAAACAATGTTTTAAAAAAACACAAAAAAAGAACCAAATGCCAATAAAATGTCTGTTTTCTGCAGAGCTCCATCACACTCACTCGCTCTCTCTTCTCTCAACCAAACTTTAATGCAACACCATGCCTGGGATTACCGTAATGTACCTAATAAAACTGAAAAGCACAAAGTCACTGCTTTTAGGAAGCAAATGAATTTTTTCATTTCAGCAAATGCTTCAGGAGTTACATATGTTTAGAAAAAAACATTGGAAAATGCACGGCGACAGGTTAGGCTTTAGATCAGGGGTGTCAAACTCCAGTCCTCGAGGGCCGCTGTCCTGAAACTTTTCCATGTGTCCCTGCTGCAACACATCGGAATAAAATTATTAGGTCATTTGCAAGACTCTGTAGAACTTGGCTGCATGCTGAGGTGGCAGTTCAGCCATTTGATTCATTTTACAGCAGCTCATGAGTGAATGAACATGGTGCAATAAAAGTACTTTTAGTTGTACATTTTTTCAAAAACTTACATTTATTTAAATTTAATTGAGTAGGGTTAGGGGTCGCCACCTCAGCATGCAGTCAAGTTCTCGAGTAACATCTCTAAAATTAGAAATGTCCTGTCTCAGAGTGAAAAACTAGTTCATGCATTTATTACTTCCAGGCTGGACTACTGTAATTCATTATTATCAGGATGTCCTAAAAACTCCCTGAAAAGCCTTCAGCTGATCCAAAATGCTGCAGCAAGAGTCCTGACAGGGACTAGAAAGAGAGAGCAGATTTCTCCTGTTTTGGCTTCCCTTCATTGGCTTCCTGTTAAATCCAGGATTCAAAATCCTGCTCCTCACATACAAGGTCTTAAATAATCAGGCCCCATCTTATCTTAATGACCTTGTAGTACCATATCACCCTATTAGAGCACTTCGCTCTCACACTGCAGGCCTACTTGTTGTTCCTAGAGTATTTAAAAGTAGAATGGGAGGCAGAGCCTTCAGTTTTCAGGCCCCTCTTCTGTGGAACCAGCTTCCAGTTTGGATTCAGGAGACAGACACTATCTCTACTTTCAAGATTAGGCTTCAAACTTTCCTTTTTGCTAAAGCATATAGTTAGGGCTGGACCAGGTGACCCTGAATCCTCCCTCAGTTATGCTGAAATAGGTGTAGGCTGCTGGGGGATTCCCATGATGCACTGGGTGTTTCTTCTTCATTCACTATGTGTTAATAGATCTCTCTGCATTGAATCATACCTGTTATTAACCTCTGTCTCTCTTCCACAGCATGTCTTTATCCTGTCTTCCTTCTCTCACCCCAACTGGTCGCAGCAGATGGCCCCGCCCCTCCCTGAGCCTGGTTCTGCCGGAGGTTTCTTCCTGTTAAAAGGGAGTTTTTCCTTCCCACTGTCGCCAAAGTGCTTGCTCATAAGGGGTCATATGATTGTTGGGTTTTTCTCTGTATGTATTATTGTAGGATCTACCTTACAGTCAGTATAAAGTGTCTGAGGCGACTGTTGTTGTGATTTGGCGCTGTATAAATAAAACTGAATTGAATAGAGAGTCTTGCTAATGACCTACTAACCGTACTCAGGTGTGTTGCAGCAGGGACACATGAAAAAGTTTCAGGACACCCGCCCTCGAGGACTGGAGTTTGACACCCTGGTTTAGAGGGTTAAAGGAAAGTCACAGATGCAGATATGAAAGTGGGTTTTTGTGTTATTTTTAAGAAAACATATGTGAGTGTGGAAAATGGAAGAGAGGAACTGAAAGGAGGAAGAGAAATTGTAATAAATTCACAGAAGTTAGAATTACCTGTGGGGCCTGATTCAACTACAGGCCTCCAGGCCAGATCATGAACTCTTTCAGTGGAGGAAGCAGAGGCTTTTTTATGAAGAAAGAAAACAGCAGGCAGAGAGATTAAAAGAATGGAAAGCACATTTTATATAGGAAACCAAAAAGGAAGCAGCAACATTTAAGGAAAATAAGTTCAAATAGAAACAGAATAGAGAGAAGGGGCATAATTTCCTCCCTCCAACACGAGTCTAAGCTAAAAACAGTTTCTAAAACGCTTCATTCATGTGGCCTTGATTCCATATCTACCAGAAACAGAACAAATCTGTTTGGAAGTGCCATGAAAAAATATGTGCCCTTTTCCAGATCTCTTAGTTTTTTCAGATTTGTTGTTACAAATCAAGCAAATTTTAATATCAGCCAAAGATAAGGAGAATAAATACAAAATACAGTGCAATACAACAAAGTTACGATTTCATTATTGGAACAAAGCCATCCAAATCTACCTGGCCTTCTGTTAAAAAGTAATTGCTGCCTAATTAAATCTTGAATTAACTGTGACTAACTGCCTCCAAACCTAATAACTGGTTGTGCCACACTTGGCAGCAAGAACTACAATCAAGTGTTTGCAATAACTGGAAATGAGTCTTTCACATCGCTGTGGAGGAATTTTGGCTCACTTCCTTGCAGAGTTCAGACTTTTAGCAGATTGTTTTAGTCATTCAGAGGTGGACTTGCTGGTGTGTTTTTCAGATCATAGTCCTGCTGCATAATCCCAGTGTGCTGGAGTTTCCTGCCCTGAACTGCTGACTGGAGATTCTCTGATTTTCTGGATTCATGGTTCCATCAATCATAGTAATCTCTGCTGGTCCTGAAGCAGGAAAGCAGCTCCAGACCATCCCAGCACCACCTCCATGTCTGTTGTTGGTATCATGTTCTTTTTATTAAATATAGTGTTAGTTTTTGTAGTCAAACCTTCCAAAAAGTTAATCTTTTGTGTCATCAGGTCAGAGAATATTTTCTTAAAAGTCTTGGAGGTCATCAAGTAGTTTGTTGGCTAATGCGAGACGAGCCTTTGAGTTCTTGAGTTCTCCTGATGCAGGTGAGGCCTGCAGTTCTTTAGATGCTGTTCTGGATCTTTTAAGGCCACCTGAATGAGCCGTGATTGTGCACTTAGAGTAATATTGTTGTTATAGGCCGGCCACTCCAGAGAAGGATCACCTCTGTTGGTTGGCTGGAGTCCCAAACACTTTCCAGACTGATAGAAGTCAATGACTACGTTGCTCAGCTGTTTTCCAGTTTCTTTCAATCGTGGCATGAAATCCTGCTTTTATTTAGTCAGCATCACTTTGTCACGCAGGTTCTAGTCAAGTGATTTCTTGATTCGTAGGTCTGACAGTAATTAGGCCCGACTGCCACGATATCTTGTCAATCACATTGAATTCAACATTTAATAATGTGAGTAGGGAGTACTGCTCTACTGCGATAGCGCATGTTGATGGTGTCATCAAGCTGCGCCTGTTTTGGCCGAAAGCATCACAGCGGCTACATGCAATATCATCTGCAAATTATGCCGGGCGGCAGTAACAGCGAAGAGACAAAGCACGTTTTGGAATATGAAGAAAGCCAAAATCTGCGCTTCCTCCACTTCCCTACCATTGATTCATTAATGCGGAATCCTCTGGCAGCTGCTCTTTTCCCATGTTGTTGCAGTATATTAATGACGAACCTCGTATTGTGGATGGATTATCTCAGTTGTTCTCCTGACTCAAGTTTGGTCCGTTTACAGCATCCTGCCAGGTGATTGCATTTGTCTCTAACCATCGGGAACCCTCACGTTAACTTTTATCGAGTGGAAAAAAGTTAGCGTTCATCCTCCAGCTTCACTGTGTTTATGCTATGCTAACATAGCTGTGTAGCTAGCGATCACGTAGCACATCATTATATACCAGCTAGCCCAACTTCAGTAACCTACAAACGTCACTGCTGTTTAGTTTTCTGTCTTCATTTATGTTGGAAGTGATAGCAGAGCTGTACGTTTGAATGTTTCAGAAATCTCTGTCTGAACATGCTATATCATGGTTAGGTGGAAACTAGCGAGCTAACTTCCTGCTAACTTCTAACTCCATTAAATGTAATAAATTCTGTTTTCATGGATGCCTGGATGTTAAACTTAATTGTTACACCTGGTAAAGCAGCAACGCTGATCATTTTATTAAGGATGAAAGAATTCAGACAGTTTTTAACTCTCAGTGATGCTGCAGTGTTCGTTTGACTTTGGGACCTGAAGCAGACGAAGTTTAGGACCCAGATTACTCCGCGAGGCTCCTGACTACAGTAGCCGTAATGCTCCGACAATCCATCAAGCGGTGCGGCTTCGTGGCTTACCAAAGTCGTACATTTTTGACAGATTTTTGAGCGCTGTGTACCACATAAAATCAGTTCGAGATCAGTAAGCACAACAAGGATTCATACATAAGGCGCACCGGACTATAAGGCGCACTGTTGATTTTTGAGAAAATTAAAGCATTTTGAAGTGCGGAAAATATGGTATACAGAAGAAAAGAAAATATCGCCATATATATCGTTACCGCACATGTTTCAAATTATACCGCGATATAGATTTTAGGCCATATCGCCCAGACCTAAATTGGAGTAACTACTTGTTCACACAGGGCAGGTAGATCTCCATAGTTTTCTTCTGTTAATAAATGATTCATCATTTAAAAACTGAATTTTATATTTACTCAGGTTATCTTTGTCTTTTTAGATAGATATTTGCACTTTAAATCCAATATTTCTTGCTGCAAATTTTAAAACCTAAAAAGTGCAGGCATGCATTGACTCTTGCAGCTGAAATAATTACAAAAACTAAAAGCACTTGTAGACCTATCTAAGATTACCTCAGGTATTTATCCTAATTCATCAGACCAGACCACCCTATTTCATTGTCTCATCATCTAGTTCTGATGCTGTCAAGCCTTTCGAAGGTACTTCTGGTGGTGAACATGTACCAGCACTCTGACCAGTACATATCCATGCAGTCCCATATGCAGCAAACACAGAACCTGAACTTTTGGAGATGATATAACCCTGTTATCTAGCCGTCATATCTGGGCCTCATCATTACATTTACTACTTGTAATCACCTACTAAATGTGTGATACAGATAAACAAAAAGACATTGTGTGTCTTCCAGGCTTTGCTTTTACCTAAAAGTTGAGTATTTTGTCTTCTGTCATTTTTAGCCTGGTTGAATCAGTGCACAGGTATCCCCACAAGTCTTACCTGTAACATAAGTCATTTGTCCTGTTCCAAAGTTTGACCTTCTCTCTTCGCTGACTTCATCATCACTGTCATTAAAGTCATCCAGATTACCGATATCGTTCTGTTTTATGCTCATAAGACTGGCCAAACTCTGCATGTCCTCGTCCCTGTGATAAAAGAACAGATCAGCAGACATCACTACCTTTATCCAGCTCCACTAATATTGTCACATACCTAACAGAAAGTTTTAGATTCAATGCAAAGGTGCTGATGTCACACTAGATGTTACAGAAATTGCTGATCTGAGCGTGCTGTGCTCAAATGTCCTGATACAAATTTAACCAAAGAGATTTTTACAGACCACATATGGCCATAATCCACCCAGTAAAACCTCAAAAACTTGGAGATTTGGTTGGAAATCTACAGAGAAAAGTACTCTTCACTGCTCCTGGAACATCATAAAAAATAATAAATAAAAATGCTTCTTGAGTTGACTTACGTGGCCTTGCCTTCCCTGAGAAAGATGCAAGACAGGTTGAGTTTCAGTGTGGCTTCCACCACTTTCACAGAGAGTGGTTTGAGCGTCAGTGTTAAATCGTACTGGGCTGGTGTGGCACTTGCATACTTCTTCATATTGACATCAGCTGACGCCAGCACTTTTTTACATCCTTTTGTCTCCTGATTACAAAAAATAGAGTTCAAGTTTGAATACACACACATTCATTAATCCCAAAGATAATTAGTCCCCACTCAACAACAACACATCTCGAGGGCTAACCACATACAGTATGACATGCCGTAACACTGCCCCCGCCATCTTTTTACTCTAAGTATTTTTTTGAGTGATTATGGATACAGTTTACGAAAAAAAGAAAAGAAAAAGGGGAAACACAAAAACTGGTTACATTGAATATAAAACAGAGCTTCTCATGTTAGAAAATAAGGGGAAGAAAAAACAGAAAACAAACAAAAAATTAACAAAAAACCACAACCCAGGAGGGCCGATTAACACTAACAAACCCTTTCCTTACAAACCCCACAGAAGTTAGCTGCAACACCACTGAGCTTCACATTCCCATTAACACAGACACACATCAGACCTCTATGGAATAAGCAAACCAGTTAGTCAGCAGGAACATCCTGAAACTGAAGGTTAGAGAAGTTTGTCTGAAAAAAGACCCCAGATTTGACCAAATGTGCCCTTTTGGTTCTGGATGGAGCCGTGGATCTGAGACTGAGACACGACATGAGATCAGCCACTGAACATGGGTGGGTGGGGCAGCGGCCTTCCACCTCATCAGTATATTAATAACTATATCGCCCCGGTAATATACTTATCATCCTCACCCACTGTACCAAAGAGAGCAAGTAGGGGGTTGAGAGCCAGTTTCAGGCCCGTAGTCTTGTTCAGAGTGAAGAAAACCTCCTCGCAAAAATTTGCCAGGGCAGGTCCAAAACATGTGGGTAAGACTGGCATCATCAGACCTGCACCTGTTACAGCGAGGGTCTAAGCTAGGATAGACTGTAGCTAATTTGGATTTAGAGAAGTGGGCCCTGTGCACTACTTTGAATTGCAATAACGAGTAGCGGGCGCAGAGCGATGTGGAGTTTGCCAAAGTAAGGACTGAATCCCAGACGTCATCTGACATAGACACGCCCAACTCCCTCTGCCCCCGCCATCGTTGATAGGTGATTCGGTGTGCTTTGGATCCTAAACTGTTCAGTTTCTACTTCCTACTTTTCTCGTCCCATCATTTCGGTACTAGATAGCCACATAATCATCTTGCCATTGCTACTCATAACGGCTAGCTATGGTGAGAGCATCTTCTAATTTGGCGTAGTTTGTTGTTGCTCCATTGTGTCAGAAAGTACAGCGCTGTGCTGGACACAGTCTGACCACAGCTACATGTGCAAATTCAAGGTTTTAAAGATGTGCCGTGCCGTCCCGTGTCATTGCCACAGAACACCTCTATGTCCTATTAGCCAGGTAGTCAAGTTTCAAGTGTTTATGATCATACCACAATATGAAGGCTGGCACAAATAGATCAGACTTACATTCTCAATGACAAAAGTCCATTCTTTGTCTTCAAACTCCTCTGCAGTTGGTTCCTGTCAATACATAAATAATTAGCTGAATGACTAAATGACATATTATATTCCCCATCTATAATCCATATAATTAATCAGCTGCAGCTGCACAGTCTCCGTACCTTGAAGAGTGTGACCGTGATATCTAGACTCTCTGGAACCTGCCAGATCACCAAGCCTCTGTAGGGGTTCTGAATTCCTGGCTGCCAGCTGTGCAGCTGACAGAACGCAGAACAGAAACAAGAAGCATCAAGAAAAGGCTGCAAATTACTAAAGTGGATTATATCAGTCCAAAGTGGAAAATGTGGTATGTTTTAATTGCTAGCTTTAATGTGATAGGTTGAAATATTTAGTAATGACTAATCCCAATGTAAAAACTACACTATTTGTCAGATGCTCCCTTAGAAACACTGGTTGTACATTATGACAGGTCAGATTTTGCTCTCATGTACCGCTGGCACAACCAGCTCCTTTGACTGCTTTGTAAAGACGCTCGTTTGTTTCTCCTTTTATTACCTTTGTGCTGTGACGTCTGCTCCTTCTGATCCACACCACTCTCAGTTTGTCCGGTTGCCTGAATAACAGCAGAGCGTATATTGTAATATACTGTATTTTACTGTTTCTAGCAGCACACAGTGAGTACATTACAGTAACAATTAACATCCTTTTTCAACACAGACTGTGCAACAATATCATACACACAGATAAACAAGTTCACCAGTTTATGAAGTTTTACTTTCACTTCAGCCAGACTGCAGATTTTTTAGTGTAAATGTCTCTTCAGTTTCATGTGGGTAACAAGTCCCAGGCTGTATGTGAAATCTATGTTTTTACAGTAGACACTGACTCTGTTGTGAGCAGAAACACTGACATGTTTTGCCCGTTTCATTGCAATCTGTGTGGCAACGATGATGATGGCATCTACGATTTGGTCAGACCTTGTGTAAAACACACAAAGACACACACACATACATGCCAAACACACAGAGCAACACAGAGGACAAAGACAAAAGGGGAACCTAAATGGACAAGAAACGGAAACATACGAGGGCAATCCCAAAAGTAAGGACTCCTATTAGAAATACAAACAACAGTTTATTTTCCATAATATTTACATCATTTTAGAGCTTGAAGACTTGTTTATTTTTCTACATAATCGTCATTTCGATTGATGCATTGTTGTAGATGCTGTGCCCATGTCATAGCTTCTCACCGCCGCCACCGCAGAATCGCCTTCTGGACAAGTGTTCTTTCAACTTTGGGAACAGGTGAAGTCCGGACTGTAGACTGGGTGGGTGATGAAGTTTCAACCAAAGTCTTGGAACAGAGCGACGTGTGGACGCGCGGTGTCGTGGAGAATGCTTACGCCCTTGCTCAGCATTCCTCTTCTCCAGTTCTGAAATGCCCTTCTGAGTTTTTCCAGTGTTTCACAGCACCTGTCAGCATTTACTGTGGTCCCAACAGGCAGAAAGTCAATCAACAAAACCCCCTTTCGGTCCCAAATCACAGCTCTACACTGTGCATAAGCACTGTCCACGACACCGCGCGTCCACACATCGTCCATCCACACGTCGCCCGTCAAACTGTCACAAAACTTTGGTTGAAACTTCATCACCCAGCCTACAGTCTGGACTTCACACCCAATGAATACCACCCGTTCCCAAAGTTGAACAGGCATGGTGTGGGAGAGTGTCTCCTTTGAGTGGACTGGTTCTTACAGAGCACTTTAAACAACCTGCAGACTCACTCATTCACACAAGGACTTTTTTCTACGCTGTTTCCTACCTAACATTCATGCATCACAGAGTAACATGGGGTTAATATCTTGCCCAAGGATTTGGCATGCAGACTGGAGCAGGATTGAACCATCAACCTTCCAGTTAGTAAGTGACCTGCTCTACCACCTGAGCTACCCCCCTCACCCCTCAGTGAGTGACTAAGCCTGTAAACTCATCAGAAAAGAGTTCACAAGGTCAAGGTTCAGGTTCACATCTATGGGTTACGGTTAGGTGGGTTTGGTATACTTAAAAAGGATGTTTTTAGGTTTAAGGCACTTCCATGTTCCTTTCAGTTTTCATGCTGGCCCATCGCTTCTACAGCCTGGGGTAAGACACATGCGTAGGTGTGGGGGAATCATTTAAGCTTGTCATTTCTGTGGCATCACAATCATTGTACGAGTCTATCAGAAGAATGTTTTAAATATGGATCAGCTAGACTGTGTGATAAAATGCTCCTCAAACTGTAAAGCATCCTCTAATATGGTTACATTGTAACACCGCATTTTATACATCATTGCTGGTACCTGTAAATGTTTTGTTTCAGGCATGTTTGTGTCTCTACACTGAGTTACTAACCACCACAGGCCTGTACATTTATAGGTCAGCACAGAAACATGTCTGTTATAAATAGTGCAGCAGGTGCTGCTCTAAGCTCTGTAAAGCGTGTTGTCCATTTCTGTTCTCTGTCCGTTGCTTTCATTCTCACTCGTTGCTCACAGTCTCGTACCAAA
Source organism: Oreochromis niloticus (assembly GCF_001858045.2). Classification (NCBI taxonomy): domain Eukaryota; kingdom Metazoa; phylum Chordata; class Actinopteri; order Cichliformes; family Cichlidae; genus Oreochromis; species Oreochromis niloticus. Next base: position 3,107,127 of record NC_031967.2, read on the forward strand.
AGCAGCTGTTAGTTGATAATTTGGGCAACTGTTCAACAGTTTTATGCTCCATTTATTCCTTGTATTTTTTATTTGATTTAGAGCAATTTGGTTATGCTTTATGACAACTTTCTACTTCAATTTGTAGTTCTGGGAATCTTTTCTATTAGTTATGATCAAAATAGTTTTCGTCAAAGCCGAATCAGTGCAGAAATGTGGGCGTTTATATGATGAATCTGGCTATAAAATACAGCAGTTTATTCCATTTATTGAGATCATTTTAGTTGGAGGTCAAAGTGAAGTATGTTGTTAACAGCCTCTTGTTGCAAATTAGGCAGTGTGACAGTGTGAACTGGCTGCATCTTTGTCCTATATCCTACAGACATGAGCAAACATTTTAGCAGTGACACAAAGTTGTTTTTTTACACTTTGCTGCTTCAGTTTTTAATGTAAATAATAACAATGATAATAACAATAATAACAATAATAATAATAATGAAAAGAAGAAGAAGAAGAAATGTATTATTATAGAATTATTATAATTTATTATAATTCAAAAGTTTCAAAAACTTTTTGCTGGCAAAGAAATAAAAGTTTCGTTTTAGTCGTGGTGTCAAAACCTTTGGCCCGACTGTGGCTGAAATCATGCAGAAGCTCATGTCTGTCACTTATGTGTGTTTACAGAACGCTGAAATTATGTGATGCAAATAAACATTGTAACATTTCAAATCAAAGTTATGGTTCATTACTTTAAAACTCACAACACAACTAGTCACACTGGTTTATACTGTACCTGTGATAGTAGTTAGGAATCCTAATTTGAGTTGGTGTGTCACCGTGTTAGTTTTGGCATTTAATTTACTTCAGTAATAAACTTGATTTGTGTGTTTTTATTGTTCACCATGAATATGGGCTTTGAGCTAATTCTCTTGGCATGAAATCCAGAAAAGAAAATCCCATGGGACAAAATAAGGATGCTTAAAAGCACCTCAGGCACTCACACCTCAATGATTCCTTCAGAGCCCAAAAACAAAGGACGAGATTACATGATAATTACCTTTTACAGTGTACTGTCATAGGATATCCAGTAACACTGCCTTAACAGACACCACTGACCCCAGTACAGAGCATGCAACATGTGACAAATCTCTCTAAAATACCACAAAGCATAAATAGTGTGAAAGGAAGGCAGGCCAAAATACAAGCCGGGGCCAGAGGAGTGAAAACACATGTTGACGCTAACTGAACAATGACTAATGCCAGTGGAATTAAAGGAACTCCTACATGCCAAAACTAAGACAGCAGCTCTAAAGCTAAGGACAATTTCCTCTGTATACATAAACTGGAAATGGTCAAGAGGAACAAGTTTGTCCTGAACACTGAAAACCAGACTAATCATCCAATCTGTTGAAGAGGAGAGAAATACAGAGCAAATACCAAGCTTTTAGATGTTTTCTGGAAGAGGCTAATTGGGACTGATGGTTCATTCATGAAGATGTCTCTGGCTCGTCAAGTCAATTATAAATCGACCTCCTAAAGAATTTTCTTCACTTGGCAAAATATTGTAGTTTTTCTTAAAGAATTTGGCAATCATCATCCTAATAACGTATTCCTTTATATTCCTTTATTCTCATACTGAGAATTCTGGTTCAAAGATACCAAACTCAAGTTCAACATCTGGGATCAGATCCAAATATCTGATCTGATTAATTTGTCATGGAATAATGAGAGAAGCGTCCTTAACCAGCCATGTAACAAAACAAAAGAAAACTTTTAGTGACTGAGCCAGTTGGCTTTTTGGGTTAATTTAAGGCCCCATCTCTCACTGGTAGACTCACTCAAAGATTCTATTATTTGGATTTGTGCACCACTACATGCTGATGTTACAATTCAATCATTATTTTTAACAGTGGCCAGGAACTTTATATTGTAAGGTAAAGACCCTACAACACCCTATAATTAAGTTAGATGACACTAAATAGCAACAGTGGGAAGGAAACAAACTCCCTTTTAACAGGAAGAACCCTTCAGCAGAACCAGGCTCAGGGAGGGACAGCTCTCTGCCAGGACTAGTTGGAGGTGAAAGGAAGGAGACAGGACAAAAGCAAGCCAGCCCTTGCAGCCTAGGCCTATTCCAGTGTAACTAAGGGAGGATTCAGGGTCACCTGGTCCAGCCCTAACTATATGCTTTAGCAAAAAGGAAAGTTTGAAGCCTAATCTTGAAAGTAGAGATAGTGTCTGTCTCCTGAATCCAAACTGGAAGCTGGTTCCACAGAAGAGGGGCCTGAAAACTGAAGGCTCTGCCTCCCATTCTACTTTTAAATACTCTAGGAACAACAAGTAGGCCTGCAGTGCAAGAGCGAAGTGCTCTAATAGGGTGATATGGTACTACAAGGTCATTAAGATAAGATGGGGCCTGATTATTTAAGACCTTGTATGTGAGGAGCAGGATTTTGAATTCAATTCTGGATTTAACAGGAAGCCAATGAAGGGAAGCCAAAACAGGAGAAATCTGCTCTCTCTTTCTAGTCCCTGTCAGGACTCTCATTTTTGGATGAAGTGAAGGCTTTTTAAGAACTTTTTAAAAAGCCTTTAAAATGTTTTTTTAAGGATACACAACCATAATTCATATTTGTTTTTGCTTAATTCTTAATTGCCTATATCTATATATATATATATACATATATATATATATATAATCAGTGAGTGTGTGTGTGTGTGTGTGTGTGTGTGTGTGTGTGTGTGTGTGTGTGTGTGTGTGACACCAAGGAGCCACTAATCTAAGTGAATGTCTGACTTTATAAATGTATGACTGAATAAAAGAAATTGTATTGAGTATATTGTGATCAGTTTTAAAGAAAACCAGTAAAAGAAAGTATTCCTGTAACTGGATTAAAAGGGATTAAGCTGAAATGGATGTTCATGTAAGAATAAGATCATGATAGAGAGATTGTATAAACTAATGGAACATAAGGACAAATATGCGACTGAATGTTCATGTAATGAAACTTTCTATGGTAAGAATATATGGAATACCAGGACTGACATAATGAATGAATTAAATACACCATTAAATAATTGATTAAAATTGGAAATAATAATTAAATAAATATTTATGACACATTTAATTAATTATTTAATGGTGTATTTAATTAATTAATTATGTCAGCCCCGGCATTCCATAAGAATAACATAGAAAAGAGGAAACTGTAATGAAGCAATTTTAACATTTAAAGTTTGTTTTAAATCCTGTTTTGTGAAAAGTCGGACAGACAGAGAGAGGATGATGAGGTATGGGTGGGCGGTGGGTGATTCCAGAGGTGAGACCAGACGTTATCTTAGAAGATGTGACGTAAAAAGGGGGAAGAAAGGATGAGCAGGTATGAAACTGGGTGTGGCCATTCTCTCTAACCTCCTTCTTCACAAGGATCAGAACAAGCTCAGCATTAGCTTACAGTGGGTTAATTAGACACATATAACTGAGGTGATTTGATTGTTATTTTCTGATTAGTATTATTTGGTTCTGCTTTTGTTTTGCTCCTAATATATTGCTTTAATAAAATATCCTTCATTAAATGGTTTAAATTGTGGGCATGGCCTTTATAAAGGGAACTGTAAAAACCTGAGTATTAATCTACATTAGCATGAATAACTCTTACAGGTTAATCCAGCCCTTGGGGCTCAGTCTTCCAGGACACTACATTTAACCCAGTTAGTTACCAAGTGCACCAATCTGTTAGCAAACGGGGCTGATGACAGCTGGGCCTGTACCGGCTCTGTCAGAGGAACAAGGGTAGACATTCAGGGGCTTTTCAGGCAGTTAGTACTGGGCTAATCCCCACACCCAGTAGCTGCATCTAAGCTCTGCACTACTTACTGGTTGGTTTTAATAGACACATGATGATTTGGAGGAAGTGATTACTGAGGCTGATGCAGTAGGATCAATCAGAGACAAAGACTAAATTAATATAAATAGTATTGAAAGTAGCTGTAGATATTATATATCTGGTGCTAAGTTATTTTTTTCTCTAATTGTTAAAATGTTATTAGTAAAGAAATTAGTGAATTCAATACTAGTTAAGGTAAAAGGAATACTCTGTTCAACAAAGCACTGACTCTTTTGTCAACCAGTGCTGACGAGTAACCCTGGGGTTGTTCTTATTTTCTTCAATCAATGATGATAGTGAGATGTCACAGCTTTACAGAGGACTTTTTAATAGAGCAACAAACTATTTTTCCTGGGTAAATGAAGGTCTTCTAAATTAGTGAGATGCCACTTCATCTCAAGGTGCACGTTTGAGAGTTATAGCATGGAGTAAACTGCTTCTGATTGGAGGCTTTCTTTCACAGAGGGACCACAGTACACAACAATCATATGACCCCCTATGAGCAAGCACTTTGGCGACAGTGGGAAGGAAAAACTCCCTTTTAACAGGAAGAAACCTCCGGCAGAACCAGGCTCAGGGAGGGGCGTATTGGAGAGAGTAGCAATGAGGAATTATGTTACAGCAGCTTCCAAAAGATACTGTAATGAAATGTATTCCCCAGGCTGTCTAATCTTTATTGTAAATTTACATTTTATCAAGAAATAAACAGACAAAATACTCTTAAATGTGCACTTTGTATGCCACATGTCAGAGATCCAGAGTGTGATTAAAGTGGCTGATTTATTTTAGAACCCAGCCTCACAAAATGTGACCAGTTAGTGTAAAGTCAGCTGGTGGTGGCCCAGCACTCACTCAGGATCACATTATGAGCGTGCCACAAAAACACAGGGAAAGTGTTTGAATCTGGAGCGCTGCTATACTGGAACTAGCTAAAATGCAGAAATAGGCACAAATGACTGTTTGACTTCATAAAAAGGTTTCCTCATATTTTTAACTCCTCCCAACAATTATTGCAGACCTGGGCCTGGCCTCAAACTTCTTATAAGAAGTTTTTATCCATGACCTCAGTGTCCTAAAATCTACTTTCAGCCAATGATGATGGCGTAGATGCTTCATCCTGCCACCTGCACACGTGACACCAGCGGTGACACTCAACTGCACCACCACTCACTCCCACAGCCACGACAGTTTTTTGGAGTCAGCTTGACCCGTTGCCATGGTTATTAGGATGCCACATGGTAACAATTACAGTTCTCTTACAGTATAACAAGAAAACAAACACGGAAGTAATGGGGCGGGATCTCTCTGCAGCAAAACAAAGCTTTTAGCATTTATTTTTTCTGAACATTAAAACTTGAAGAATTGTACCGACGACCTGTAATTACATGGAGTAATTGTATTAAGTCTGTCAATAAGACGTTAACGCGCACTGATAAATACACCAGCTCGTGTGACCTGAGTGTGAATGATACACTTAGTTTCACAAGTTTTACTCGCTGAAAAGAGAAGTTCACGTCTGACCGGAGTTTGGCATCACTTTCTCTGTCAGTCTCTTTAACGTTCAGACAACACGCCACGGAGGAGTGCCGGGGGTGCACAACAAATATACACTTATCAAATATTGACAAATAGAAGTATTAAATCACTCACCATTTATTTGTACATTCTATAATCAGCTCTTGAAACGAAGCCGCAAACTGGAATTTAGACGCTTTCTTTCCTACCCGCTGGAGCCGTTTCCAAACCGAAGTCATGGTCGGGCTCGATCCCGTCACGCACGCTAAAGCTAAATTACACGGAGGGAAGGTGTGTCCCCTCTTCCGTGTTCCTTCACCGGGGAGTGGATGGGAGACTCCACCTGCCTCGATGACTGATCCTCACCAGTGCTCGCTCCGTAGACACGGTACAAAACAGATACTCCCGTCACATATCGTAAAGTTAACGCGGACAAACCGGAACGCTCGTGATTGGGACTTTCAAAATAAAATCAGATGTCTCTTCCAACTTCCACCCATCCTCCAAAAAGGAGGAAGTTTACAGTTTAAATCTCATCGTGAGTATTTAAAACAAAAGTTTTAACAAAAATAATGATGCATTTTCCATTAGAATGCCGATATTTTGGCGCAAATTAATAAATAAGTAAGAGGAAGTCAAAGGAGACCGTCACAGGGAGAGCAGCCAAACCACACAGAAAAGCCCCACCCAGTATTTACACTGTGGTTTCACTGCTAATCACACTGCCAGTAAAAAGTTTGGACACACCTTTTTATTTAATGTTTTTTCTTTATTTTCATGAATGTTTGCATTGTAGATTCTCACTGAAGGCATCAAAACTATGAATGGACACATGTGGAATTCTGTAGTAAACAAAAAAGTGTGAAATAACTCAAAACATGTTTTATATTTCAGATCCTTTGCTTTGATTCCTGCTTTGCTCACTCTTGGCCTTCTCTCCATGAGCTTCATGAGGTCGTCACCTGAAATGGTTTCCAACAGTCTTGAAGGAGTTCCCAGAGATGCTGAGCACTTGTTGGTCCTTTGCCTTCACTCTGCGCTCCATCTCATCCCAAACCATCTCCACTGGGTTTAGGTCAGGTGACTGTGGAGGCCAGGCCATCAGGTCAGCACTCCATCACTCTCCTTCTTGGTCAAACAGCCCTCACACAGCCTGGAGGTGTGTTTGGGGTCATTGTGCTGTTGGAAAATAAATGATGGTCCAACTAAACACAAACTGGATGGGATGATGCTGCAGGATGCTGTGGTAGCCATGATGGTTCTGATGATTGTGTCCTCAGCAGCAGAGGGGACTCTTGGTCTTTCCTGGGGCGTCCTCATGTGAGACAGTTTCATCGTAGTCTTGATGGTTTTTGTGTCTGCACTTGGGGACACATTCAAAGCACAACACAGCTGATGGTCCCAACACCATTAAGAAGGAAAGAAACTCCACAGATGAGCCCTGACAGGCTCACCTGTGAGGTGAAACATGTCAGGTGACGACATCATGAAGCTCACTGAGAGAAAGCTGAGGGTTTGCAGCACTGTCAACAAAGCAAAGGGTGGAATCTAAAATATAAAACACATTTAGAGATATTTATTAATCTGTTTTGCTACATAATATCTTGCTTCATATATTTGAGTTCTTCAGTTTGTATCTACTATCTATCGTAAGTATCTTAAATAAAGAAAAACCATTAAATGAGAAGGTGTGTCCAAACCTTTGACTGGTAGTGTAACTTATATAATTTGGAGATGTGTTATTTAATGAAAGCTGTTTCTAACCCTATTAAACTTCCTGTTTCACTACAGTTATAACTATGGGTGCCTTGACATAGCTCGGATTAATTTAACATGTCACACATGCAGTAGCTTCATATCCTGGAGGATAATCTGATGATAATAACATTGTTGCTGTTGTTCAGATGTTTTAGCTTTAATTGACAAAGCATGAAAGAGATGACAGTATTTCTGCTGTAGAAGTAAACAGAACGATGTCACTGGAGGTTACTTAGATGACAGACTGCTGTAGGTTTCTTATCTAATATAATAAGACCTGTGAAAATCCCGATGCAGGCCTATACTCAAGCAGCAATTAGTGGAGCCAAACGATGATTAGTAAGTCTGCATGATCTGTGTTGAGAGACTTTATCAAGGAGTAAATGTAAAACAGAAACTAACTGTGAGTCTGGCAGGAAACCTTTCCCTCTGTCATGAGCCCCCCTCAGCTGGGGGGACTTTTCCACTTTAGGTGTCAGTCTATTTATAATCTGTTGCTAGCACATGAAGGATGTAATGCAGCTTCTGAGACACACACAGAGGCATTAGCCTTTTATATTTTTACATGCAGAGTCTAAAGAATGATAATATTTGTAAATTATTAAAAAGAAAATACATTTGAGAGCTGAAAGTAACATACTTTCTCATTTGTTAAAACATTTGAAGAAAAACTTCGACTAGGGGATTTTCACCTTATTATATTTTTATATTTTTATGTCAAATGTATCATGACTTCCTGTTTTCCAAATCCAGGAGACCCAAATCACTACACTGGGAGAGTAAGGCCCCACTTTAGTGGCAATCATGGATCGGACCAGTAAGGCCTCCAGTAACCTCAGATAGGGTGAAGAGCTTGGCCATTTAGGAGAGTCTCAGACTAGAACCACTGCACTTCCATCCATCCATCCATCCATCCATCCATCCATCCATCCATCCATCCATCCATCCATCCATCCACCCATCCATCCATCCATCCATCCATCCATCCTTTTCCACTTATCCTTATGTTCCACAACAAAAAAATATCTGATCAGGATGCCTCTTGGATGCCATCTAGGTTAGGTGTTTTGGGCATGTGCAACTGGGAGGAGACACTAGACCCAGGACACAGTGGACAGATTATGTTGCCCACCTTAAAAATGTCTCAGGGTCCCACCAGAAGAGCTGGAAAACATGGCTGCAGAGAGGGATGTCTGAGAATCTCTGCTTAGACCACTGTTCCCACAATCTGGACAAGGGTTAGCGCCAGAAAATAGATTACTGTACAAACGCTCCACTGGTTTCTGGGTCTGTGCAGTGGCTTTTTACCGCTTTTTACTGTAAACAGAACAATAATAACACCAAAGCTTTAAGATCAGGCAAAAGCTGACTGCACAGTTTGAGTTGACACAGCTGACCATGGTATCCATTTAACCCATCTTGATAATAGGTTGGTTTCTAAATGTGCTCTTATCTAGATCCAAACATGTAACACATTACAGAGAGGAATGTGTTACATGTGAATAGTCTTAGTTTGACCTTTGTTTCAGAGTTGCATGAGGAAACTGGCTGGAACCCCTGCTTTTCTCACTACATGTAGATATTATCAGACAGTACAATGATCATTCTTTTCCACACCCACAGTACACAGCTGTACCACAGGAGTTTTAGAGCACGTCACCCTGCATGTCCCAGGTCAAACAGAGGAGTATGTTTTCTTAATCTGATGAACTAAACACAAACTAAATACACCATAAAGCTTTGTAGAGGTAAATTATAAAAACACTATCCAAATATATGCGGATAATATTTAAAAATGCTCTTCTGCCTAAAGTGTGTTACAGTAATGAATAGGAAATGAACAGCGAGTCAATATAATCCGTCTGCATGTGTTGTGTTACAGAGGCTTGCTGCTATAAGCAAGAGAATAATAACCTGTAAAGTCCCACAGCTGTTATTGCTGTTTACTGTGAATTTACATTTGCATTTACAGTTTTGAGGGATCTTTGACATTTCTTTAACTGGAATAATGAGTAAAAAAACCAAAACAATTTTCAATTTCTTTGTGTTTTTTTGCCCATTTTAGCACTTTATGTAGTTACTATGGACTTAATACATACATATTATTAAAATGTGGGATATAATGGTTGTATTTTATTGCATAGCAACTTGAAATGCTCCCAAAATATGGCACTACAGCATGTAAACATGTAAAGAGGGTTGAATTTGTATTTGGTGTAAGGTACCAATCAATGTTAAAAATAATAATAATAATGATTAAAAAAAATTCCTAAATTCTATAAGAAATGTATTGATTCATTTTTTAAGAATGTTGTGTTTTTAGGGTTGGCAAGATTTGTAAAATTAAAGTAGTGGGCACTGCGGGCGGTCTATCCTTCAGGCTCGGGTCCTCTACCAGGGACGGGGAGCTTGAGGGTCCATCTTAGCTGTTCCTACGACTGCGTCTTCTGGACGGAGGTGTTGTTCCTGGGATCTCCTGGAGCCACTCGCCCAGCTTGGGCGTCACTGCACCAACTGTTCCGATTGCCACTAGTACCACTGTTGCCTTCACCATCCACATCTTCTCGAAATCCTCTCTCAGCCCGTGGCACTTCTCTAGCTTTTCGTGTTCCTTTTTTCTGATGCTGCTTTCATTCGATACAGCTACAGCTATTGCTACGGCCGTACTCCGCACAGATGTTCTCGTATTGCTACCCTGCCAATAAAAGTAACCATCCTGGATGGTTCAGTGGAGTACATCTGGTTTATTCTCCTGCCTTGTATCTCTCTGGTGTCCCTCTTCAAGCAGTTGGCCAATGCTGTGAGTCTTTGCTTGGCAGTTTCCAACGCCTCAGCTCAGTACAGCTTGCTGTACTTCTTAGACACCAAATCTTCATCACATCTTTCTGCAGCTCTAATAGTTGGCTAATGTCCCTCTATGCTACTTTGATCTTGGTAGCATAGTTCATAGTTGGTAGTTCATCTTATAGCCAAGCGTCTCCATAGTGTAGATCAACTGGTTGGTTTCAGTGATGGTCACAGTAGGAATTGTCCGTAATGCTGCCTTCACTTCTTCTAGCAGACCTTCAGAGGGTTCTTCACGTAGTCTTGGTAATCGGCCACGGATGGTCCAGGTTTCCTGCTTCTCCGTGATCCTGTTTTTCAGGTCGGCTGTTCTCGTACTTGGTACCCAATCTCAGGTGGGGGTGAAGATATCTTCCTCCTGACCTGATGTCCTGGCTCTCCCTTGTCGTAGCATTTGTGTTGAACGTCATCGATCTCCAGTTGTGATAGCCGTTGTCTCTTTTAAATTTTGAAACACTGAGCTACTAGTTGTTTTGAGTCTAGCTGTTGGGTATCGAAGGTTTCATAGGTCCCACACCCATGGCAGCACCCCTGACTGCAGGGTATCATAGTGTGACTGATCATTTGATAATTATATCCTTAGTTCCACCGCTGGGAAACAAAGAGGCTATAGCTCCTTTTACTACTGCCTGTGAAAGAGATTATAAGGTGCTAACACAGGGAAGAAAGTGGGGAAACTAACATGTAATAACATGTAGAAGGGATTTTCTCTAGTGATTATATTTCTGTCTGTATAGTCAAAGGAGTTTGCAAAGAAAAGCGTCTGGACTTCTTTAAGTTGCTTGAAGACGTTTCACCTCTCATCCGAGAAGCTTCTTCAGTTCTAAGGTCAAATGGCCGAGAGTCCCAGATTTAAACCCAGTGGGAGTATCCCCCCAAAGAGGGACAAAGGACCCCCTGGTGATCCTCTAATCACATGCGCCAAGGTGTGAAAGCGGGTGTGGGACCTAATCAGCCAAGGTTTCTGTCTGTATACTGATGAAGCTAAAGAAGACGGGAACAGAGCATTTGGCACTGAAGGCCTCTGCGTTGTTCCAGCAAATCTACCTGCAGGTCCATAAACAATCCAACTACTTTGCATAGAATTCATTCAGCTTGTTCTTACTTTTTTCAATATTCCCCAGTGCAGGCAGTCAGTCTTCACACCAGTCAGTTGTGAGTCAGTTTGACTCTACTATAATGAATTGCTCTCTTTAGAAGAAACTTACCTGTCCTGCTCCCCTGGAAAACTCTGTCTTGATATACCGCCTACCCACTCACCATCATTTCTTCGTGGTCCCAGGATTCCTCTGTGATTGGAACAAACCTTTTTTCTTTTCACCTTCATCTGTGCAATAAAACTGTAGATTTGATTCTGTGTTGTGTGACCTTTGGATCCACCTGTACATTCATCAGCTACAGTTACGTCCAGAGTTCTTTGCACAGTGACATCATTTTGTCATTTCCACTGCAGTGTATTTTAAAACAAAAAAATAAAGATGTGAATCAAGTGCAGACTTTAGCTTAAATTCAAGGGGTTTAACTAAAGTGTTGCATTAACTCTTTAAGAATTATAACTATTTTTACATAGCCTCCATTTTTCACAGGTTCACGGGGAACAGGACAATTGACTGACAAGTAAATTTAGTCTAATAGCCATGTGATGCCTGTTCCCTCGTTAGTTTAATGGATCAAAGATCTGTATTATAAAGTGTTAACTGAACTTGTATTTGGTGTCTTTTCACTTAAGACGAAAGAAATGTCACAGCAAGTAAAGGAGATTTAACAAAGATGTGTTCATTCATAAAAAGAATGGTAGCACTGCCTAGCTCAGCCACACCAAACAGCCTGAAAATCACAAAAGACAACTAAATAGATGACTGCTGAATTGTGTCCTTGGTTAAGAATAACCCTTCACAACATATCTAAAAGAGGTAGGCCCATCATTGTCTACAATCAAGAGACATCTTCACAAATGGAAACAGAGAGTTTGCAACAAGGTTTAAGCCACTGGTTCCACTTAAGAACAAAAAGGCCAGATACGACTTTTAAAAACATCTAGAAAAGTTTGCCCAGGCCTGCAAAGAACTTCTTAAGACAGATGAAACCAAAATGAACTTGCACCAAAGGAAAATATTAAATATCAAAAAGGAAAAGAGAAGCTCAAAATCTAAAGCACACAACATTATCTGTGAATCATAGTGGAGGCAATGTTATGGCATGACTGCCAGTCGAAGATAGAAGTATCCTAATGACCCAAAGTATACTGCAAGAGCAACCAAAGAGGTTCTCAGTGGACAGAAAATTGATTTTTTTTTCTCTCTTTTTTTTAAATGGAAATGTCACTCAGCTGATCTCAGAGTTTTTAATTTACTGAAAACATAACTGAGAGACCCACAAGCAAAACCCAACGAAGGCTGAAGTAAACATCTGGCAGAACATCAGAAGGGAGGAATTACAGCTGATGTCCATGATATTTACAGTCTTTGACAGCGAGGAATTTTCATGCAAGTTTGCCTACTTACTTTTGATCCCCTGAAGTGGGCTGTAATTCCTAAACAGTTAATGTAACAATTATGTAACAATTTAAATCTTTGTTATCAAAGCTAAACGTTCTCTTCAAACACATCTTGATTGTTTAATTCAAAGTTAAATTAAAGGAAGTGTGTCATTTTTCTAAAACTTGTGAACCTAACTGTAGCTGCTATTTTTCCAGTGCTTTGGTGAAGTGTCAGTACTCTGGTACAACCACATACAGAATCATACCACAGCCTGGCGCATAGAGCTGAATCTAATGGTTTCCACATTTCAGTATTATTTGTATTATTTTAAAGTTCTACTGTTCAATAGGAGCTCACTAAAAAACATCGAAGAATTCGAGCTCAAACTGATCATAACATAAACTTGGAAACTTGTAGTAGAGGTCAAAGCAATCAGATCCTGCTGCACTCCTGCCTGTGACCTTTGTAAATGTAGCCTGGCTAAGCCAGACACCTGTGAGCTGTCTGTCAGAAGCACGCACTAAAATATTACGGTTACAAAACATCGAACCGTCCTTGTTGACATGATGCAGCAGTTTACATTTCAGTCTCAGTTACATCAACTCTAGACAGCACAATATGTTACAGAAAGATAGAACTGAAAATCCTGCTCTTTAGCTCCTAAATTCTCTACTGTGTACATCCTGGAAATGTGGGACAAGAGAGGAAGGAATCCAGGCATTAAAGTTGGAAGCAGGAAACCAAAAGCATTAAAGATTTTTAAAACTATTAAGACTCTAAAGTCAATGGGAGCTGCAGGATTGTCTGTAGTTGACATGCTGTCTCTGTGGATCCTAAATCGGGAACAACAGTTGGCTGTGGTATTTAATCCTGTGCTTGACCCAGCTCCGAATGCCCATCAGAAGGCTGGCATGACCATCAGTCATCTGTGCGTCTCACAGCCACAGCACAGCTCAACACTGATCTCATGACTGCAGGAAAAGGACAAAGGAGGCTCTCAGCATTGAGTCAGCTGAACTCAGCTTTACCTTAAAATGTTTCCATGAGTCTTTTTGTCTAGTAATAAAAACAACAACAAAAACATTTATCTTGCTCTAAGTGTATCATGTTGGCATATTTATTCTACACTGTGTCATGCTGACACGTCCAGATTTTATATTTTGTTTTCGAGTGACTGAGTGAGTGGCCTCTTCTTTATGTGGGCAGCAAAAAACAGTGTGTTAGGTATGGAAAAGGTAAGCAGTAGTGCTGTTTAAGATGACAGTCTCCAGCAAAATAATGTAGATCTAAATCATGGATGCACAGCTGGGTATGAGCATGTGCTGCTAAGGAGAGGTGAGAGCTGACCAGCTTGGCACCAGCTCAGTTTCAGGAGTCTACAAATACGGCCATAGCAGGAGCGAACGCAACAGCCCTCTGTTCCAACTCCAAGAAAACCAGCCTGCACCTTTCAGCTGCTTCACTAAAGGGACATTCATCCAAAATGTAAACAAGTCTTCAAACTAAACAGTTATATGTTCTTTGACTGACAAAATGTATACACAACTTTTGAAGTAAAGACTGGGGTTTGTGTCCTGTGTCTATGTTAAAGTTACCAACATGTTAACCTCCTCCTGAACAAAAGGTGACAGTGCCAGGATTCCCCTTATTGGTTGTAGAAACTACTAGTGGCGTTTTCAATATTCTGTTTCCCAAATGTTCAAAAGAAGAAAATCCATTGAGTGTTCTTTAATGATTATTCCACTTGATCACCATGTTGTTCCTCATTAAAGTCATTTATGATAACATACTTGTCATAAAGTCTATTTTATAATAAAACACAAAACCCATGTGTCAGGGTGTGGTTTGTGGCTCGAGTGCAGAGGAGGGATGGGGCAGCGGGTTCAGGGGTCAGGGCAGGGCTGGTAACCCTCATCCAATCATGTCTGTGAAGGTTCTCATCCAGGTCATGGTAATCTAAGCAGCTTGGAAAGAAAAGCGACTGGACTTCTATAAGTTTCTTGAAGACGTTTCATCTGAGAAGCTTCTTCAGTTCTCAGATCAAATGGTGGACAGTCCCAGATTGTTAAGCCCTTTTGGGAGTGTCCCTGCCTCCCTTGAGGCAGAGTGGGTAAAGCTCAGGTGTGTGTATGGGCACGGTGGAAATGAAATACATGGATAAAGCGTTTACACTGAAGGCTGCGTTAGTGCCTGCGCATCCCTTGAGTCTGAGAACTGATTGGCCCGGGTTCAGTAGGTTAATGGGGCTGTGTGTAGGGGTGTGTTCACAACTGGCAGGGACATGAAATGATTGTGTTGCGCTCAGTATGGACATAAAGTGGTCTGACTGTGACTTGAGTCATGACACCCACACACAGGAAGCCCACACCCAGCTGTTGATGTCAGAAGCTGCAAAAAAAAAAAAAAAAAGCTGAAATGATTTTCCAGGTGGCTCATTATAACCCCATGCCGGGTCGTATAGGATATGACAAAACTGCGCTTTGGCACTTTCTGCCTCGACTGCAGGGTTCCACCTGATTATCAGGACGGACAGCACGGGTGCGGCGCCTCTGTCAACAGGCATGGGAGCCTGGATGCACCTCTCCTCTGCAGGATAAACCGCCAGGTGTTAGGCTGCCTGGGTCGTCGACCCAGTGTTTTGTGTTTTTGGTTCTTTGATTTTGTTTTGTTTGTTATCTGTTGAAGTTCAACACCACAAATTCATTATATTCTAGCTTTCTTTGTCATATGGGTTATTGGATTACTCTATGTTTAGGTTCTCTATGTGGTTTTTGTAACAGTTTTGGTGTTCTGGTTTTCTGTCTGTGATCCATAGTTGCTGTCTCCCCTGTCTGCTGTATCCCCGTGTCAAGTCCGCATCTCTGTGTTATGTTTCCTGTTTTACTTTGAAGGTCCATGTCTTATGTTAATGTGTCAGGTTTTGCTTCCCTTGTCTCGTTAGGCCTGATTTGTCCCAGCTATGTTTCCCTCCTGTCTCCCATTCCCTGATTGCTCCCTCTGTACTTAAGCCCTGTGTTTTCCTTTGTCTGTGTTGCTTTCTCCATCATCCCACCCTGCCTGCCTGAGCACTGTCAGAAGGCAGAAAACTCAGAAAAGTCCCACTTCTGTACCAAAACTAAACTACTCCCACACTCACTAAAGAGAGGAGAGATGGAGTGACAAGAGGAGAGAAAGAAAGAAAGCAGCAAATCAACCTGAGAGGACAGAAGCACCGTGACAAACTCAGGGTTTTGCATCTTGCCCGAGGATACTTTGGCATGCAGACTGCAGCATCAGAGATAAAACCACCAACTGTCCAGTTAACAGACAAGTTTAACAATTGTGCTCCAGTGATGTGAAAAGACTAAATTCTAATAGGGTCCAGTTTGTTCATGGAAACAGGAGTTTTCTTCACACACTAAGGTTAATTATGGAGTTACAAATCTGCAGTTTTTTTTAAATAATAATGCTTCAACAAAGTATTCAGCAAACTCTGTAAATACATATGCACATGTTATATTTTTGCTTTTTATTTTTCATCACTCTGTAAGAAGTTTTTCACTTTGTCGCTATGGGATGTTGTCTGTGGAATTTTGAGGTGAACAATAAATTTATTCCATTTTGGATGTAACATGTGGAACAAGTGACACGAACAAGTTCACTGTAATAATTATTTGATTCCTGCTGAATTTGTAAGTTTGCTCACTAAAAAAGAAATAAATAGTATTTAATTATTGTGGTAGTTTCATTTTAATGGTAAGAAAATAAATATTTACCAAAATCCGGAAAATAAAAAACACATTGTATAACAGTTGATTTGTATGTGTGGCGGGCTGTGGTCTGTGGTGCAGCTGCAGGGTGGTGGTGCAGGGAGCTCAGGGGCAACGCTAAAGGAGGTCGGCTGACACAGCTGATACTGAATGCAGGGTGAGGATGATGATGGTGCTGGATCAGCCCAAAACTACACAGCAGGCGTTTGTTAATGATTCTGTTAAAGGCAGTCACCAAGAACACCACTGCTAACACTATGTCCTGTTCAAGAGGGGACACGTACAGGCGCTACTTCAGTTTGCCAGTAAACATCTAAATAATTCAGAGAAGCTTGAGAGAAAGTGATGCGGTCAGATGAAAGCAAAGTTTAGCGCTTTGGCATCGACTCAACTCGCCACGTTTGGGGAACAGAAATGCTGCACGTGACCCAAAGAACACCATCCTGTTTTCTGTTAAGGATACAAGATAAGTTCACCGCACAGAGACCAGTGGGTGGGACTGTTTATCGGGAAATCTTGGATGAGATAAGAACACTTTATTATTCCCTAAGGAAGTTATGTGGTTACAGTTGCTCAGAATAAGAACAATAACAGACTGAAATAAATTAAATAGTCAAATATATTACAAAGTTAAAATATAATAGAAAACTCTAATATATACAAATAGCTCAGTTATAAATATCCAGAATATTACAGAGATTAAATATGTATGATTGACATTTTCCTCTAAACGTGCAAAGCGTGCAACTCTTGCACTGCGTACTGTTGATTAGATTGAGGATTGATGTGAATTCCTACCTCCTTGCCTCAGCCACAGCACTGAAGATGGGTCTTCCAGCATGACCACCAAGACAGCAAAGGAGTGGATAAAAAATAAGCACATGAAGGTCATAGAGTGGCCTAGCCAGTCTCCAGACCTCAGCCCTATAGAGAAATCTGTGAAGAGAGCTCAACCTTCCAATTGCCAAGTGGCAGCCAGGAAACCTCTCCATTAATTAGAGGCTGTTCATTCATAAGTGAGCAGACTCACAAATTCAGCAGGGGAGTCATTTTGTATTTTCTCTACTTAATATAACCAGTAGAGTTACATCAGTGTTGGTGCATCACAGCTATAAAAACTTTCATTTATAGAGAACGGCGCTTGGTTATCCTTGGTTGGAATAATGACACAGTGACTCAGCACTGTTGCTTCATAGCTTAAGCCTTGCATGTTCTTCCTGTGTCTGCACGGCTTCTCTCCGGGTACTTTGGCTTCTCCAACAGTCCAAAGCAAAATAAAAAATAACCTAAATAATAATAAACAAACATTTAAAGTAAGAAAACGCTTTCTATACTGTTCCGATGTTGTGCCCGAGTCTGCCAAACGAGTTTTGAAAACGATAGCAGAAATTACAGATATTTGTTTAAAACTCCAGGGAGTAAAAATAAACAGATTTAAGAAATATAACCACCCAACTAAAGTACAGGTACCTGAAAATTCTACTTAATTATAGCAACAAAGTACAGTTATGAGCAAAATAATAAATCTAACATTAATAATGTGTTTAAGTCCTGATTTTAGCAGAAAGGATGATACAACATGGGAACAAGTCATGACTCGGTGTAGCAGAGTAATGGCCAACCAACAGACTAAACAGCCATGCATGCTGTAACTGGGTGTAACTGACTCGTTCAGTGAAAGAGGAAACGGGTGTCAATTATGGCCCTTATTTAAGGAAGGAAGGCAGCAGATGTTGTACCTGCTGCTTTTAGCCCTGCTGAGTAAAATGGGTCGTTCCAGACGTTGCACAGAGGGAGAAAGAACTTTGATTAAAAGGTTGATTGGAGAGAACTGCAGAAAATAATTGGCTGCTCAGCTAAAAAGATCTCAAACGCTTTGAAATGGGGGGACCCCGAAAAACGTGGGAGAAAAAGGAACACTGCTATCCGCCTGGATCATAGAATAACAAGAATGGCAGCATCCAGTGATCAGCTCCAGAGCGACCAAAGATCTCTTTAGCTGTGAGTACTTCAACAAGCAGAAGACGCCTATGTGAAGCCAGAAACCCTCATGAAGTACCACTGCTGAGAAAAAGACATGTATTGAAAAGTTTGCCAAAGAACACATTGACCGACTAAAGAGAAGTGGTGCAATATTCTGTAGAGCAGGATTGTTCTTATTGGGTGTAAAGGCCGCAGACAGTTTGTGAGACGACCCCCAACCACAAACCTGAACACAAGCCACAGTACACCGTGAAGGCTGTTAGACATGGAGGTGCAAGCATAATGGTTTGTGGTTGTGTGGGACCCATTTATCTCATAACAGGCACCAGGGACCAGTTTCAGTACCTAAAAATTCTGGAAGTGGTCATGTTGCATTATGCTGAGGAAAAAATGACCTTAAAAC
Organism: Oreochromis niloticus; assembly: GCF_001858045.2. Taxonomy (NCBI): domain Eukaryota; kingdom Metazoa; phylum Chordata; class Actinopteri; order Cichliformes; family Cichlidae; genus Oreochromis; species Oreochromis niloticus. The sequence continues at coordinate 3,125,725 of NC_031967.2, forward strand.
GGGCATTTCAGCACAACGACCCCAAACACACCAGCAAGCGCGCAACATCCTGGTTGCAGACCAAAAAGATTGATGTCATGAAGTGGCCAGCCCGATCCCCGGACCTCAATCTGATAGAGAATTTGTAGAGAGACCTCAAAAATTCTGTTTTTGATGCAAAACCAAAGAAGATCTGTGGAGCGTAGTCCAGGTGTCAAATGTTAGAGGACTCCCTGCTACACAGATGAAAAGCAGTGATCAGAAATAATGGTTATACAACTAAATATTAGTTCAGTGCTTAAAGGAAAAGCTAAATCCTCATTTCATTTTCAGTTCATACTGAAAATATTCCAGTTTGCACATGAAAATGCAGACACTATTATTTTGAACAACCTAATATTCTTTGTTTTCATAGTCAGTTAAAAAAAAAGAAACGTGTTCATGTTTTCATTTGTGATTGAATGTGCACGGCTCCCAGTGCCTCTGTCTATACGGAAATAAATAATATATAATCTTCTGTTTTAAACACACTGCTATTATGCACGTAACTGTATTTGTACTTTGTTACTTCTCAAGTCTGCAAGGAAGATAATGATACGTTTAAATTTTCTCTCATCTTCAGTTGATCTTTTATTACCAGATGACCAGGAGCTGCTGGATGTCTGTCATGTTTTTGTCTTCTTTACATTAACAGAGTCCGTTTGGCTCGACTGCACTGACAGACCAGAAACTATCACACTGGAAGGTAAACACTCACCTTCTTCAGAAGCGAGAGGAACCAATGCAAACGATGGTGTTTCTGACTAAATCAGGTCATGGTGGTGCTCAGTGGCAGCTCCACCCAGAAAAGTCATATACCTTCTCTTACCCCGAGCAGGAGGCCACGGGAAAAACAACATACCAGACTTGCTGGCCCTCCTTTATTCTACTTGATGCAGTTTTTCTTCATAGAAAAGTTAAAAGAAAAAAAAGTGTCTGTTGAGAGGGTAGCATGTAGCATCATAGCTAATACACCAGTAGTGATCTACTGTGGGAGGCAGCACAGATATGACCTCTGACCCGTCTCCTACCATCAGCAACAAGTAAATATTTATTCAGCCTATGAAAAACAGTCATTTACAACATAAGCCATCGTGCTCCAGCATTGTCCTCAGCAGGTCTTCACTCTGAGATTATTGAGCTCAATCGACACCAACACAAGCTAAACAAGAGTTTCAGGAAAAGATCAAACAGTGGAAAAAACAAAATGATGGAAAAATGTGCCAACTTCAAAGATTTATTTAGGAAAGATCACAGTTCCCTCTCTGCTCCACACACAACTCATGATTGTGTCCATTTTCCAATGAAAGTGCAGCAGACACGTCAGTACTGTGATCCAAACGTTCTCTTCCTGTCACGCAGCACATCCAGCTGCTTTTTACAGGGACCAAAACTGAGTTTGAGTAAACAAATAGATTTGTTACAAGAATAACAGATTAATTAAAAAAAATGAAGCAGTAATTAAATATTGGCAGAATGATCATTTAATGACTGCAGATTTCCCACCAGCATGGCTGTGCTGAGGCTAAACAGGCCCAGCAGTAACTGTGGAGACGTGTAAGCAGCCAGAGGCCCACCAAACTTTCACGTGTTACATTTCATGGTCTTATTTACAGATGCTGACATTGAGATATTAACTAGCTGTTTATTTAGGATGTTGAGAATCTCTCTGGGCCTTATCTGTATGTTCATACATGTGAGTGTCAGCTTAGCCCCCAGTTGCCTCTTTACTGACAACATCCCCTAAAAACTCAGCAGCCTAATCAGAGCAACATGTGCCTGGAAGAGTCTGCAGCAGTCAGACTAATGTTAGCTCATACAGTCTGTCACACACACACACACACGCACACACACACACACACACACACACACACACACACACTATAGAGGCAGGTGAAGGGAGTAATGTGAACATGTCCAGCGACGCACAGGTTTGCCCACCCTGCCGATGACGGGCAGTTTGTGTGCATAGGTACGTGGTGGAATAGCAGAAACAGGCGGAGTTGTTGCAAACATTGTCTGGAAAGGGCGGCGGCCTTGACAACGCTGGCCCATTTGCCGCCCACCAATGAGAAAGGAGAATGCAGGAGGTGTGGTCTGAGGTGAGGTGAAGCGAGCTTTGGGGAACACTTCACGGGACAGACCAGCTGAACGCTGGCGTGAACATGATGAGGAGGATCTGGAGCGCTGCATAGACGAGGCACGAGGCAGAGACCTGGGTAGACACAAAAATAAATATAAACACAAACACACACACAGACACACAAAGGTAGACAGGTGCTCCTCTGGTTGCTTTACCTAACTGACCCTGGGCCTGAAAGACTCGGCGGAGGTGGATCAGTTCGCGGACTCCCGTCCTGTCTGGGGCTGATGTTGAGGTTGGCGGTGAGCTGTGGCATCTTCCGGGTGGTGTCAAGGTTGGAGGCGGGGCCAGGAGGTTCCTTCCTGGAGTCACCAAGCTGGGATGGAGTGCAGGGCGAGTGGGTGCCAAAGCCTGTTCCTGTGCTAAAGCGGACAGCCAGGCTGTCGCCGAAGAACGAGTAAAGCTCACAGTACATGGCGGGGAGAGGGACGGGGGTCCACTCCTCCCAGTGACAGCCGGCCCCACCCACTTGGAGGTGGCTGGCAATTCCAAGTGCAGCTTCTGACAGAGGCTCTGGAGGTGGGCTGAGTCCCGGAGAGTTCACCCTGTAGCTCACAGCTCCCACCACAGAACCCGGATGAGCACCGGACTGTCCCTCTGCTGACTGAGACAGAGACAGCGCCTTCATCTTTAGCAGGCGCTCCACTGCCACCTGCAGGAATATGAGAGGAAGTGGCGACTTAGGTGGGACAAGATGAACTCAAATTATGATTTAATTAGTTTTTAATCACAAGCATCATTAGGCATAATGTCAAGTTTGAGCTCATCCTTTTAGTTACCCTCAGCACAAATTTGGGGTTCAACATTTTCATTAAATCAACATTAACCACTCATTACACAGAGCTTAGAAGGTCTTGAAGTGTATAGAACAATCCCTGATCCAGGGCCAGTTAACCTGACCTGCAGGTGTGTGGACTGTGGGAGGAAGCTGCAGAGGAAACTGTTACAGAGGAAACTGTACACAGAAAGAGCCGAGCTGAGGTTTAAACCAGGAAGCTTCCTGCTGTGAGGCAACATTGCTAACCACTCAATTTATTTTTGGCAATCAATAATTAGTTATTTTATGGCTCCTAGAATTAAGTTTGTATATTGTCACAAGCCATTTTATTAGGTACACCTTGCTAGTACCAGGTTGGCCCCACTTTTGCCTTAATTCTCCACAACAGAGATTCAAAAAGGTGCTGGAAACAATCTGGTGATTGTCTCATTGTCGTGTTCAAGAAACCAGTCCAAGCTTTGTGAGGTACAATAAAGCACTGTGGGACTTTACATTTCAGACGGGCAAGCAGCTGCTGCTCAATCAACCAGACATAGTTGACAAAGAACAAAAGATGGCAGTTGCGGCACATGTGGCAACTCCAGCTCACAGCAACATCAGAACGAGCACAAAGAGGAACAGCTGGAGCAGATGTGGAAGTTGACTCCAGTGGTAAAAGGAACATTAGGACCTTCAGACCAACCAATCAAGCTTAACCTCATTCTTTTTTTTAAAGTAATTTTCTACGCTTAAATACTTCATTAAGTTGACTAATGACAGTTCATCAGTGTCTGAAATCACCCAAAGCAGCAGCAGTACTGACCAGGATGGCTCCGTAGACCTTGTGTCCGTCAGCTTTCACCTGGGCGTTGGACACAGAGTAATCATCTAACACAGCCTGGAGGTTGGCCCAGTACGCAGGAAGGTGTGGAAAGAGGACGCGCTCAACAGCCTGCCAGCAGAAACAGGTGAACACAGAGAGTGGAGCATTTACAACACAGGAGGGTAGCAGTGGAGCACTCAACAGCAATAAAAAAATTTATCCTACAGATAAAACATGCAGGTTTGCAAACATAGCAAATATTTCACAGCTAAATAATCAAGAAGTGAGATTTTTCATTTAGAGAATGATTTGCTTGAATATACTGACTGAATATGGGCCAAATCTAATCTATAAATGTAAAACATTTACAAATGTAGAAGCTGTGACCATACCTTCCATCCCAAAGCATGAAGGCCAACAACAGCTCCATAGTGGGAGCACAGTGGTCTCACTGGGTCAGACAGAACCTTCTGGAGAGAAAGCAAGATCTGGTGGTAGAGACCACTGACCAGATCCCCATGAGTCCTGGAGAAGAAACACCAGAAAAGAAGAGCGACTGTTGGATTTCCATTTTAAGGCAGAAGCCGAGTGAATGTTAATGTTGCCCTTAGCAACAGTCTGCTAACATTAGTCAGACTTGTAACATTGTAGCAACACAGGTTCTTTGTGAAATGATGCTCCATATTTACTGTAAAACAGGCTAACACTACACTGTTTTGAATTCTGAACATTGATGTTAAATCCTGATTGGCTAACAATTTTAGTCCGAGTTCACCTAAACATCCACGGAAACTCTGCTCACCAAAAGATGTGGCTGAGGAGCAGGGCAGCGTAGTCCCTGAGAGTCCAGTGGTCGTTGAGTGGGTTGATGGAGGCTGCCAGTGGCTCTAGGATGCAGTACATGACACTGGAGACCAGGCTGCGTACATATGAGCCCAGGTACAGGTAGGGATTCTGGACCAGGCTCTTCACCATGTGCATTAGTCTGTTAAGCTGCTCCAGGTCGTGGCTTACCGACTTTACCTGGAAGACAAACCGAATCCATGCTCAGACTTCGATCAGCTGAAACACTGGTCAACAGGTTCTGCAGGAACTCTACATCCTAACTGACGACATAATCAGAACCTTCAACGCCGTTCAAGCCGAGGTCACGTAGGTTACCATGTAGAGTTAAAAGCGGTTCCAGTTATGGGGCGAGTTATGAGATAGGTCTGATTCATGTGTCATGCTACAATATTTTCTCTTACTAAACACACCAAGCATTCCTAACAAATCCCCTCGCTTGAGGTACTAAAACTGGTGATGAGAAAAATAAATGCTGGAATTGTTCAACCCTTAAACTTACTCCACTGATGACATAAACAAAGTACGGAAGCAGGGCTGCAATCTTGGAGTTAGACTGGAGGTCCAGCAGAGCCACCTGAAACACACACAAAGGTGGTTTAGCCTGTTCACAACATAAAGTCTGCTCTGTCTGTAGCAGCTTACCTTCATGAGATGCGGGTCCTCTCCTAAGATGGCCCTTGTGATCTGCTGGTAGTACTTCAGCAGGTCATCTGACAGAGACTGTACTGCAGTAGGAACTGAGACAGTTTAACACAGTCAGACAAACACTGAGGTTTTCTAACAGGATTACAATGATGCTCTCAGTGAAAGGTGGAGCTCAGTTTTTAGAGTATTAGCCATTTATTCTATCTACAGGTGCAAGTACGACGACTGTGGGTTAGGTTATGCCTGCTGTGTGAGTCTCACCTGTACCCTGAGGTTCCAGGTTACCTTTACCATCCAGGTATGACACGTTGACTGCCAGCAAACATGAAACATAATTAGTAAACTTGTCACATGAATATGACAGAGCGTAGAGAACACTACAGGATGAGCCTGCGTGTCGAACGTAGCAGTGTAGCGTACCTCGCACCATGGTCTCAGCACAGCCTTTGGGGATGTTGGTAGCCAGAGCCAGCTCGACCAGATTGACGTCCCGATCCTCAACAAAGAAGAGCTCGCCTTCTTTCACCGAACGGAAAGGCAGAGCATCCTGGGCTCCATAGCCGCAGATGGCCTGGTAAAGAACAGAGACAGAAACATGAACACAGGAGTTACTGTGACATCAGACATGCTATCACCTGAGGGAGGTCGGATATGGAAATTACAAGCTACCTCCACGTTGCTCCAGCGCAGAGCTCTGTTGAAGTCCTCCACCGTCAGCTTCCTCCTCTTGGCATGTCTCATAAACTGAGAGCTGCTCTGTTGGGGCCACAGCAAACCATTATCATTGTCTACACTTACGCAAACTTCTCCCATTTTTCTATAAAGTCAGAACATGATCCATGCAGCCAGGCATCACTGACCTGCGTTGCCTCCCTGAGTCGGTAACACACGTCCTCGGCCAGCAGAGCCGCCACATCGTCACCAAGCTCCACACCTGCGCCCTCCGCCATCAGTCTGACAGACTCCCGGGAAACCTCGGCGAACCGGCGCTCCTCCCGGTCCGCCATGTTCGCCGAAATCAGTCAAACTGACAAGAAAGATCACGTTACCGTCATGCCTTCTCTACATCTCACAGCAAAACATCGCGTTTGGCGGTGAAGCTTTACGGAACTTCATGTGTCCTCAGGTTCACACTACAAGGTTAGCTAAACATACATGTGTGCATCCCAAAACGTTTCCTCGTCTATAAACATCTTCACTGTTTAACGTCACGTACTAGGATACAACGTTTTTCAGCTGTGGCCCTGGTTTCTCCGAACCGCCGCACTCATTCAGCATGCTAACAAAGTGAACTGGTTTTATTCAGTGAGCTGGAAGAAACCACCGCACTTTAAAAAGAACTACAGTAACAAACCTATTACACTACAGTGATGAATAAAATGACCGCTGTGTCTTTATAAAACTGTGTCACATCAAATACATGTCAACTAACCGAACGGGGTTACTCCGAGTTAGCTAGCTAAAATACCATGATGCTAAAAGCTAGCCTCAGAAGGACGACAGAAAATACGCCACCAGGCCTTCAAAGTATCATGTAACGTTAGACTTTACCTTCTAAACTGGAACAAAGGGGGACTGGAGGTCTTTAGCGTCTGAAATAAAGTTCACACCAGGGTTGCTGTCCGATACACTAGCCGCTCCATAACATCAAGCTAGCAATCATGACCAAGACATCCGCTGTACCTTTCAAAATAAGGCAGCGACGTCCAGTTTACTCGGTCACAGAATCCCGCCCTGATGAAACACCTCAGAGGTGCAATTTAACTGAAGCCTAAAAACAACTTAATGTATACAGCATCGAGCTACCTTTACCCTCCCAGGTCTACCTGTTGACACTCTGTGTACCAGGAGGTGAAGGCCACTGATTGGTCGCCGAGTATCAGTAGACGGGATTGGTTGGTTGAAGTTCATCCACAGACAGGTGTCTCTTTAAAAGACTTTGTTTTTAGATACTGAGGTATAGTATAAACATTTCAACATCACCTCCACGTTAAACTAACCCAGACATACACCAGCCAGATCTGATCATAGGCCAACTTTCCGTTTCATCCCAAAACTCTTGTCTTTGGTCACATGACCAAGGTCCCAGCTAGCCATCCCATTCTTCTTTATTGGGAGGAAAGCCTCCGAGTTTTAAGACCCAGTTTCCACCCTCTTGTTTCAGCAGCAGCTGAAAGACTGACAAATGCCAGCCTTGCTTGTGCTTGAAAAGGCAGCTACTGGACTTCTGTCAGTCACCCCACAACTTTAATCCAGCCCAGCCAAACACACAAACACAGCAGTTGGTAAAAAAAAGAAACATGGTTTATTTACAGTGCTTTGGGCAGACATATAGCCATGTACAATTAAAAATATTACACATATAGCTGCACCTGTAAGATTCTCTTTCCAGAGCTACTCCAGACTGATCCATGACTGAACAGTCATGTTTGCCAAGGCCTGCTTGGGCCTTCTGAAACAAGCTCAAGTCAAATAGAACATGTATACAAAAAACCTTGGGATAAAGTGGGGCTAATTACATAAAAGAGAAAAAAAAAAAAGAAGAAAAAAAGGTCTTCAGCAGCAATTCTGATTGAATGAGTTTAGAGCATCCTGTTGGCCCAGATCTCCTGGCCCTTTGTGCTCTCCAGCTTCTGCAGGTGGAGGGCCAGTGGCAGGAGCAGATCATTTAAGTGCTGACTGGAGAAGGTGAAAGCATTGTGTGCTGGTGCTTCTGGGGTGGTGGGTGGAGGAGATGAGGCTGAAGAGTCTGATGCAGAAGGTAAACGTGAAGCGCATGTGGACAGCAACCCTTTGTGTTGACTGGAGGGTTTTATCCTGTCAGGGAGGCCGTGCTGGAAGTGACAGCGGGTTCCGTACAGGCAGAAACCAAAGGCGCTGAAGGTGCGGCACAGAGCCCCTCGAGGTTTCCACCCCTTGGTCTTTTGATGGCGCTGGGGGTTTTGCACAAGTGAGGTCTTTTCACCAACATTGGCCAAATCGTGACGGCCATCTTCATCTTTACCCTCCACATGCAGGAAGTTACAGCGGGTTCCAAAGGGACAAATCCCGAAGGCACGGAAGGTGCGGCATGGGACGTTCCTGCGACGACGGAGGTTGGGGCGCTGCTCTGTGGGACTGTGGACAAACAGGCAACGGTTGCCATAGTAGCAGTAGCCACCTGTGTGGTAGCTGCGACACAACTCCGTCTTGTACTTTGGATGGTGGGAGGGAACATGGAGTTCGTGGAGGCCGTGGGCAAACTGGCAGCGCTCGGCATACTTGCAGAAACCATCATCTGAGTAACTGGTGCAGAGCTCCGTCTTGTAGCGGGTTGAACAGACCCAGGGGATCAGGGGTGGTGAGGACTCTGTCACAGGGAGCAGGGCTTCGGCCAACGATACGGTGCTTCCACCACAGTCACCGTCAGATTCCTCCACAGACTGCATGCTGTCCAGTAGCTCAGGTGAAGGCAGAAGCAAGTCTTCGCTACTGGTCTGAAAATAAAGAAGTCAGCGTTTCAAACATTTATCAGTTCTGTCTAGTCTTTGATGTTTTTCAATGTATAGCACCAAATCACAAGACACCTCAAGGTGCTTGATATTGTAAAGCAATTTCAACCTCTGCTTAAAATTATGGGATTTAATGTCTAAAAACAGATAGTCTATAAATATCTATATAACATGTACTGTACTCAGTCCAGCAACATGAATTGACAACAGAATACAAACTACCCACATATAGTGAGAAATATTCACATGTCCCTTAATGCATTTGAATGTTTTGCCCTATACAATGTAGCGCGTTCTCCACTGAAATGACAGCAGTTAAATGCAAGTGACAAATGTCATCACAACATGGTCAGCATACATGAAGTCTTTCAAAAGTGACCACGGGACACGGACCAGATGAACTGAATAACCAGCTTTGATAGGGAGCTGGTCAGCTCTGTGCCTTTGCTGTTCCAGTTTAAAAAAGAGAAGAATACACTTCCACTTGCATAATTACAACCAGACGCACACTAAACTCAAACGTAGCAGATATGTCTGCAGACAAACCAGAGACATTTTCTTTAGGACAGCGCGTACAGCATCCTCAACACATTTGTTTTGCAATCTGAGCAGAGTCATGCTTTAAAGCTGCACACTGAAACCCATGCGTTAAGACACATGAGGGGTACTTCCTAAAGTCTGACCTGCATAGACTGATCTGACCGTCCTCAGTCAGGCTGGTTACCGCGATTGCTGCAGAAGCACCTACTGTGAAGCAAATAAGCTCACAGTAACTTATCGGCAGTATGAAATTGTCAAGTATATCAGCAGTCTATCAGTAGAATTCAGCTAAGGAGGCACAATTATTTTTTATAAAAACTTAGATCTGTGGCTAAGTTAGTCCTATCAGCAGGATCCCAGGACACTGCACAAAAAGTAACCAAGGTCATGGATCAGCACGCACTGCAACCACTTGTTTGAAAAATCAAAGTAGTTTCACAAGATCCCCACAGAACCAACTATTCTCACCATGCGCACTCTGATATAAGAATCGACGGTTCACAGACCTTCAGGAACAACCGTAAACCCCCGATCCTGATAACTACGCACACACGCGCTTCACTTCTCGGAATGATTCAGTTGCTATAATAAGGAGCAGCTACATGTGGAGGTGCTAAAAGGTGCGGCTGATGTGCTGCGGTTACCTTAAACATGGCTGCAAATGTAAACTGTAAACAGAGCTGCGTGTAAGGCTGTGGGAGGTGAGAAACTGCGTCTGACGAACAGAAACCAATGAAACCTGCACTGTTAGAAAGGCCAGGAGCCTCCACACGCCTGCCGTGTCCCTGGGTCACCAGCACCGAAACACGCGCCGTGCGGCTGTCATTTAAACCTCCGCTCACCTCCCGCCTCTCAGCACAAACGCTTCTCAGGTGCGCTCGGCTCTACGTCACAGTGACGTCTGCAGGGAGCGCTTTGCTGTGGGCCAGTCCGGTTGGTAACCGTGGATCCAAAAGTAGGCTACAGCGAATTTAAGTAGGGCCACAAGTGGCCGCGGGCCGCGAGTTTGACACCCCTGATTTACATCATAATACAACGTTTTGCGTTCATGCAGCAACAACGAAACAGGAAGTCGTTTTTATTCCACCAGTGTGATGTTCAGAGTTCAGCTGTCCATTTAATAAACTGTTGTGAAAAATCTTAATTTTATCAGCAGGTTATTGCATGAAGTGGAAAATGCAGTTACAGTTAACCTCTCTGCTCCACTTTATGTTGCTGTTTTCAACTATGGTCCATTACTATGGATGAAAGGGATGGTCCATTGTATCCTATGATAAAGGAGCAATAAAGGAAGCATTAAAGCGCCTTTCCTTAGTATTTGGAGTATTTGAACACCTCTTATTACAGATGCCACACAAATACTTGTGGGTCATGTCCTCAGTTAGGAATCTTTCTACGCATAACAGGTTATTGGAAAACAGCCCGTGAACCGGCTCCTAAAGACGAGAGCCTGATCTCTGTTACGGGTCTGAACAGTTCTTTTCCATTAAAGCCATCTGAAGGTCAGTGTACAAAGTCTTTCCACTCAGAGTCTAACTAAGCACCTTTGGACATTTCCTTGGGTGCTGACAAATTCTCTAATGTTTCTGGTAAAACTAGTGAAATATTTCATGTGGCCGAGCTGATCTGAGTGAAAACACTGCAGAAAATCTAGAACTCTGGCACTGGGAGTATTCGTTTTATGTGATGGTTCTGGTGTCAGGCTGCTGCAGGTTTTCCTGCTCCATGCCCTCCAAACAAGGCTCTCATTATTTCCCTGTGATGCTGAAACTAATACTTGAAAAAAGTAAAAGTTGTGCAGGCTTCAAGTACATCACAGAAACCTCCAGAAATCCTCTGATGACACGGCCATTATTGGAAGCGTGGAGATGGGAAGGGAAGAGGAGTACAGAGATTGGTCGCGTCGTGAGATGGTGTGAGGTGAACCACCTGCAGCTGACTGTGGCCAAAACAAAGGAGCTGGTGGTGGACTTTGGCAGAAACAGATCCCGACCGTCCCCTGTCTGCATTGGTGGGACTGATGTTGAAATAGTCACATCATACACGTATCTGGGATTTCATCAGGATCACAAGCTGGAGTGGTCTGCCTACAAAAAGGGTCTGAGCCGGTTTTACTTTCTATGAAGGCTCAGATCCTTCAATGTCTGCAGCAGCTGCTCTATATGTTCTATTAAGTTGTAGCAAGCAACATCATCTTTGCTGTGGCGTGCTGAGGTGCAGGCATCAAAGCAAAGGACGCAAACAGACTGAAGAAACTCCTCAGGAACGTCGAGTCTGTTGTTGGCATGAAGCTCGCCACCCTGGAGGAAGTGATCAGTGACAGAATGCTGGTAATCATGGACAATGACTCCCATCCCCTCCATAACACACTGCACAATCTGAATTTATCTACATTTATCTTAATATTTATCTATTAATATCTCTGTTTCTACACTCATATATTGATGTTTGTATATTTGCTGCTATCACAACACAGTGTCCCCCTTAATTAAGCCTCTGATTCTGATTCAGCTTCTTGTGTGTAGAGGATAAGCGAGAAACGAACGGGACTCTCTCTTTTGCCTTTTGGCATTTTTATTTGAACATAAAGAATATAGTTCATCTGCATTTACATACAACGTACTTCCATCTTTCTGGCCCCATAGGAACACAACGTGATGACGTCACATCTGTACGTACCGTAAAGTCTCACCCAAAGTTCTCCTGCTACCATAACACCTGAGTACGGTCACCATTGCATAGAATAGTTACACTTAACAAGCAGATTGACTAAAATAATTCCAATAATTTATTTGTTGAACACTCAGGTTCCAGAAAAGTCCTCCAGCAGCAGCTCAGGAGAACCTGCAGACAGAGAACCTCTGACTGCGGGGGAACCACACTGCCCACGGTTTTCTTGTACTGGTGTGTTATGTGTTCATCACCGTGTGGTGTTTCATATGCAGCTGGTTTTTGTTGTTTTTGCCCGGCAGATATTTCCACACGTCCATTCCGATGTACTATTTCTAGTTTAATGTCGAAATTTCAACTTTAATCTCAAAATTGACACTATTTTTTTCCTTAATCTGGCCCTAAGTGACGTTTGTTATTCTGTCACTGATACATTAAAAAAATGCACAGGAGGCCTCTGTGGTGCTGAACCGACCAATCACTACAGGCCGGCGGATCGATCTAAATATCGACAATATTGATACCGATAATATTGGAATCGATACTTTGTTTCTGTCCTTTAAGTTGTGCCCACTGAACTGTGTTAGTTGTTCTTTAATCGAAAAAACCTACCTGAAACATGCAGCATGAAAAATGTCTGAGTCGTTCTGCACTGACTGTCACGTCTGTTGTGTTTGTAGCATGTAGCATATTTAAACAACAGAAGCTGAACCAAAGACGGCACATTTACATTCCGGCTCTCCCAAAAGGCCACCAGTTTTGGGGAAAAGCTGAAACGTGTGGAAAGTAAACAATCAGAGTGATTTAGTGGTCATGAAAATGTTCAGAATTTGCAAACTGATGTCGATTCATCACATAAATTATGACATACTGCCTTTATAGGTGAAATGAATGTGTTTTGGCATCAGCAAACCAGTGTTGCCTTGTTTAACAGAAACAACCCATCTCTGAAATCTTTGCTTCAGCTCACATGTACAGAACTCTCCGTGTCTTCTACTGTGAGTTGGCCTGTTTAAAGGTCCCAAGTTCAGCTTTTGCTCATTCTTATATCACCTTCAGGCTTTTTTGTAACAATGGTGCTTCGACTGCAACCCTTCCCACAAGCTGTTTAATTTAAAACCCTCCGTGGTGATATACAGAAGAGAAATTACAAAAATGTGCAATGATCCAAAAATCTATGGTCCTGATGATGACATTAAAAGAAAAAGTGACCGACTTCATTCCTAAAATTGACACTTTATATCCAAATGGCACCTTTGAGGTTTTTATTTACAGTGGTGTGAAAACGTGTTTGCTCTCTTCCTGATTTCCTATTTTTTGTATGTTTGTCACACGTGTCCCAGTTTTGCTTAGACCAGTTTGCAGTCAGTCATGACCTCCATGATGTCACAGAGAAGCAGAAGCAAGTTCACACAGCAGGGTCCTGTCAGACTAAACTGGCCTGAAAAAGAAACGTGACAACACTGTAGGTCAGAATGGGGTCGGCCACCGTGTGTCTGTAAGCTCCCAACGTGGCGCGTGGGACAGAAGTCGATGCTCGTACATGTCAAAGTATAAAAATGTTTGAAACTTTTCCAAGAGGAAGCCTTTGCTGTGTACCAATACGTCCACTGAAGAGGATAAAACCATAATCAGGCTGACAGGCTGAACTGCTACAGCTGTTTGATGTGAGGCAGCAGATGTGAAAGAGCAATGTCTGACCACGAAGAAAAAAAAAATCTTTATTTTTTTCTTATCAAGATACATTAAAGGATACAGAGACATTGGAATAAAAAACACTTGAGAAAAAGTTTCACTTGTGGCATGTTTGTCTCTCCATCATTTAAAAAAAAAAAAATCCACACCCTGTCCCTTTTGAAGGTCAGCCCTGGTTAAAATAAGCAGTCCACCCACCCGATGAAGGAGAGATGCTTCACACGTACAGTAGCCTGTTAGAGCAGTCTCCTCATTAACAGAGTTACACACCTCAGATGTACAAAATTAAAAACAAACAAACCAAAACTAAAAGTTTTCAATATTCCACTTCTGCAGTTTTCTTTACACACATTAGCATTTGCTACAAACTTGACAATTCAATTTCTTTTTTGAGAGGAAATATTACAAAGCTCACATTGGGACCAAATCTGCTTAAAAAAGTCATCACTGCCGAGGACTCAAAGGAATCGTGAGGATCCAACAGCTCGGTTTCAGCACCCTCCCTCCGATAAAGGTACAAATAAAGGAAAAAGAAAAACCACAAACAGCAGACGAGTCCTCCGCACAGTCCTCACATCCAGTCAGAACCAAAACATCGGCACATGTACAGAACAGGATTAAGGCTGCATGAAGACAAAAGGGTCAAAGACGGTTTTCCCATTTGACTCCAATCCTAGAGCCCCAGTTTTTTGCATACATTTATTTATGAACTGACCACTAACATCAGGAACACTGTTCTGTTCCTTCAGACTGTCTCGCTGCCTGTTCTCCTGAACATTATGGCTTCATTTTGGACTTCTGCAGAAATCCCACACATGATCTCAAAGCCAAATTCATGATAACTCAGTTGTGAGTAAACGGCCTCTGTTGTCGGCTGTCAGCACACACGTTTCATGCACCTCTCCTACTGTATGTACTAACAATTTACAGTAAGCAAAGCACAGAGTGGCTGTTGGAATAAAACCTTATTTCAAAGAAACCTGATTGGCTGCTGCCCAGAGTAGTGATATACCATTTCCTCTGTGCAGAGACGGACTGAGTGAGGGGAACAAACTAAACCAAAAACAACTGAAGACAAAGTCTTCAGTGCTTTCAGTTAGTACTTTCACACAGCTCAAACTCTTAATTTGATACCGAGGGTTCAATACACGGGTGGAGCTCCAGAAGAATAAAACAGGTTTGTATGAGGCTCCTGATTCTGCTTCTTTGTAAAGTCTAGGTCAGACCCCGTGACATTTACACAGTGGGTGGATACGTGTGCACACCTGTGTCTCTGAGGCAGACTAACACCACATTTCCCTCCATCACCACAGCCCACCTGCTGATTCTGCTCTGCTAGGATGGAGGAAAGGAGGCTCGAGAGGAATCCTGAAACCGAAGCAAACCCTGGGCCTGCTCAAGCTGTCCTACAGTCCTGTAAGGGTGTCGCCCCTTCAGTGATGGATATATTTACACAAAGATAAGAGACGGGAAAGTCAAACAATGTCTGCTTTATCACCATTGCTTCAGGAAGAAAAATATATGAATTTCAATGACACATTTAAAAGCAGGGCAAGTGTGAGTGTGAGGGCTCCATCACGCTCACTGCTGCTCTACAACAAACTGATGTGACATCTGCTGGTACGAGATGCTGCTCTGCTGTCACATCAGCCAGTTGTGCCTCTCAGCATTTGGGCCATTGCTGCTGTGTGTTGGATTTTACACTATTTTAATGACCAGAGCAGCTCAGACACTCTGAGTGCACAGAAGAGACTGGAAACACTTTAAAAAAGTGATCTGCTTCTGGTTTTGAGTTCTTCTCCTCCAATAGTGGCGACACCTACCACTCAGGAGAATACTGCACTCTAAGTTCTGGTATAAATGGTACAGAGCCGAGGCAGGGTAACCGTTGGCGACCAATTCAGCGTGTATACTGGAGCCCTGAGGGTTTAATGTGTGCTTACTGAATAGGTGTGTGTGTGTGTGTGTGTGAGACAGAGAGAGAGAGAAACACATTAACTTATGGGAAGTAAAAGAGGACTAAAGGAACATGACACTGAAAATGGGGGAGGAAAAAAAAAAAAGACTACTGTATGCTGTACTGTGCTGCCTATAAGTGATGGCTTAAACACAGCCCCTCCCACTGCCCACCCCACCCCCATGTCCTGTTAAAAGACCACCCTCAGCCCTCATTTTCAGTCCTCCAGGACGATGGGCTCGCTGGTGTTGGAGGGGAGGAGGGGCATTGGTAGGGAGCGTGGCGGCGGTGGCAGTTTGATCCGGACCAGGAGGTGAGGTTTCCTTGCTGCCCGGCGCATCTCAGACTGGGTGAGATGTTTCCTCAGAGCCCTGGTTCACAGAGACCAGTGATAAGAACACACACCGATCCCACAGCTGTTCATCATCCACTCTGACACAATAACAATTCAATTAGCAAAAAGGTTGCTAACTCAGGAGTGCTGTGGTGCCATATACCTGGTGTCCTTTGTGGCAACAAACACCACAGGGTTGGGAGCTTCTCCCTGGCTCACTTTCTGCCGCTTGATGACAGACTGAGAGGTGGTTCTCATACCTGAAGTATATGGCCTCCCATTGGCTGGGTATGGCACTCCTGCAGCCTGTCAACCAATAAAGAAAACAACAATTAATCGGACTGTGGTGCAAACAGGAAACACGTGAGTAAAGCGTGCTGGCTTTCCCTCACTTTTTTCATGATGCACTAGTATACTACAAAGCTGCCCAGCAGGCCCCAACATAAAATATAAGAAATTTGCAGTCTGGGAGGAGTGAAATTACATGCACTACTCTGAGGAAAGGAATGAAAACAGGCAGCAGCAGAGGAGTGTGTGTTGTAGCAGTTACAAAGTGAGCATATTTTCTTAAATAATAAGTGTGGCTGGGTGTGAGAAGAACACTGACGCTTTCAAAGCTTCTCTTGCCCAGCAGGCTCTGGCCCACTCGAGGCTGGTTGGCCTGGTTCCTGTTGATGGGTGTCGGGGGTCCTCTGGTTGCCTTCAGTTTCAGAGGAGCAGAGATGGCTGCGAAGACAATTCAGAGAAGACAAAAGCAGCAGGGCAAGTTTATCTGTATAGCATCTTTCAAAAACAAGGCCAACAAACAGTGTTTCTAAGACACAAAAGGCTTGACGAGAGGAAAAAAAGGGGGACTGATAAGGTTTAGTGATTTACTCTGTAAATAAATATCCTGAAACACATCGTCTCATAATTACCATTTAGCCTGATTTTTATATTGTTAGAGTCCCACACAGTAACAAAAATCCTTATCCTTATGAAGACACACACGTGATCCTTGTCTTAGTATTTAGGTAAGGACACAACGCTGACAACATGAAGCAAAAGTTAAAACCAGCACAAAGACACTTTAAAACTATCGTCATGGTGATTCTACTACTGCAGCCTGGCTGCTCATCAGTTTGGGACCTACTGAAGTTCAGGGTCTGACTGCTGATCTGGGGTCTGCGTTCACTCAACTTTAGCATTACTCTGGGTTGTTGGCTAGCCTAGTTTTAGCATGGTGTCGGTGCAGATGCTTGCAAAGAGCTGAAGGTGTTAGCAGCATAATGGAGCCGTTTGTATTTTACTACTGTGCTCTCGTCCTTTTGTGCTATAAAAATAAAAGTAGTCCAAATCCACGCTGTAGCCACTATCACACAAACTGAACTCAGCTGATTGGCTGAAGGCACACTAACCCACTCAGTGAACATGTGGCATCACAGGAAATAGAGGACTTTAATAAATACATGTGGTATAATCTAAAGGAAGCATTAATTTGGAGCAGCTTCATATTCAGTGTGCTGGTCACATTCTGAGTTCTTACCCAAATCCTTCACTATGGTGGCCAGTGACTGTCGAGGCACCAGCTTGCTCTTCAGAGGAGTTTTTGTGGCTTTGGGCAGCCTGATCATACCTGAGGAAATAAAAAGGCAAACTGTGTTGAACTCATTTAAAGATGTTTGAAAACATCACTAAATGACAAAGCTGTCAAACTTGCTGCTTGTTAGTGGGTTCAAAGAGCTTAGAAGAAAGAGGGGGCGAGTGTGTACTTACACTCAGCCTTGACAGCGTTGGCGTTGATGGAGGCGTAGGGGCGTCGAGCAGCACGTCGAGGCTGCAAAATGTCTTCACACACCCGCCGAGCAATGCGGGTTAGCTTGGTGGTCTGCAGGATGAATGTCTGGCGGTTCTTGGCCAGCAGTTTGGCTCGCCCCTCGTTGCGGGTGAACGGTGACATTCCCTGTACCTCCTGGCGTGTCATGTGACCACGAGGGCCTGACTCCTGGACAGACAGGAAGAACAGATTTAATCTTAAGGAGATGCAAGACAACTTGAAAGATTTCAAGTCTATGCTGATCAGCTGCTGTTGAT
Source organism: Oreochromis niloticus (assembly GCF_001858045.2). Taxonomy (NCBI): domain Eukaryota; kingdom Metazoa; phylum Chordata; class Actinopteri; order Cichliformes; family Cichlidae; genus Oreochromis; species Oreochromis niloticus. The sequence continues at coordinate 3,143,717 of NC_031967.2, forward strand.
TTCTTTACTGCTTTTCATTCAAACACATTTCTAAAGAAAGAGCCGGCTGGGAGAGACTTACAGAGCCAGCTCTAGCAGCACCCTCAAGCTGTGTGGGAGTCTTCAGGCCTCCGTACTTCTTCCAGTAAATCCAACAGGAGGCGCACAGTCTGCACTGCATGTTTGGGGGACCCCAGGCGTACCACTGAGGAGACTGAGCCGCTGGGTTGGAGACAAACGAGTTAGTGAGTTAGCACCTGTATCTGTCAGGTCCAGGTGCCTCAATGAACACCTGCCTGTAATACATGGCTCTTCTGTGATCGCTGGTAATCAGAACATACAGGAAGTTGGTGGCATAAGAAAGAAAGAAATGAATTTACATCTATTTTAATGTGTCCATGTGGACAGTGAACACTCCCACTGCAAGAGTCTGGTTCAGTCTTTATTTAAACCCAGCCTGTGTGCAGACTTACTGTGGCAGCTCTCACAGCTGAGTCCTTTCTGAAAGCCTGCTGCTCCGTTCATCCCAGGCTTGCTGCTGGGCACCATGATCTGGTTGGGGTTGGGTTTGGTACTGGTGAAGGAGGACAAAGTTATTCAACAGTTAGTGAAACATGTTCTCCATCATGTGGTTCAGTTCTCCTACCACACAGAAAGGTGCTGGAAATGTTTACTGCCTCACATCATAATACCTCATGGCTTTATTTGTTAGAATGCTTCTGTGTTAAATACGCAGTTTTTAGTTATTTGGCTTTTTCCATTTATTATAACTGTTTTGTTACATTTGTTACTTGTATTTATTTTAAGCTATGCTGCTATAATATCTTTATTCATTAATCAAAAAGTGACATTTTGATCAAATTAAATCTATGGTAAGCTTTTAATGACTGTAGCTTATATAACTAATGATAATCACAAATCCAGCAAATTATTAGAATATTTCCCAACATCTACCAGAAAGAACAATATGAAAGTCTTTACTGTTTGAACGTAATTTTCATTCATTTATTCAATCAACACTTTGCTGGGACTCTTTAAACATCTGTCCAACTGATTGTAGCACAAGTGGAACTGATTAGCGGGATCCATGGCGAGCAGACTAACGAACCACTGTTCTCTGCATGACCGAGTTCTCTATTCCCACGCCTAGCTGTAGCCGCTTTGCTGAGCATGTCTGTCTGTGGTAGCTCTTGATACTCCCAGTCCTCCCTCTGTGAAGCTTACAGACTCAGCCGGGGTTCAAAGCGATACAAGGCGGTCTGAAAGTGTAACGCCAACAGACTGCGTGCCATTGGCTGCTGAGTGGCATCAATGAGTCCTGAGAGCATCTTTTTCACAAAAATAAAACAACGCCATGTTTAAAACCTGGCAACACAAAAACAGAACACTGCGGTCGCAGAGTCTGACAAGAATCACCTCGACGTCCTCTTTGTGGAGTCATGTGACCCAACGCACATCAGGTGGTACCCAAGAGTAATGGTAAACTTGTAAGCCAAACTAGTAAACTTGATAGGTGTCATCAGTACTCACTAGGTAGGGATGTACACCTGCTTCAGCTTGCTGTCAGCTTCTGCTGCTTTTAGTCGTTTCTGAGAGAAAATGTGGAGAGAGCGGGAGATTGTTGTTGAAAACAAAACATCTAAAAGTGCTTTTTGTTGCCGTTAAACACAACATGCTGTCGACAAACCTGCTGGATGTAACGGTCAGTAGTCTTCCACATGTAGTAGAACTGGACCACACTAGCTAGGGATTTCCAGGGCAGCTGAGGGAGAGAAGGGAAACATCTGCTGATCCCAGGACTCAGAGTTCAGCACTGAATATCTGTATTACTACTGTTCAAATGTTCATGTGAATACTGTGAGAGAAAAAACAGTGAGGAGAGCTTACAAAGTCCTGGCGGATGTCATTGAAGTCTTTGCCGTATTTCTCCAGCGCCTCCTCAAACAGCATGGCCTCAGAGGCGCTCCACTCCTCCATCTCATCACGGCAGAGCACCGGACCTCCCTGAGGAACCAAGGTGGACATGGCTTTGGCCAGGTCATAGTTGTTCTTCTGCAGTGTGTCCATAGCATGGAACTAAAAGCAGAGACAGGGAGTAAGACAACTGATCAAGTTTTCCATCATACACAAGAAATATTGACCCCTACATGTCAGTAGGGCTGGACGTCATAAAACCATTATCACCCAAAGTATTACCCAGTACAGACTAAAAAGCTTGTTACACGAGTCTCAACAGATAATCGTGGAAACAACACAAACAGAGTGTCATATTTAAACGTCTCAAATCAAGAAACTGGATTTTTAAAAGTGATATTCTTAGAAAATCCAACTCCGTTAGTGACTTTAAATTTGAAGTACTACTTACAAAGAGGGGGAATTTCAGTAGTATGTAGAAAATAAGTAACCAATATGTGTTGAACTAAAAATTCACACATAGCACCGCGCCGTCATTGCTCATTATTTCCTGTGTTAGTACAGGTGGAGTATGATAGCAAGCTGCTAACACAGATCCTTTTATTTTCTGCATACGAACACAAAACCGTCCCAGAAAGACGTTAAAGTGTTCGTCACAGTGATTCGAATGTAGAAACGTGAACCGGTAGAAACGACGGCTACAACGGTGCAGGCCTGACTGCTCATCACTGTCTTTGTTACCTGTGCAGGTTCAGCTCTGACTGCTGGGCTGAGGTCAGTATGCACCACGCTTTAACATCACTCTGCAGTCTTGGCTAACTGTGTGTCTGTGCAGATGCTTCTGTGCCATAGAAATAAAAGGAAGCTCATGTCTCCACTCCTCAGTAGCTGTACAGCACAAACTGAAACCAGCTGATTGTAGCACAAGTGTGCAGGAAGAAACTAAAAGCTTGTTTGTTTGACTCCCCTGATGAAGTTCCCTCAGAACAGCTGTTATTGTTCTGTGCAGAAAAACATAAACTGTGGGAATTTTAGCACTGTTGCCTCACAACAAGAAGGGCCTGAGTTCAATTCCACTATAAGGCCATCTTTCTGTGTGGAGTTTGCATGTTCTCCCCATGTTGGTGCGTGGGTTGTCTCTGGCTTCCTCCCACAGTCCAAAGACATGCAGTTAGTGGGGTTAGGTTAATTGGTGGAGTGTGAGTGCTAATGGTTGTCTGTCTCTGTGTGTTAGCCCTGCGACAGACTGGCGACCTGTCCTGGGTGTACCCTGCCTCTTGCCCTATGACAGCTGGGATAGGCTCCCATGATCCTGAAAAAGGATAATGGATGGATGGAATTTATAAACCCCAGACAAGTAATGAGTGTGTATTGTTCAAGTTGCTTTATATGCCTCAGAACAGCTAAACTCAGCTGGTTTTTACTCACACAAATCTCTTATCATGTACATATTTCTCTGGTCTGGTTGTCAGACAACAGAATGGCTCTCAAATTTGGAGAAAACAGTGAGTCGGGTTAACTGCAGGGAATACTGCACACTGAAGCCATGTAACAAAGCTGCTGAAATACAGATTTTGTAACAGTGACTGTTTGACAAAATCCACTCTCACATGTTGAAAACTGTACAGAGAATTGAGCTATATCTTAAAGCAAAGCACGATGGGTCATACAGCATGTTACAACAACAATGTGTCTCATTCAGGAACGTGCAGCGTGCTGTCCAACCCCACTGGCTGCATGTCTGTCACCAATTTGATTTAAAGCTACGGACAATGATGGTTAGAAACAGATCTCCCAGCAGGTGTGTAAAAAGTGCTTAAACTTGAAATGCACATTGTGGAGACACGTGAGGTTAATAAATATATCTTACAGCATGGGACCTTTAAAGGCTTTGGTTAGTGTTCACGTCTCACCAGTGTGATGTCTCTGGATGCTGCAGCTGCACTCATGTGGAGGCTGGGCTGGCGGATGGAGCTGCTGCAGTCCAGGGCCCGAGCAAATGTACCCACAGCCCTGAAACAAACAAACCACTGACTGCTCAGTCCTGAGTAAAAACCAGGAAACATTCACAGTGTTAATGTGTGCGAACATTTCAATAACCATTTGAGGCCCTGTGTGACCTGACCGGTAGCTTCAGTTAGATTTGCCTTTAAAGGCAGCTTTACATACTCCACTGTAGCATGACACTATGTACCATGACAACACGCATCATATTTACACTGTTTGATAAAAACTAATGTGACGTTAAAGTGGGCATGAAGGCTAATTTACAGCACTGAGCCATGCTCTTAAGAAATCTGACATAGACGTAACATTGTCTGCATAGCTGGATTTAAGAAATCAGTGCTTGAAGTTTAAGTTTTTAGAACATGTTTACAGTGTGACATCACCAGGTTGGTTATTTGTTGCTCACAGACTTAGATTAGATTATGTTAGCTAACTAATAACAGAACCACTAACTCAGTAGAATGTAAGGAAACATAACTGTGTTTCTTACCCAAACACAATTGGATCGCACCGCTCGGTAAATCCAGCCACACGAGCAAAAATCAGCAAAGAATCACACAGACAGTGAAAGTGGACAGTATATCCTCTGTTTCTAACATAAAACTCACTGTTACATCCAGCGACAGCACAAACATGAAGTCCCCTCGTTTCCCCCTGAGTTTGGCGGTTGGTTCTGTTACTAGCTAGCCAATATAAACTAATGTCTGCTAATGAGGTCTAATAATAATGTAAGTCTATTGACCACAACCAGGCAACCAAACTGATGATGTCACGCTCTGTACTGACACAAGATGGCGCTAAACATGATCTAAAAACTGGTGAATTTAGAAGTTGCCATGGAAACAAGCTCTAGCAATGACATGTAGTCGGGTAACAGATGGCAGGCGAGCGTTACCTCGCTACCACCAGGAACTGGTCGATCTGAGGATCTTTGAGCTGGTTGTTGGGATCCCACACCTTGGTCTCCAGCTTCTCTTGGACCCGGGTGTCTGATTCACCTGAGACGGGAACAAATGGGTTGAACTACTAACACACCAACACCTCCTCAAAATAAATAACATCCACTTTATGTATGAAAACAACTTGAATACACTTGCTGCTCACCCTCAGCTAGCTTATCAGGTATCTCTGCCTGGTATTTGGAGCCCACCCGAATCTCGCCTTGATCTGCTAGCAGGGTCTTCTGGACGGGGTCGAATACGAGTGAGTAGAAGAAACAGTCCTGGACAGAACAGAGCAAAGGTTAGAGCCACTTCACAGAGCCGCTCTTTTTGGAATATGAAATATCTAAGTGAACAATCAGGTATCAAAGTAATGTGATAATGACAAATAAACAGATGGCATGTTTACCTCTTTCTCCAGGTACCCGGCTAAGACATCTGTTTCGTTGAGAAGGGTCACGTTACATTTTCCCCTGAGGAGAGGAGCAGAGAGCATGTCAAAGACAAAAGTGTGAAAAATCCATCTTCTCAGTAAGTTAAAAAAAAAAGAAAAGGGAAAATCTGGTTTGATGACATCACTGCCACATTCAGTCCCCAAAAAAGGGGATTTAAAAAAAACAACAACAAACAAACCCGTAGTGTCAAGCCTTTTTTTTGTGGTCATTATGATTTGCGCATCTCATAATCAAAAACTTTCTTGCTCATAATTTATTTATTTTTTGCTGCTAGAAATCAAGTCATTTTTGACTTATGCAACATATGAATAACACGGATCCATGCATCGCCTGTCTGGATCAAGGTTTCAGGGCAGAAGTCTAAGCAGAGACACAGAGGTGTTCCCAAACCAGCCAAGAGATGTGATCTTGGTGTCCTGGGCCCACTCCAGGGCCTCCTCTCGGTAGCACATGGCTGAAACACCTCAGGGGTCACAGTAAGCTGATAGCTCAACTGTCTGTTTTGACGTAAGACAGTACAGCTTGACTCTGGAGTCCTTGACACCAATGACCACGCTCAAACTATCTTTCTCTACGATCACTGTAGTCTTTAGCAAACTAGGTAACAATACAAGCTAGAACTGATGGGCAAATGTTTAAATGCAAATTTAATTGTCATATTTGGCAGAATTTTACAGTCAGTCTGTGAAATTAGCTTTCATTCTATGAAGTTTATGACTTCATTGACTAAAGAGGAAAGAATATGGTGCTGTGCAGGGACAGATTTTATCACCCCTTTAATAGGTGAGAATGTTGCAGCCAGGACCATTTCTCAGCACATCAGTCCCAAATGCACATGGCAGTTGTCAGAGCTGTAACTAAACTGCAGGTCTGTGATAAGCTCTGCTGGTAGTCACTTACCGTATGTGAGTGGCAGGTAGAGATTCGAACTGTCGAGACAGGAAGAGTTCTCTGTGTTTGAGCTGGTGTTTCTGCTGTTCAGCCAGTTGTGGCTGCTTTGACTCCTCCTCAAACTCTCCTAGACAAAGAAAGAAATCAGAATGAGCACGAGTCACCGCTCACTGTTAGGAACTGAAGACGCGAACCAGAATCTAAACACTCCCTCTAAGTTTACAGGTATAACATACTAACTTGTAACGGTTGAATGCGGACACAGCAGGCAGAGAAAAACGGGTGAAAGTTCATGCAGTGACTGAGATCACAAGACAAGTCAAGTAAACCCTCCAGCAGAGACTGGTTTTAGTGCAGCAAACACTGGAGATGCTTTGCTACAAAATCCTGACTGAAGACACCTTTGTTATGTCCAAAAATGACCTCCCATCTCCTTTGCTACTCACTCTTCCTGACCTTGATGGAAAACATCATAAGGTCAAGGAAAGTTGTGTAGGAGAACTGATAAGGACGCAGGGAAAGTGAAGCACTAAGCCCGAGAATCTGACCACAGTCACACTTGCAGATTAGCTTCTCTCAGAGCTCCTCCACAAAGCTACGATTTTCTCATCTATCCTCATTTGGCTTTTTAAGTGTATGTGTGTCATGTATTCATGTTGAAAATAAGTTGATTATATAGCTTCTAGTTGATAACTCAGATGAGTTTCTGTGAGATCTGTACTCATGTTCAAACCTTAAGGTTAGTTAAAACCTTGCAAATAACATCTCCAAACTCCAAAAATTCTATTGTTGTATGCAGAAAAAGTTAGTGTTTAAAAAAACTCTTAGTCCTAATAGTTTTGAAATGTGAATCCTCAAGTTAACTTTAACGGTCCAAATGGCAGAAAAATGTTACTACTATTAACATGTGAGTAACTGCAGTACCATAAACAACATCTAATACAGAGTTTCAGCACTGGTCTCTCCTCCAGCCCCTCAACCAGCCCCACAGTTAGCAGACCCACGGTTGTTAGAAAATAGGCAAATCAGTCCAAAGATGGTGGCAGTGACATAAAAGCAAACAGATAACAGCAGCTGTTTATTTCAGTCACAAGCAATCTGTGTATATTAAACTCCTACATAGATGGAGAGAAACGGCACATGCATCAATTGTAGATGGACTGGTTCTTATGTTGCACTTTTTACTACATGCCTCATTCACTCATTCATACAAATCCCCCCCCCCCCCGAATACACCTGAATGAAGTGCAGAGCAACAGTCCAACCACAGTAACTGAATAACAAAGACTTCAAGATGCTGGCTTAAATTGGTTTAGATTATATATTCAAAGAAAAAAAATTGCACACTAATTTTTTAAAAGACAAAAATCAAGAATTAAAAAAGTAGATTTTCCAATGATTGAAACTAAAGCAGCAGTCAGCACAGATGCAGGTTGACACTGGTTAGTATTGTAAATGTTATTAATGGACTTACTGTAAAGCAATGTGATTATCTGACACTAGCAGAGCCATGAGACACTTTTCAGACAGAGATGTGAAAAACCTAACCCACTCGTGTGTGTGTGTGTTTCGCCACTAGATTGCGCATTCTCAATTTCAGGCGGTCAAGTGATTTGCTGTAAGATGGAGGGGTGGGACTACTTCACTCCCATCTCTGTGGACCCCGCCCCTGCACTGAGCCACAGGAAACCCTGTCAGTGAGGGCACAGGAGAGAAAGAGAGGGATGGTACCTTAAGCCACACCCCTTTTCTGTTAACCTCTCAACCCCCTCCCCCCCTTCACCGGTCCGGCTAGTCCCTGCCAGACAAAGTAGGAAACCCTGTGTGCCAAACCGAAAGCGCCCATCCCCCTCCACAACATGTATCCCCAACTCCACATACACACACAAAAGAAGACACGGCACACACAGAAGGAGCGACGGGCACATTTCTAGAGAAAAACACATACTTTGTTAGAAACGCACTGTCCCCGATCTGACAAAGACTCCAGATGCATCACAATTAACTCACTGGTTGCTGTGGCCCTGTGGACAGATCAAGGGCCTTTTGTTCTGCATAAAGAACTTGTGTATAAAGAAGGAGGAAGAGGAGGGAGCAGCAATGAAAAAAGCAAGTCACATAAACAAGGTTTGGTCCTAATGAGCAGCAGTACAGATCGTGCACTTCTTCAGCACTACGAGGCCCAGAACCAATCAACCCAGACCTAAACAGAGTACAGCAGGACTACTTTTACCCACAAAGGTCAATGATGGATCACTTTGTACCTCTGCCATACTTCAGTGCACCACATATTAGTGTGTCGAGCAGGCTTTTTAAAGTTGTCTGTAAAACAATCTTGATAAGTCAGTTAAGTGGTGACATTAGGAACAGTGTATCTACCATCTAACAAGAAGTATTTGAACTCCAAATGCTAGTTGCAGTTTCACCTGCTCAGCAAAACTGGATACATTTGGTAATTAAGCTATTTTATGAATAAAGAAAACAAAAACAAAGACTGGCCTGAAAACGTTTTTCCTATTAAACACACTTTTAACCAGAGCGTATGTAAATGTGGCCTGTTTAATGTTCAATGACAAAACAACAACGTGTTTGTTAGAGTCCTGCAGTAGCCATTTTAGCCTTTTGCATGAGGTCATCAAAGCAAGTAAGAATATAGCGCTTTATATTTTTATACGATCCACAGCTGGTGTGGAACACCCACAACATGGTTGCATATGTACAGTGACAATAAAAGGCTATTATATTCTGTTTACAGACTGTGACTGTGTGACTTATCATGGCCCAGGCTGAGAGAGTTCGAGAGCTGGGGACAGGCTGGATTTGAATTGGCAAAACTTGTGTATAATGGGTCTATTTTGCTCTTACATTACTTTACTGATCCAGGTAACTATATTGATGCGTTACAAATACACACAGTATGATCCACAAGTGATACACCACAGTGAATTCATGTTCTAATTTTTTTCCAACTAAAAGCAATCACTTTTTTGTGAGGCATGGAAAAAATTCCCTTCCCACAACAAACCTGCTCAGTCACACTCATTGATTATCACTGAAGTCAGGCTGTTGTTACAATGCTGAGTGAAGCTCTGAGTTCCAGAATTCATTCTTAATTTTATTACTTTTTTATTGTTTTCTCTTAAAAATATTTTTTCCTCTTCCGCCAATCATCCAGGTCCGTTCTACCTTCTTACTACCTCACACATCATGGCTGCAGTGCACTGGTGGCTAGCTAGAGAGCTAACATAGCACAGTAGAAGCTAACAGCCATTAAAAAGCTCTCAACAATGACTCATTTTCTCTGTAATTATGTTCAGTGCAAGACTTGTTGGGAAGTCTTTATTATATTACAGTAACATTACATGTTGTGGTCAAATCTATGTGTGTGTGTGACACTTGCACGCTTTGCTGACGAAGACTAATGCAATTAGGTGAATACATTGTTGTTCTTATCATGTACTACTTACTAATGAACAAAGTTTAGTATTAGCAGTGACTTGGTGCTTGGAATCTGCAAATTATCTCATAAAAAGCTGTCTCTTAATTCATGCAAAAATCAGTGTGTTTAACTGCATTTTCTGAACGTCATGTAATGTGTCCTTAGAACAGTTAACACAGCAGGCCGTGGTTTAGTCAGTCACCTTCAGCTGTTGTCTGGCACAATACGAAGTAAATTCATCACATTTAAGATGCCAAACATGACTTTTTAATACTACATAATTCAAATCAAAAGAGCATGTCTCGGGAGTCGGTTTAGCTCAGCGGTCCCCAACCTTTTTTGCGCCACGGACCGGTTTATGTCCGACAATATTTTCACGGACCGGCCTTTAAGGTGTTGCGGATAAATACAACAAAATAAAAACAGTACCAGTACCAAAAAAAGAAGATTTATCCATAACACACGGGAAAAGACCCAGGGAAACGGAGTTAGCGGGAAAAAACCCAATTAAAAAAAAAAATAACGCTAGAAACCGATAAAATCCTGAAAACCATGAATTTCACACCTGAGTCTCAACTCTTGCCGCCTGGTACCAAACGACCCCGGTGGCCTGGTACACCAGTCTGTGGTCTGGGGGTGAGAGGGACAGCTGGTTTAGCTCACTGGGTTGAGCAGGCATCCATATGCAGCATGGCTGAGAGCGGCCGGCAGACCCGTAGCCTTTTGCCGCTCGTCTTCCCCACTCTCACTCCCTCTGCTTTCCTGTGACTCTTCACTGTACCCTTTCAAATAAAGCTGTAAAAAGGCCTCCCTCCCCCCCGCCAAAAAAAGAGCATGCCATAAAGACCGGCATAACTATTTCACAATGATCAGCTCGGGATGTTCAGGTCGTGTGCTACATCTCCTAAATCCACCATGTATGGGAAACAGACTGTTCAGCCTCCTTTTAAGAGAAGGCATACCTTTAAAGAGGACACATAAATGCTGCCAGCAGATACACTGATGGCACAAATTATGGACAAATGTTACAAGTGCCCATACATGACCGGTGGGAAAAAAACCCCAAACAAACAGAAACCAAAAACAACAAAACAGCGTGTGTGTGTGTGTGTGTGTGCTGACGGATACAGAGGGGGAGAACTATCAATGCATCCGTGTGAGCGTGTCTTTGTCTGCAGAACTGCAGCCTGAGGAGTAAGGAGGTAGATCTGCTGTTGGGGAGGGGTTAATGAGTGACTGATCAGTCTCCAGCAGTGTGCACGCCATTACTAACAACTCACTGCTTCAACCCTCTACCCTATTGGCTCTACTGACACACAGAACAGACACTGGGCTCATAGGGTGGAACAGGCTGGTTATGGCGTTCCATGTAAGCCCTGCCTGATAGGATCTTGCACCCTGCTGTTTTGTGCTGGATTGTCTCAGACCATCTTTGCACAGCCTGCACCTGGGGTCTTGCCTGGTGTGACAGACCCCAGCTTCTATGGATCTTGTGCCCAGAGCTTGTTCCTGTGCTGCCATGATTAGTGCCTCTGTGCTTCCTTTCAGTCCAGCCACTGTAAGGATTTCTCAACATCAGCCACTTATAGCTTATCAGCTGTTATAGTGAAATTTCTATGGATGATTGCAGTAACTGAATTAGTTACAGTGTCTGCGGTCACAGGCCCCTAGCTTGTGGAGTTAGAAGCATGTGATGGTGTGGAGCAGCATCTCCCTCACTGGAAAAAAAAACAAGGCTTGTTATGATTGGAGGCAATCTAAGATATCAAGACTGTGGTAATCCCATTACACCACAGTCTGGGACTGAACTCCAAGATGATAACTTGCCATCAAAGAGAGGGGTTTATCAGAGACCACATCCAGAATTGGGAATAGAGTGGATGGAATTGGCAGCCTGCAGTTCTGACCCTCAGTCCCACTGAACACTGCAGGGGCTGCTTGGGCCAAACCATGCCAAACTGACTCAAGAGAACGTGCAGAGTGTGTTTATGTGAAGGAAGCCCCGCTAGCTAGTTAAGTCCAGCGTGTAGCTGTCAGCAGTTTTTGGACTAATTTCAGTACAAATGTAAATGCATTTCATACATTAATTTTACACTGTGTACACATTTAATAAATAAGTAATTAGAGTAAAAATTCTGAAACACCATTTTTTCATTCATGAAAACTTGCCCCCTTGCATTTCTCAATGTAAGAGCTGAAGTAGTGCTTTGGTGTTATAGTGTGAAGATTATTAAAAGAGTGGAGCCACATCATAGCTGCTCTCAGACTGGAGAAGATGAGCACTGGGAGGAGCTCTGGCTCACTGGTTGCTACTCACTTGCGTTGCTGTCAGCTAGAGTGTTGAGGTTGCCCGAGATGTCTCGCCTCCTGAACAGACACACCACTTTTGCCTCCACATTTCCATTGGCTGTCTGCAAGTGAAGAGTCAGTAATTACAAATTAGAACCATAATGATGCACCAGAGTAATTCCCTCCTCATCATCATAATCATCTAAAAACTGAAATTTTGTACCTTCCTCCTCCTTTGATTAAAGCCACTGGTGGCGTATTTAGCCTTGATAATGACCAGATTCTAAGTTATTATCTATAAATCTTGACAACTCTGTCGTGATTACACTGTACTCAAAGTAAATACTCTGAGAAAAGAAAACAATAACAATAACAACAAAAATAACCCAACAACTGGTTCTGAAAGTCGGGAGATGAGTTGGAAACAAACATACAGTTTATCAACAGTAGACAAATCATTGGCTTGTTTTCTTTGGACTGACAAACCAAAGTGTGTGTGTGGCCTCTGTTGTGTCTCTGGTGGTTATGCTGGATTTCCTTATTGGTGCTACATATAAGGAAAGGACACCTGTGGAACATCCCCCGACCCAGGTCTCCTCAAACTGTCCAAATTTCCAGTTAACACTCTTTTTTATACATTAGCTGCTTATGTGTAGCAGGCATGCCACCAGACAGACTTTACAGGGTAAAACCAGCACTACCATTGCTAACTGCTCTGCAGCGTGGTGGTGCTCTGTCAGAAACACTGTTCAGTGTTGTCAAACATGTTTTGCACAGCTCAGTTTTTTACTTTTTGGAACATTTTTGCAAACCCAGTACTGGAGTTACACTGGTTTTCACAGCTCCTCCTGATGCAAGAACATAATAAGTCTACAGTACTGTGAAAAAAAATCTATATCAAGGTGGAAATAAGCATAGCAATTTTTGGAAGCATGTAAACACACTTGCTGGAGACAGGTTGTTTTTTTTTTTGAATCACATGATTGATGTCAAATGCACAGTGTTTGAGAGTCTGCCATATAGAAAAATACAACACAACAACCAATCAAAAAATTTAGTTTGCAGTATATAGTCATTTTGTATTGTAGTGTGATTACTGTGTACTCAGGTCTTTTTTTGTGGTTTTGTGTGTCAAAACAATGAGGTGACTACCGTATGTCAGATACTGGCCAAAAAGCCAAAGGCAGGCTGCAAATGTAACGCCGTCTCTAGGTAGAAAACAGGAGAAGGTATACAGCTCCTGTTGTGTGATTCGCTCCTCTGGCTTGTGTTAGAGAGGAAGCACTTTTGGGGGTGGCACAAATACACCGTGTTGCATCTTGTTGTGACAGCTGATTTTTAAATAGTTTGCATTGTTTATGCAAGTAGTTATAAAAAGTTGTATATAAAACTTTGCTTTCAGAATTTGTACATAAGTTGTTGAAATTCACAGTTTATGTTTGCATTTTAAATTATGAAATGGATTCGTTAAATATGATTGTGGTCTTCACAGTAAAAAAAATCTAGGTTTCCTAAACAGGTTTTATGTTGTTTTAGGACAAAATTTAAAAAGTTCAGTCATTTAATAGGGGTCAGAGTAGAGTTGTTACTCCTCCACATCAAAAGGTGCCAGTTGAGGTGTATGGGCATCTAATTAGGATGCATCCTGGCCACCTCGTGGGCTAGGGGTTGTGCGCATGTCCCACTGGAAGGAGGCCCAGGGCACCCTGGAAAGATTATATCTCTAGGCTGGCCTGGGAACGCCTCAGTTTCCCCCCGGATAAGCTGTAGAAGGTGGCTAGGGCGAGGAAGGTCTGGGCCTCGCTGCTTAGGCTGCTCCCCCCATTGATGGATGGAGTATGATTGATACACAACCCTAAGTAACAGAGTGTTTGGGATCATTGTGATGCTGAAAAATGTATCCAATCAGATGCTTTGCAGATGGTACTGTATGATGGCTCGAAATCTGATGTCACTTTTCTACGTTCATAAGTCAGTTTTGACAAGATCTCCAACACTACTGGTTGAAATGTAGCCCCAAACCATGACAGAGCCCTTACTAGATTTGCAGATGTTTGTAGACGTCTCTATTGAACATCCTAGGAAAATGTATAAGTATGAAATTTAGACCGCAAAGAAAAGACTTTGCCAGACTTCAGAAAGTCTGGCAAACAATTACACAAAACCATTTTTACAATGTAGAAGAAAAGTTTACTTTTAAGCAAAAAAAGAATAAAGAAATTAATGGTGCCTCAAGACTTTTGCACAATATGAAGCTTCTGGGTATGGTTTTGGGGACCAGGCCAGGGTCATTTTCCTTATAAATCTTACGCTGCATTCTAGTAATTCTAGACCGGGGTGTAACAGACATCTAGCAACATTAATCAACTTAAGATATTCTCCTAACCAATCACAGTGCTTCCCTCAACTTTGGAGCCGGTGCGTGGGCAACCAGACAGTGTTTTGAGCAGATTTTGATGTGACATCACATGTCACACATGTTTGTAGCCTGTCAACCAGCCGCACACCGCTCAGTTAGGATGAGAACACGAGTGAATGATTGTGTCAGTTTTTACCACCATATTAATGATATTGCAACACAAACAAACACTAAAGTCTTGGTTTCCGGTTTTAACTTCTTCTCCTCCCACAGTTAGGTCCATAAATATATGAACAGACAACTTTTTCTAATTTTGGTTCTGTACATCACCACAATGAATTTTGAATGAAACGACTCGGATGCAGTTGAAGTGCAGACTGTCAGCTTTAATTAAGTGGGTTGAACAAAAATACTAAAGACCTTTTTAATCCCTTCATTTCAGTGGCTCAAAGGTAATTGAACAAATTAAATAAGTGAAAATAAAATGTTAATTTCTAACACTTGGTTGAAAACCCTTTGCCGGCACCGACAGCCTGAAGTCTTGATCTCATGGACATCACCACATGCTGGGTTTTCCTCCTTTTTAATGCACTGCCAGGCCTTTACAGCAGTGTCTTTCAGCTGCTGTTTGTTCGTGGGCCTTTCTGTCTGCATTTTAGTCTTCAATGAGAATACTCCAACAGCTTCCTGTGCCTTAATGGCGGGTATAAGTGTGAGACGAGGTTGTGGCAGTGAGCAAAGCGACCATTGTGGTGGGTATACTGGGGACTTAACTCTTCAGTCACTGTTCAACAATCAGCACTTGGGAGGATGCAGTCCTCCAGGTGCTCAGCACAACACTAACAATGCAATCAACTAGTCTAATTTTTTTCCCTCTCATTTAAATGAAATTAGTCACCAGAACATCCCCTAGTCCTAGTAATCACTTTGAAAAGGAAGAATTTGGTGCATTACAAAGGGTAAACAGGTTGGCTACAGTTAGGACGTACAGTACATTTAGAGAGCTGTTTGAGAGAAACATAAAACTGTGGAAAAACACGACGTACCTTATTGAGCTCTTCTATTCTCCGGATCAGGTAAGGGTTGCTGGAGGAGTTCTCAAAGTACACATAATCTGAAACAAAGAGCAAAGAAAGATCAGCTTACAATTGAATTACATGTCAACCCACGTCCCTATACTCATCAAGGAAAGAACTATAACAAATATACTTTACAGCAGTGTAAACTTTTAAAAGTAAGTACTGACTGACTTTTATGTCACATATTTATGCAGCGATACAAATGTTTTAATATTGAAGAACAGTAAAACATTACTGTTGGCCACATGTCAGCAAAGTTATCTGACATTAGTGATGTTAGAACTTCATGCACTTCAGGTTCTACTTGATGGCAAAGCCTTTACTTTAAAATATACATTCAACAGTTGACTTTAATCTTACAGAGAATGTGACAATATTATGGATAATTAAAGTCAGTAATATATCCACAAACACAACACGCTGTGAAGGCAGCCTGGTTTTCAGTCCTGAATATGACGGCACAAGCAGGATTCACTGCACTGTTAATGTTAGCTATGTTATATTGCTGCCTCTGTTCGGTGGTGTGGAGCCAAACGGACTTTAACGTGTGTTTGAACGAGCTGACGGTTCACTCGTTAAGCTGAAAGAAAGATGCTTTAATCACAGGAGTCACACATGTGTCCACTGGACCATCTGGAACTCTTCTTGTTTAGCACTCGTAATAACACAAACACTAAATCCTCCTTCTCTTGTGCTGTTTTGTAGCAGTGTATACACCTGAGACTGTCACCTGTCTGTCTGTCCTGCACTCTCTCTCTGTTTCTTTCTCTCTGATTGTGGAATAAAAGTATGAACATGTATTTATAAGTTACACTTGTGTTTGAATCCTGCAGCTTATCACACATTTGATTTCCATGTGTGACAACTGCAAGTGTCCAGAGTGAGGACAGACTGAGGGACCCACTGCTGCACATCATCTGTGAGGCTTTGCACCCCTGATGATCCACCAGGACAAACTCAGCAGTGTGTGAGGAAGAGGAGGAGGAAGAGCCAGCACCAGCTGGCTGGTATTGCTATATTAATACTGCAAATGTCACTTTTATATTACATAAAAATAGCGGTATCACTGTGGGCCAAAGGGCATGGCACAACTCTAGTCTAATTCCAAAACCTTCGACTTCACCTCACCCAAACTGTCCTCCAATGATATCTAGCTGCCCACCCCTAACACAGCAGGGCAACTCCTGCCAGTACAGTCACAACTGAATAAACTTGTGAGTGCCACAGATGCCTTCTGAGTTCATGCAACTGACAGTTGTGTGGATGCATTGAAATAGATTTAGTGGTAATGAAGACGGTAGACGTAAGCAGGCCTTTAAGTACATATAACACTTCATGTAAAGATATGTGGCTTGTGAAATAGAATAAAGAACTTCTAACAATACATTTTGGTAATGACTTGCCCCACTGAAGTGAGTACACACAGGACATGGTGGTAGTTTCCTAAAGGGGCGAAGGAGCGGTAAAAACACGTGTGACTCAAGATTCAGGAAATATGTGCTGCTTTGCTTGTGAACCATCACATGAAGAATCACGACTTTCACTATTCAATGCAAAAATTGTCGGGTTCCAGTATAGTTCTGAAATTCTGCCATTAAAGATCAAATAATGACCTTTTTCCATAATAAATGCTCTCAGTGCTAATCTTGATTATTAGCTTGAGTGTTTAACAATGAATTTTAGGAGCGCCAATATAACTCACTTGGTTGAGCAAGGGACCGTTAAACTGAGCAGCAAATCCTCACAGCTTTTTGAGAAACAAGAAGCTACAAACTGACATTTTACCCAACAACATTTTGTAATTGAGAAGCAATTTTAACGACGAAGTCCTGATATTATAATGTTGTTTCCTATTAGAAGCAAATAATATTAATACTTCTTAAAATCTTCAGTTTCACTGGAGGAACCAAAAACTTTAGTCTAACACAGCTCAAATATTTCACAAGCATGCTGCACACAGAAACGTGTGACAGTGTCAAGCCTCTGTGTTTCTAGTTCAGTCATAAGCTCTTCATAGTCTATTATGCAAACCACAAGTAACCCTTCTTACAGTAAGCGCTTCATTTTAGACTTCAGCTGGGTGGCTACAGCAGTGAAATCAATGAGGCACTGGCAGGAACAGATCAACTGAAATACAGCTGAAGTTTTATAAAGCAGGATTGTAGCTGCTGGCTTTATAATACTAGGTCAGGCTCTGGCTCTGATGTTTGTCACTCTCTGTTTAAGAGGCATCTGGAAACCCCATCTAAAAAGGTCAAGTGGTCAGCCAGGAGTAGCCAGCAGTTTGCAGTGTAACCAACATTCAAACCATATATCCTCTTAACATTGCAAATCACTGACCCCAGTTCAGACAAGAAGGAAACCGAACAAAGTCAGGAGAAAGCAGCTCTGTCAGTAACATTAGGTCCCTGAAGTTTAAACCAGCAGAGTCAGAGGAGTCTTGATTATATGACCAGGCTGATAACAAGTACATTAACTTCTGCAGCAGAAAATAAAACCAGTATCAACACTTAAAACACCAAGTGAAGCCTGTGCCAGTGAAGTGGCACGACTGCACTACAGATAATGTATTACACAACTTGTTCCACAAGTCGATTGAGGAGTAACTGAAAGTAGGAAGTCACCATAACCGATAAAATACAATACTGTTTAATGTCAAAATTCTCAGAATACAAGATAAAGATCTTGCCTTTTTTTTTTCTTTTTCTTTTTCCACCATAGTAACTATAGGCAGTGAATATCTTTACATGCTAAAGAAGAAGGGGATACTACAGTAGGTCTGCACTGACTTAAATAAAGACTGTGAGCTTTGTGATCCTGAAATACACGTTACATTTTCACGAGACATCCGTCTTTGCTGCTGTTGTGACTATAACTTATGCTCCACAGGCTAAAGTGTTTGGTGAAAGGTATATAAATGCATACGTTAACATCATGTAATTAACATTATGGTATGGTAGTTAGTAGGGTACTTGGCAACCAGGCTGTCCTGTCAACAAAACATTCACATTTGAAATACTGCCATACCTCAGGGATTTAAAATGACTTTTTGATAAAAATGTCTTATGTTAGGGATGTTGCTACCAACTAATTCCCTAATTGACTAAACAAGCAGGGAAAAAAAGACCAACTATTATAACACTAAGAAACACTCAGATATCAAGTTAAATTTGAGAACTGTTTAATATCCAAAACTTTGCAAAGTTTTGGAAACCATTAATCACATTCTTCAGTAATGAATCACACTGCTTAAATGTGCGTCACCTCACACCGTGCATTATGAACATTACACATTATTCTCCGAACAACGAAACAGAAAAACATTTTTTTTAAAAAAACAAAAAAAACAAAAACAAACCACCAAAACATGTTATATATGATATGAAAACATGTTACTACAAAATATCTTAACGTACTAATAAAATATCATAAACAACATCTGAAAAACTGTTACTGAAAAGTGTGAGACCACTAGGGCTGGGCCATATCATACCGTGCACGGTAATACCGGTGTAATTTTGGGCAACGATAGGAAAATGAAATATCGCGATAGAATATGGGTAAAACGCGCATGCGCAGTGCCTATGTTTACATACGCACATGGCGGCGATGCAGAATGAGAAGAGCGAAAGTGGATCGTTAAATGAAACGGATGAACCAGAATTGGTTTGTAAAAATGCTGCAACTTCAGTGGTGTGGAACTGGTTTAGCTTTCGTCCGTCAGATACACAACAAAGCACTACTTTTGGTAGCGCATGCTAGCGGGTAGGGCTGGGCCATATTATACCGTTCACGGTAATACCGGTATAATGTTAGGCAACGATAGGAAAATGAAATATTGCGATAGAATAGGAGTAAAATGCGCATGCGCAGTGCCTTTGTTTTCATATGCACATGGCCGATTGTTGAGTGAAACAGATGAACCAGAATTGGTTTGTAAAAATGGTGCAACTTCAGTGATGTGGAACTGGTTTGGTGTTTGTCCTTCAGATACACGACAAAGCACATTTTTTTTGCAGAACATGCAAGCGGGCCGTCGTTATTGCCGTGTTTGTCGGACTAAGATGCTCTTAAATCTGGGAGTAATCTGGGTCCTAAACTCCGTATGCTTCAGGTCAAACGAACACTGCAGCATCACTGAGAGTTAAAAGCTGTCTAAATTCTTTCATCTTTAATAAAACGATCAGCATTGCTGCTTTACCAGGTGTAACTATGAAGTTTAACTTCCAGGCATCCATGAAAACAGAATTTATTACACTTAACGGAGTTAGAAGTTAGCAGGAAGCTAGCGGAAGTTAGCTCGCTAGTTACCTAAGCATGATATAGCATGTTCTGACTGAGAGATTTCTGAAAAAATTCAAACGTACAGCTCTGCTATCACTTCCAACATAAATGAAGACAAGAAACTAAACAACAGTGACGTTTGTAGGGTTACTGAAGTTGGGCTAGCTGGTATATAATGATGTGCTACGTGATCGCTAGCGACACAGCTATGTTAGCATAACATAAACAGTGAAGCTGGAGGACGAACACTAACACTTTTCCACTTATAAAAGTTAACGTTAAGGTTCCTGATAGTTAGAGACAAATGCAATCGCATGGCAGGATGCTGTAAACGGACCAAACTTCAGTCAGGAGAACAACTGAGATAATCCATCCACAATATGAGGTTAGTCATTAATATACTGCAACAACATGGGAATAGAGCAGCTGTGATAGAATACAGCATTAATGAATCAATGGTAGGGAAGTGGAGGAAGCAAGATGAACGAGTTTAATAAAGTTTGATTTATCTGACTGCTTTGTTTCGCTTAATGTGCCTTATAATCCCGTGCACCTTATGGTCCGAAAAATACATACCGCACACTGCAGTTTAATGTTGCAAAGCAACTCTTTTTAACTTCAGTGGATATTATACATGGTTATGCTCAGGATATGTCAGCCCATTTCTACTGGAAATGCCTTTTGGTTAAACTTTCAGCAAGGAATTTGCATTTGCGCTGTTAAATTTTTATATAGCTTTAATGCACATAAAAACCAGCTTCTTGTTTAAGTGAAAATAAATGGAAGGTTGTCTTTTTGCGCTAGTAATGTTGTGGAGTTGTATTTTGTCGTGCATCAATTATATCGTCAGTTATATCGTTATCGCAAATTTTCAAATATATATCGTGATAAATATTTTTGGTCATATCGCCCTGCTCTAGTGACCACCACAGCTCGCTCCTTTCTTTGTGGAGAAGCAGCAACTGGACTCTTAGCCCCTACTGAATGACTGAACTCCTCACCCTAACACTAAGAAAAGTGAGATGATGTTCCCAGCTGCTGATAACAATGCTGAATATTCTCTCTGTCATGATGACTTCAGCCATTTGAGATGTGCATGAGCCTCTTTTCAGGACAGACTCATCTGCCACCATGGAAAGAACTATGGACCGAGAAATATATTTATGGCATTCCTCATCAATGATGCTCCATCCATCTCTGTCATAACTTTTCATATTAATTTACTAACTGAGGTCAGAAGAGTCCCAGATGGAGTTCTTTGATTTTTGCAGGGTTTCTCTGAACACTGGCGGTCTGACCCTGGGGTCATTGTATGAGTTTATTTGCTAAATGTATGAGTCCCACAGTGTTAGATGCACTTCAAAGACAGTTTCAAGAGTTGTTTTACCGCCTTGACCAGAGTAAACGGACGAGGACAAATACTGACAGCTTAGATAAACAGCAGGCTGATAGTCTACACTCACTACAGATGAACGGTGGTGAGAGTTGTTTGTCCTATGGCGGCCACCGTTTCTAGGACTTTGCACTTGAGTTGAGAAGGCTAAGAAAACAGAATTTACTGACGTTGAGTGGTGACATTTTGTTTAATATAACACTGTTGCAAGGTTGAGTTTATGCACCAATTTACAAAAACAGGGGAATAAACTGACTACATATTAAGCAATATTGACTATGGGCTCAGAATAGCAGCACAACCTGAGCAACATGAGCTTTACAAATAACAGATTTTTAATCATTTAGCATTCATCATATCACTAACGACAGGCACAGTGTTTCACTGTATCTTTTGATGTGATTATTAACAGCAGTGTTGCTTTTCGTCAAGCTCCATCTGGTCCTCCCACAAGCAGGGACAGAGACCCCCGGGAGGATATCAGTGGGTTTCTGATGAAACGTCACAAGCAGAGACGGGGAAGAAAGGACTACGACAGGGAGAGGATTTCTTGCTCTACTTAGCTCAATGGTGGGAAGCCCGAAAAGAGAGACATCACCTCCTTGTTCACAGTGAGAAAAAAAATATCACCAAATTACATAACACTGGCTCAGACAGCAAAGGGGGATAAGCGCTCATGTGCTCAACATGACGAATTCTAGATCTAGAGACAAAACGTCAGCAGGGGTTATTTTTTCATACTAAACCCGTCCATCACTTCCTACCACCCAGTTCAGGGGGGAGACGATGCTCTTACACTGAGGCAGTGACCACCCAGGTAAAATATGCTTGACTTTAAAGTTAATTTCAGTCTCAGCTCAATGTACCATTTTACCTCAAAAGCACTGCACTCAAAGAGGAGCTGGTTCTGTGTTCGGGTAATATGTAAACGTGTGGGCAGAAAATGGATCTAAAGCAAAGTGCTGTGTGTTGAGGCAGCCATGAGTGTATGCTGGGGACATTTGCAGCTGGAGTGGTGCTGTCTGTCAGGTGCTTGAGGGTGAATAAGGAGGAGGAAGCCCTTTGACTAATCTCTGGGGAAGATAATGATCTTATGCAGGCTGAACACTGTGTGCTTCAGGAGGACTGGTGATATAGGAACCAGCACCGGCTTGCTCTTACCAAAACGTGGTTTCAGAAATATGAACTTGATGGAAATGTCAAACAAAATTGCAACTGATGTACATATCATAAAATGCATTTGTTTCTGCGTTACATACCAAAGAGTTTAAACTATGTTACAGTGCAGGATACTTGAAAAGGCTCCAGAATGAGTTTTTTAAGCCAACTGGGAAGTCAGCATTACCCCGTTGCCTCAGCAAAATTTCTATTGATTACTGGAGAAAATAAGCTTTGTGCAAAACGACATTTCTTTTAGCAAGAAAAAAAGAGATAATGCAACTTTTAGTGATATGCTTCATTAATCATTAAAGTAAATGCTGAAAGAGGCATACACAAAACACTTTAAAATTTTGCTCAGGGCTGGCCAACAAAACAAGAGGCTGATGTTCGCTGCACAGCAGCAGCGCTAATGTTTGGGCTACT
This sequence comes from Oreochromis niloticus, assembly GCF_001858045.2. Classification (NCBI taxonomy): domain Eukaryota; kingdom Metazoa; phylum Chordata; class Actinopteri; order Cichliformes; family Cichlidae; genus Oreochromis; species Oreochromis niloticus. The sequence continues at coordinate 3,166,331 of NC_031967.2, forward strand.
GCAGCTACACCAGTACGTTAGCAGTGTGAGCGAGCTCAAAGACCAAATGACAACAGAAAATGTTGATGAAAACTTCTGTTGAAGACACTGTTTGGATAGAGTTTGGCTGTTTCCAGTCTGACAGAGCAGCAGAAGAGCATATGCTGCAAACTGCAGCCCACCCCCTGGCTACAAGGACTTTCTCTGAGCAAGCCCTTTCCCAGCTACACAGAGTGTGCCGACACAGAACAGGTGTTTACCACTTCACTACCACATCAGCTCCATATATGAACCTCACTGCCCTGTGTGCGTGTGTGGCATAGCTTTTGAAAATGTACTATTTGTATCAATGTCTACATTACTCATTTAAAGCTGACCAAATAATTTAATTTTCCATTTGGTTTGTGTTCTACTGTAACACTTGAACACACTTTATAATAACCTTAGTAAGATACTTCCATATTTACTTCCCTTTACTGGTTTTCTGGTATGTATAATAATTCCCTCACAGCCTCCCTCTGTAGAAGCCACCGTGCTAACACCACCGAGTCTTTTAACTTAATTTGTGGGAAAAACAAACAAACAAACAAAAAAACCACACAAAACAAAAACATCAGAAACATCTAAACTTGTTTGAAATTCTGGAAAATAAGTTCAGCATTGTTTAAAAGCTTTTTGCCATGACTTTAAAAGGTTCAAGTGAAGTCCAAAGTGAAAGCACGATGAACTCATTTACAACATCACACTGACCCTCTTGCAGGGATACAGTGTGTCACCCCTATTACTTATCTCAGTTAGTCAGAACTGCAACTAAAGATTATTTTGGTAGTCGACTAATCTGCCAATTGCTCTCTGATTAGTCAACGATTATTTTAGTAAATCTCAAGTCTGCCCACCTGTGAGTCCAAAATAACAAGTTAACAAAGTTTACAGCGTGCAGTGGACATGCTCAGGGGTGAGGCTTGCTCTTATCTTTGAGATGATGTTCCCAGCTCACAAACTGTTCCCTGTAATGCAATGAGAGCGTGTCACTGTCTCTCTGTCGCCAATCAGATGCATCAAACACTTTCAATCTATGCAGGCTAAAATTAAAGAGAAGGTGCCTGAGGCCATGTTTACCCACAGGTACGCACACAAGCTGAACCTAGTGCAGTTGCAGAGTGCGTGCCCAAGTCTCATGCACTTTATTAAACCAGCAGAGGGACTTTTCAGTAAGTCCACAAAGTGCTCCCACTTGGTGGATGATCAAGTGCCGTTTATCCAGACCATAAATTTGCACCAAAATGACCTGCATGCATTATTCCATTTTATTATGGAAAATCCTGACCGCTGGAATAATGACACGTTGATGATGGCAGCAGGATACAATCAGTGGCTGTCAAAAGCAGTGACATACTTTCTCCTCACGGGATGTGAGTGTGTTTTCAATGGAACTGACGCGCTTTTCAAAGTGATGCAAAACAAGGTGCTGGACACTGAATATTGTCTCACGCACATGCACGACACCGCTGCAGCTCTCGAGCGCAGGAGGCTGGCGTTTGATAGTTTCTATGACCAATTTGAGTAGAAATGCAGCGCACCTGGCCTGACAGGAAGTGGAAACAGAGTCAGACAGGTGATCAGAGATGAACAGAGACAAGCGCTCCGTTTCATTTTGGACAACAATGATCAAATACAGCCCAGGTTTGATCATTTCCTTGGTTTGGTCGATTGCGCAAAATTTGGTGAAATGTCACATCTTGATAAGGTGAAACTACAGAGCCTGTCAAAATGTGCCAAGTTGTTTGAATTTGTGAGACTTGAGGTGGATCTCATCGGACTGTATAGCTCACAAACAGTGAGAAATGAATGTAAATCTCCTAGACAGCTTCTCAACTTTTTAGCCCACAAGGATCTCATTCAGACTGTTCCTGAGGCAACAAAGTTGCTTCAGCTGGTCATTCTCTGCGCTGAAAAGAAATAAGACGTACAGTCGGAACAGGACCGTTCTTCCCTGGCAGTGATCTCCATTGAGGTGGACTTTTAAAGTCGAAACAAGACAAGGAGAACTTCTACAAAAGGAACAAACATTTTTGTCCAGAAGGATCAGCGCAGAGACTTCATTAATAAGGAAAGGTATGACCATAATAACTTTTTTGTGATGTTTGTCACATGAGGTACAGTTTGTATGTGTAAAGAATGCTGATATGAGAAAATAACCCATTAACTGCTGCCGATCAAATGGGAGAGAGGACTGGCTCAATTTGTGGCAGCAACAGCTGCTGCTAGTGGTGGAAGAAAACTAAATGAATGTTTAATAAATAAATAAATAAAATCATTTTATGAAATGCTACTGCCAGCTAGTCTGAAGCAACACTGACAACTGTTTCATAAAATAAAAATAACATCAAATGCCCATAACAGCAGCAGTTGCATGGCAGGGCAGTGGTAACTGCCTCAGACAACTGAAGTGGAAGGCAGGAACCAGGAAGTTGCCCATACTAGCTGCCGGTGCCACGAATTGAGCCAGCCTTTGCTGTCAAATGATGAATAATCGATTCTGTTGGGTTCATATATTTCTAAATCTGATGAAGGCAGTGCCTCACCAGCCGTGAACCTCACTGCACATCATCTCTCCTTCAAGCTTGGGTCCTCTACCAGAGGGCTGGGAGTCTGAGGGTCCTGTGCAGTATCTTAGCTGTTCCTAGGACTGCGCTCTTCTGGACAGAGATCTCAGATGTTGTTCCTGGGATCTGCTGGAGCCACTTGCCTAACTTGGGGGTCACTGCACCGAGTGCTACGATTACCACTGGGACCACTGTTTTCTTGTCTCATCCTGGACTGTGGTACTGACACTCATTAGTCCCCGGCCTCCTTCCTTCCGCTTAGCATATAGTCTCATGGTGCTGGACCTGGGATGAAACCCTCCATGCTGGTCAGGAGCTTCCTCATCTTGATATCAGTGGCTTCTATCTCCTCCTCTGACCAGCTTATTATCCCAGCAGGATACCTGATCACGGGCAGGGCGTAGGTGTTGATAGCCCGGATCTTGTTTTTACCGTTCAGCTGACTCCTCAGGACTTGCCTGACCCTCTGGGGGTATTTGGTGGTTGCAGCTTTCCTAGCGACCTCTTCATGATTCCCATTTGCCTGTGGGTCCCCAGGTACCTGTAGCTGTGCTCTATGTCTGCAATGTTGCTTTCTTATAGTTTGATTTCCTCAGTTCTGACTACCTTCCCTCTCTTTGTTATCATCCCACCTCACTTCTCCAATCCGAATGACATTCCGATGTCATTGCTGTATATCCTGGTGGTGTGGATCAGTGAATCGATGTCTCGTTCACTCTTGGCATACAGCTTGATGTCATCCATTTACAGGAGGTGGCTGACAATTGCGCCATTTCGTAGTCTGTATCCGTAGCCACTCTGGTCAATGATCTCACTGAGGGGGTTCAGGCCGATGCAGAACAGCAGTAGGGACAGAGCATCTCCTATGTAGATCCCACACTTGATGATGACTTGTGCTTGAAGTTGGCCTTGTGTGTGCGTGTGCATGTGTGTGTGTGTGTGCGTATCCTCTAAAGCACACACACTTTATTTCAGGCATCCAACCAAAACCCTATTCAAAGAACCTTTTGACTTCAAAACAAGGGAACTAGAAGAGCAAAGATCATCGCTTATTTCAGCACAAGCAGCAAATAAAATTAAATGCGTTTTTAGTTTCACAGTCACATTTTCTCTCATCAACAACTGTTGATGGCAGTATTTTAAACAGACACTGGCTCAGACAACTAAACTGCAGTGTTTTAACTTTTGTTTTGTCCATGTAACGAATGTTCCACAGGAAACCCCGCCAGTTTTAATGGTAGTAATGTGTTTTACTGTCCAGAGCTGGGATGTAGTAGCCTTTCAAGGTGGTTTTGACTGCTGACATGCTTTTGCATTGTATCAGGTATGTGAGGATGGTACAACTTCAAGTAAAAAAAGAAAACATGCAATAATAGATGTTTGGGCAGTTTTGCCTTTATTACATAGAAGAGCAGTGAAGTTTGGACAGGAGAGTGGGGAAGGTTAGCACCAAAGGGCTGCAGATCACAATCGAACCCAGGCTGCTGCACTACATCCATGTGGTATGTGATCACCTTGCAGGCAGCAAAATTCATTAGTGCAACAAAATGCTAACAGCTGAAACTGTGATTGTGTGTTTGTGCGCATGTGAATTTACACGAAGCTCTACACGAATAAAGACTAATTTCTACCATCATGGAGCCTTACTCTAAAAAACACAAAAACAAACAAACTAAGCTAAACTGGCACAGATTTCACTGTCCATGAAGATTTAAGAAATGGCTATTTAAAGTCAAAGTTTTTACAGCATGTTTAGCAGCATCTAGTCCCAGTACAGAGTGTGCTGTTACTGGGTTGGTTGGTTGCTGCCAATAGAGTAAAGCCCCTTTTCCATTAGTACCTACTTTGGAACGGCTTGGCACGGTTTTCCATAAGGTCAGAGTACTTGTTCACCCAAGGTTCCAAGCGATCCCAGCAGGTACTAAAACGTGACATCGTCCGACTGCATGCCACCGATTGACTGGTCAGTGCGTCACTCTCGCCACACTCGTGTCATTCACGTAAATTAAAACCACCATTTTTGAAACCCGGCACTGAGGCAAATGGCTACAAAAAACAACACTGTGATCCCCGAGTTTGACGAAAAGCCACAGACCGAGCAGCAGGTGTGTTCTTGCCTCCACGTCCACCTTTTTTGTAGCGTTCGCGTTGCATATTATATTATGGAACGCTTGGATGCATTGCTATGACGACACGCACATTAGGTAATACTGGATTATATTGGAAAACCAGTCGAGTCGTGGTGAGTCGATCCCAGTAGATACCAATGTAAAGGGGCTTTACATTAGTTTCTGTTAGCTAACTAGTGACAGAACTGATAACCCAGTGCAAAATAAGGAAACAAAGTAAAAAAAACATTCTAATAAATAAAATAAAGATATACTGTCCACTTTCATTCTCTTTAGCAGTAAGCGGTTCTTTGTTGCTGGCTATCTAAATCTAAACGGGAAATTCCAGCTGTTAGCTGTAATGCTTGGGTTTGTAGAGTACTTTGTGCAGACAGTGTGAAGGCGTGCCTGTTAGAGTCAGGCGTGCCAGTGGTTCACCAGACTGATAAGCTGGAGTCAGATCTTTTCCTCGTCGGGTTTACAGATCAAGCAGCACAACCAGCTGGCCAAGCAGATGTCACAAGAGGCGATCATCAGCGTGATTTTATGCACCAAAATGGTCTCAGTTTTCCCAAGCACACCCAAACAGTTTACAACATAATGTGCTACTACATCTGCATCACACCACATAACTAGGTTTCTTACCAACCACAGTACGAGCATAAAATAGTGACACACACAGTCCATTAAAACTAACAAACCAGTCTTTACTTTTAAACTACTTTTGAACATTTTCACCAGGTATCAGGGGGCTGGGAGGTGGGGCACACCCCGGAAAGATCACTACTCTATCACACGACTCAAGCTGGTCCAAAGGTCCCGTAAAAGTGCCTTATTCACTGTCCATGAATCCATGTCCTTCAGCCACACGCTGAGAAAAGAAAAGTTCTGACATACAAAAAGCTGAAGTGAAACAAAAACAAAAGTGTCACTGCAACCACCGTCGGAGCGTTTTTCTCCATTCTCCCGTTTCCTGTAAACTTTGCTCCCTTCTCTATTCCGGCCCACTTGTCAACCAGTCAACATTCAGTAGTTCCAATCTAGATTGTGTATGTGAACAGATACGTGCGGGACCATGAAACCAGCTTAATACAGAGACAGACAACAATCCACAGCTACAGCCAGTTTAGAATCACAGAGTGGGTAACTCAGTAAGTACCCACACAGAAAGGTCCCTGCTGGCTGGATCAGTTCACCAGATGCAAAATATTATAAAGCCTCAGTGACAAGAAAAACTGAACTCTTAAACTGAAGTTTTTAGTTTTTAAATACAACTGTACAGGTGTTTATTTTTACCCTATAATTGATTTAAAATACACATAATGATGCATTTAATAGTCTTTGCCAATGAAAAATCCTGTTCCTGGGTTTATGGCTCATTGATGCAGCACTGTATGTGGCATCACACTATTGCCTTTATTTCCCTGCACAAACTTGATCCAGCAAGGTGGCTGGGACAGATCCAGCAGCTCTTCCAGCCCCTCTACAGTCAAACCACAAAGTGATGGAAGCACGTTTGTCAATGTGTAACATATAGAACGTATGACACAGTATTGTAAAAGAAAAAAATTCTCATCCTGAGGAAAGAAAACTTCATCTTTGTTCAAATGTGACTCAAATCAACACTTGATTTTCACACTTAATTTTCTGACAATTTTCCATATAAACCTTCGTCAACAATTCTCTTTAGCTAGTGCATGATCAGTGCCAAGCTTTGTCTTCTGATGCTTTATCTCTTCTATAAATTCCAATAATTAGCTCCAAACAATAGGTTTTTGTCTAGGAACCCACCTTACAAAATTACTACAATTTTCTAGATGATATTTCTAAATTGGCTCTCCTTCCACATAGCGCTCTGTTGCTCTCAACAAAAATAAAACCCTGCACATCTCTCCACAAATAGTAGCTACAATAGCAGTGATCCTAAAGCCGAATGGTCAAGTGTTTTAGCAGCAACATACGTGGATCCATGAAACTGCACTGCTGAAGTCAGAGGAGAGAAACCGGCAATAATATGCAACATACACACACACAAAAACACACGTAAGTGTGTGTATTTTTGCGGGTAAGTGATAAGAAGTTAATGGGGAAAAAAAACCCCACTTTAACTGTTCAAACATTAAGCGCAGAAATATGCAGCATGTTTTGCAGAGCATAGTTTAATCGCTATGACCTAAATACCCCACACACTCGTGAGACTGCGATTAGCCTTCCCCCCACTCAAAGATTTTCAGTCCACCCGTAGCTAGCACCGTCTCCGAGGCTTAGCACTGAAAATGTTTCACAATCAACACTGAAGCCCAGAATCAACTGTCCAGATGATCCGACTGGAAAACTAACAGTAGAAAACAGCAGCTTGCTTTGTATGAACCATAGTTTAGTTTATTTTCTGACGGTGCAAAGCAAACTCCAAATGAACTGCATCTTATAAATGCCTGCCACTGGTGTCGCGGGGGGCTGCGAAAGATAATATTAATGACTAATTACCTGATTAATACCGCCGACATACCAGTTTCCTTTGCAGTCATGAAGTACTGATAAAACATTTTTAACAAACGAGAACTTAACGACTTATTACCACTTAACTTGGTACAAATTCAGTCGTTCACTTGCAGGTGTTCCAATATAACTGTCCACAGTCTGTAAACTAAATTCTTAACACAATTTTAACTAAGCTCTGGTAGTACCGCTATTACGCCAAGCTAACAGGACTTAGCAGCCAGAATTAGCACATCTAGTGATATGGCGGAGGCGATAATGAAATTAACCTACCAGCCTGACACAGCTAGCAGAGCGGTGTTAGCAAGCCATCACAGACGTCACCAAATTTAGCTAGATGCTTACTTCTCAACAGCCAGCAGCTAATGCTAGCTAGCATTGTGTTCATTTTGAGGACGTTATCAAATGTATAGACTACACGTCAGAGAATTGGACAATTTACTGTTATTTCGCTTATCTATAACCACCACATATGTTTGGATCTCCTGGATCCAGCTGGCTGGATGGATTTATATAAATACAAACTTTCAGAACCGGTTCATGCTGTGCGACGGCCGCCCTGTGGTACGGTACTATGATGGCGTGAACTAACTGGGATATAACACAGATCTGTTCTGAAAGTTGAACTTTAAAACAAATATACACTGCTCAATGTATTGTATTATTATAGTCCGAACACAGAAGCAGCTCTACCTGGCTACAGCTGTGTGGAAACCAAATCAATGTGAAGTTATTTACGTCTGTCTGTAAGCTAAGTCATACTACATTGTTTCGGCAGATCTGACGGTCTTGATGAAAGCCCGGAGTCGCGCAGCGTACGCTAGCTTTAGCTAGCTGCTAACAGCAGAGACAGCTAGCGGCTAGTTAGCCAGCTCCCAGTAGAAGCGAACAATCACGTTGAAGGGGTGTCTTAAAAATGTAAACCATTCCTTACCTCCCACTCGGTACATGTTGGCCGCCATTCTCTCGTAACCTTTATCAGAAGCAGTCCCAGGGTATTCCCCGCTTGGGTAGAAACAGGTCGATGGGAGTCTATTTTATTCCTTCATTTATCGTCAACACCCCCGCCGCGAAACAAAGCCGGCTCTGGGTACAACAAGAGAGCAGTGGCGGGTAAAAAGTTGAAAGTTTCCGCTGGCGACGCTCCGGCAATTATCTCCAAAAATAGAAGTTTATATTTTCTCTCTCTGGCGACCTTCCTCTCCTCTTCTTCACTCACTTATTCACATACAGCTAGCCTGTCTCTTACTCCACTCTTCCTCCCATCCTCCGCTCCCAGCTTCATCCTCCTCTTCTTCACCTCCGCTCAGTTCAGCGCGCGCGCACACACAGAGACAAACACACACACACACACACACAGCCCCCCCCCCCCCCGCTCGTGTACAAATCGTCAACTTCGGATTTTGTCGACAATCACCGACGTCTCACAGTCAACTTGTTCACCGGCGCTGGTTTAGTGACACAGACCGTCTGTTTTATGAAATGAACGACACGCTAAACTTACTTTACTGCTTGTAGTTTAAAAAGTGTCGCAGGATGCTTACCGGAAACAAACGCTTATTTACAAGATTTACACACAAACACAGGCTTTAATATTGCAAATTCAGAGAATATACAGACCAGTCAGTGTAATGATGGCAGCAAATGTGCCCCAAATAGGTCAAATTTTGAATGGACGGAAGCTGTTAAAAAGGAGATACAAGTATTATAAACAGTTATGTTTTTCTTGTACAGGCTGCTGGTAGTGCAATAGATGGCAGTGTTGGAGAGCAAATCAGTTTACTGAAGCATCACACCTAAAGGCAGTTAATGATTGAATTCATTTTATTCAATTAATTTTATATTTTCCACCTTAAACCATGTACCTTTACTGCATCCCAACCGGAGGGCACCACAGACTTTACTGCTGTCTTCAATGAAAACACATTTGTTGAGACTTCAGTCCTAAGTGTTCTCACCTGAGACCTGTTATTTAGGAACACACTCACAGGTTCTGGAGTGGCACTGCCCACTAGTGACACTTCACACACAACACACCTCTGAGTCTTCTCTCATTTATTTGGAGCTCAGCTGATACGACATCACAGTATTGCCGACGTTCATTTAAATACATACAAAACTGCACTAAAGTAATAATTTTCAAGTGTACTGATCTACTGTTAGAGAAATGAATTAGTAAGAGATGCTGAGTTGATTTTAATGGGACAGGCCTGTCACAGTCTAAGCATATAAAAAGTTGAGATTTTAACCAAACCTTGTTTAAAACATGTATAAAATCACGTGCACAGGCACTATGGCAGTGCAGCACTGTTCTGCACCAGCAATCAAACAAGAACAGTTCTCACCACATACACAACAGAATGACGAGGATTCTGTCTTATGGGAAACATCACACACACTGTCCAGTTTCACAAGGATTTAAAGCATAACATTAACATGGATGTTCCTCCTGAAGAGGATGTTCTGCATGAAACTAGCAGCAGTGTCAGTCCAGAGGATATACTGAGCCCATAACTCACTTCGATGCCTCTGCGGCTGTAAGAAAACAGCCTGCTTTCCCTCACTCTTATAAGCAGCCGTCTCCCTAGCTGGTTGCAGGTTCTGGAGAGCTGGTAGAGGTGGATGAGGCCGAGGCCAGTCTTTCCTGGCTGTTACCCACCCCACCTCCAATCACCTTCCACTGAAGGATGCAAGTGTCCTTCCCGCCAATGGAGAGCAGGTGAGAGTCACTGTGAGTGAAGCAGACGTTGGTGACGTGGCTGCCGTGGCCCTCGTACTTGTGGCTTGGTGCCTGAAGAGAAAAGAAGCAGGTCCACTTTGGGTCAGCGCAGAGGAAGGCCCATCATATCCCAGTCCCCCGCCCCCCAATTTGTCTTTCCAGACTAGGATAAACACCTTTCTACAAGGTTCCTACTGTTAATGCTGAATCTGGACTGAATGTCCCACAACTGTAGTGACAGCACTACAAACACAGCGGGCTCAGGGTCTTAGAAGATGTGACCTGCTCTTGAAAACTGAGCAGCTTATTAAATCAATCCGTGTGTCATCTGAACACTGCTTTAATGAACGAATACAACTGTGTACAAAACCGTTAACGTGGGTTATCTGATCTGCTTGAGCTGGACTGACTTTGGCAAACGGTTTAACTGTTTCTAACTCTTAAAACTGGCTCACTTTCATCATTTGGTTCTTATTTAAAAAAGAAAATAGTTACCTTGAGTTTAGGACAGGGGTACTGGAACAGATGAACCTTACAGAAATCATCAGCCACAGCCACCATCTTCTCGTTGTGGGAGCGACACAGCGCGTTGATGTCTGTGCCGTCAGAGCCTTCCAGCCACACACCTGAACACCACAGTACCACACTCATCAGTCTGATTGGATAAAAGAACTCCATGACGTTAATGCAATGCTAAAGGAGGACAACAGCATTTTGCTTGGAGTTTCTCACCCATCACGTGGAAGCCTAGCACACAGGTATAAGAGGCCCATTCTCTGTCTTTGCTCTCAAAGCGGTTCCTCAGCAGCTTACATCCTGCTGCTATGTCCCCTGTTAAAACACAGTCACTAAGCTAAAGAACGTACTGCATGGCATTCCTATAACAGCACTAAAAGCACAGTGCTGGATGTTCACTTACAGTAAAGGATCTCATAGTCGCCTGAATTTGACATGATGTACTTCCCATCTTTGGACCAGTCCAGGTGAGTGATGAAGCTGGAGTGGCCCTGATCGAACAGATAAGCAGACAGAGTGTCAGTCATATTAGCTAAAGCAAGCAAAGCTTTTATTCTGGATTTTCATCAGAAAACTCCATAAACGTCTTTGGCATTAATCTCCGTGTTTGCAAGCTCCATACCACACGTTGCATATGAAAGATTTCCAGGTCATTAAAAGTGAAGTTAATGTTCAAGTGCATTTAAACGGCATTCTTTCTAATGTCTAGCATGAGTATAATAATAGCAATAAGAAATTACAGTGGACCAGCCTAAAAGTAACAAATACATGAACTATTTTTAACAGATGTTAGATAGCATACTGCTACAATTTTCAGGGCCGAGTACAATATCCTCAGTTTGATCTGAATTTATAAGCAGAAAGTTAAAGACAAAGACCTGGATGGCCTCTAAGACATTCCTGCAGTTTAACTAATTGGTGTGTGTTATCTGGCTTCATGGACAGACAGAGCTGACTGTCATCTGCATAGCAGTGAAAATGTATGCTATGTCTTCTAATGATGCTGCCTAGGGGAAGCATGTATAATGTAAACAGAATTGGTCCTAGCACTGAACCCTGTGGAACACCATAATTAACCTCAGTGTGTGAAGAGGACTCTCCATTTACATGCACAAACTGGAGTCTATTAGATAGATATGATACAAACCACTGCAGCGCAGTACCTGTAATACCTACAGCATGTTCTAATCGCTGTTATAAAATATTGTGGTCAAAAGTATCGAACGCTGCACTGAGGTCTAACACAGAGATGAGTCCACTGTCAGAGGCCATAAGAAGATCATTTGTAACCTTCACTAAAGCTGATTCTGTGCTGTGAAGGTAACGGTCATTCCACTGATCAGTGTGATTTGTAATAATATGTGGACAACAATGGAAGTCTGTACACAAGATTTATTGACAAGAAGGAAAATACAGCACTAGAGCAGGCTCATATTTGATGGAGATGTTAACCAAGAAGAAATAATTTAAAGTTTAACTCACATTACATTTTCCAAAGCGGGTGTAACGCCTGCCACTCTCTGTCACACTGTAGATGTAGATGAAGTTGTCATGTGATCCAACAGCTAGGAAGCTGCCATCTGAAAAGCAAGCGGTCCCTCACAGTCAAAGAGGATTCCCACTGTGAAACTTTGGTACGTGGTACCCTCTCTATTCGTTTCCTGTCTCTCTGTCTACTTTGGCAAATAAACAAAATCAATGCACAAATAACTCATAAACTATGACTGCGCATTTTTTATGACTATAATTTATTTGGCTTCGGAGAATGAAAATTTTAAACAAAAAACAAAACAAGAAAAAAATCTTTTATCTGTGAAAATAGTTTTAAGCTTTAACTCAAAGTTTACTGCATGTTTTTTGTGTGAAGGAGATCATTAACTCCAACTCCATGACCACGTGGTTGGATGTGAACACCACCCTAATCTGTCACATCTACAGTTAAGATAGGAGGAGGAGTTACTGACTGACCTGGTGAATATCTCATGACAGACAGCTGCTCATTCCCGTCAGTGGATTCAGAAACTACCTCCCTGGTCAGCAGGTCAAGGACCATCCACCTGTCAGTGTTACAGGGGGTGGAGGAGGATCAGCAGGATACAGGCAGACAGGTGGAGAGTCAGAGAAAAGAACACACTGGAATGCACATGGCTAAATTCTCCATCTACTGTACAGGAAGCCACAGATCAATGCTTCCTAACCTTTCTTTTAGTTTGGAGCTTAAGTTTCGTTATGTGTTGTTTGTCCGTTTCTATTTCTGTCAGTTTGTCATAGGATTAATAAAGAAGTGTATCCATACTGATGCAGTCCCGATCAAAAGTTTAAGATCACTTGAAAAAAAATCATATTTTGCATGGTTGGATCTTAACAAGTTCCCAAGTAGAGCTTCAACATGAACAAGAAATGAGAGTGAGACCAAACATTTTGTTGAGCGTGTAGTTTATTGAAAACAACACTTAAACTGAAACAGGCTGTTTTACAGTTTAGTTTAAGACCACACCTCCAAAAATACCTGTAAACCCCCCAAAACAGAAATCAGAGTTCCAAACATGAACTCAGTAATGAGCCGCTCCACCGTTAGTGTTGATCATTTCAAAAGTTCGTTGCAGCATGTTTGATGTAAGCGTTTCCATGAGGTGAGTGGGAACATTTCTCCAAGTGGTGAAGACGGCCGCACGAAGCGATCTACTGTCTGGGACTGTCGTCCATTTCTGTAAACTTCCCTTGCCATCCATCCCCAAAGGTTCTCCACTGGACTTGGATCAGGGGAACACACGGGATGGTCCAAAAGAGCGATGTTATTCTCCTGGAGGAGGTCCTTTGTCCTTTATGGCGTTGTGTACTGTAGCGTTGTCCTGTTCAAATACCCAGTCGTTACCACCCAGGCGAGGGCCCTCAGTCATGAGGATGCTCTCTGCAACATCTGGACAGAGCCAGCAGCTGTTTGACGCTCCTGCACCAACTGAAGCTCTGTTGTTCCACTGAAAAAAAAGCACCTCGGACCATCATGGCGCCCCCTCCACTGTGGAAACATCTCAGGTGGGATCTGCTTATCATGCTGGTAATGTTGGAAACCATCAGGACCATCAAGGTGACATTTTTGTACTGAGAACAAAAATGTTCGGCATCTGAGCCCTTCAGTCTCAGATGCTGTCTGATGGTTATGGGGCTGCAGTCGGCACCAGTAACGGCCTTAATTTGGGTCGAGGATCGTCCAGTGTCTTGACGGACCGCCAACTGGATCCTCCGGCTCAGTGCTGGTGACATTTCTTGGGGTCTTCCATTTGACGTTTTTGTTCCATAACCCTCAGGATCATTTAAGAAATTCCAAATGGCTGTCTTATTGCGTTCCACCTCAGCAGCGATGACGCACTGCGAGAGACCCTGCTGATGCAGCTCAGCCACCCGACCATGTTCAAAAAGCGAAAGTTTTTTTGCCTTTCCCATCAGAACATCCTGACAGTGTGACTACCTGACAGAAAATGACAGTGAATCCACATTACTGCACAGATTTGGCCTTTTAAAGGCATGTGGTCCTAAACTTTGATCAGCTGTAAAACAACCTGTTTCAGTTTAAGTGTTGTTTTCAATAAATTGCACGCTCAGCAAAATGTTTTGTGTAACTCTCATTTCCTCTTGTTGCATGTTGAAGCTCGACTTGGAACCTTGTTGAGATCCAACCATGCAAAATATGATTTTTTGCATGCAAATTATTACCTATTAATTCATATCCTCATTAACAAACTAACCATTTTCAACATTGCTCTACAATCACTCCACACACTGAGCACCACAAAATTAAACGAGCCACAGAGTGGTTGATGGATCACAGTCCATCTGTCCTGCTGTAGAGTCAATGAAGACCAGGCTTCTTGTTTGACGGTGGAGTCGTTGGATTGTCATGAAGCATAACGAGGAAATCATCTTTATGGTTTATGAAATATAAAACACTGATCTCTCCTCTGTAGTTTCAAATTACTTTTCTCTGTCGAAGATGTGTTTTAAATCGCCCGCAGTAGTGGTGACTAACAAATGCTTTCCAGTCCAGTTTGGTATCCAGAATTGGAAAAATGTATTCCATTTCTTTTTTTCTGTTTTGTTGATAACAAAGACAGATCCAGTCAACTAAAATGATCAGATGCTGATTTGTTTTCAGCAACTGGGTTCAGCCATGTTCAGCCTCCCCTCACTGCCATGTGTCATGATCAACAGTATGCAAAACAGCTATCACCCAGTTTTATACCAGCTGCTTTGGTAGACCATCAACAACTGTGCAGCTTCACAAAACCTTTTAGCTATCTGGTCATCATTTGTGCACGCCTTGCTTTCACAGTCATAATCAATACAGGTGGTGGAACTCTTTATGTTAATAGAAGCTACCAATTCCCAGAGTTCCTGTACCAAACACAAAGACACCAAGCTTCTCTCCTTACTTTTGTTTTTTGGTCATTTTGCTTCTGTACACCATTCATTGGATATTACATGAAACAATCACAATCATGACTGAATTGCAAACTGCCAGATGAGGCCTGTTCCCCATTATTTCAAATTAAATGGATAAAGATGTGGAGTTGGTTCCAAGACTTAAACTTGCATTTGGTAGAGGCACTCTCAGTGTCAGGCTCAAAAACACAAGTTGATTCAAGTAAAGAAAACCCCTTTACAACACTGAGGTAATTTAAGAACACTCAAGAATGCAGGTGTATTACTGTCAAAATCTACAATCAAGAGGTGCTTTTATGATTTGAAATACAGAGTTTACAACAAGGTGCAACCCACTGGTTGAACCTAAGAACAGCAAGACCAGAGTAGATTTTCCCAGACAACATCTAAAAGAGTCGACACAGCTCTGGAAAAAAAAAAGCTGTTGGACAGATGAATCCAAAATAAAGTTGTGACAGAATAAAACAAGAAGAGTATGGACCCATGCATGCTCACTCATCCAGGTAAGTAAATCCCAAACGGCTGATTCTGTACATCTGCATGTTTTCAGTGGGAGAAATGTTTCGTCACTCATCCAAGTGACTCCTTCAGTCTCAGCTGACTGCAGGTTTCCAACCTTATAAACAGTACATTTGCACAATGACTGACACCAGCCCACTGAGGAACAATGAGCTGGGAGGTCAGTTCCTTGGTCATTAATATGTAAATTGTCATGATCACTGATCAGTGGGCATGAGTCCCATTCACAGAGAGTTGGGGTGAAGATGGTGACAGATGTACGCTTAGGGTCTCAAGACAAAGAAATTGGATTCTTCAACAGTCAAATCACCTGATCTAACCCAACAAAACAGGCTTTTTATTTAATGAAGAGCAACAACCGGCAGTAATACTTTTGTTAAACCCCTTAAATTAAAGCTGGAAGTCTGCATTTCACTCACATCTTCACTGTTTTGATTTAAAATCCATACAGAGGAAAATTCTCCAAAATGTTTCAATATCTAAAAACTTGTGGATGTAAGGGTGTGAGATTTTTCAGTGTTTAGCTCAGATATATAACTGCTGCTGCTTTGATTTACCGTCCTGTACTGAGGCCGACTGAAACCACCGATCCATTAGGGCAAAAATCAGCACACAGGCCGTACTCCTGCCAGAGACAGTAAATAATTCAAATCAGAATTATGGAGTATACTTCCCTGTAAAATATCTCGAATATAAATGAACAAAGCACTCAAAGAATGAAGGTTGGAATTGAGGAATCTCACCTCGAGGGTGATACACCAGTCCAGCTTGTGTTCCTCTGTGTTCCACAAACACACCTGCCTGTCATGGCCACAGGTGAGGAAGATGTTCTGGGAGGGGTGAGTAGCCAGTCCCCACATCTCATCTACATGGCCCTGTGAAACACACACACAGACACACAAAGGAATAAAAATGAATAAATGTAAAGGTATGGCAGTTTAATAACCTTCTTAATTTTAAATTGATCAAACTACGTGAGTTTAGTTCTTCAGAGGTTTGATAGATACCAAGTAAATATGGTGCTATAATCCTATAAAGTGGAGTAGAGTGACGCTCAGTTTAACACAGAACAATAGCTGCTATGTTAACTTGCATCCATCATTCTATGTTAACCACATAGAATGATACTAGATACAATATTAAATAACACAGTAATACCGTTTCTCAGTATTATTGTAGGATCTTTGCCCTAACTTACAATATAAATGGTAAATAGCGCTTTACTTAGTCACTAAGGACCCCAAAGCGCTTTACACTACATTCAGTCATCCACCCATTCACACACACACACACACACACACTCTCACACACTGGTGATGGCAAGCTACATTGTAGCCACAGCCGCCCTGGGGCGCACTGACAGAGGCGAGGCTGCCGGACACTGGCGCCACCGGGCCCTCTGACCACCACCAGTAGGCAACAGGTGAAGTGTCTTGCCCAAGGACACAACGACTGAAACTGTCGGAGCCGGGGCTCAAACCGGCAACCTTCCGATTACAAGACAAACTGCCAACTCTTGAGCCACGATCCTTGAGCCATCGTGGCTCAAGGCTCAAGTGGCTCAAAGTGCCTTGAGGTAACTGTTGTTGTGATTTGACGCACTATATTAAAAAAATAAATAAATAGAAATGCCTTAAAACATTTACATGTCTGACCTCAGAGCAGTTTTGTAGGCACAGACCTGATATCTGATGTACATCTTCTCATACACACGACACAGCTTTGAAAAGTTCAGAATAGCTGAATGTGCACACACACATTAAAGCTTGAACATGGTTTCACATATATACATATATATCTTCTGAAAGGACACAGACATGTCTTTAATTTGTTAAATGTGTTTAAAATTGTGAAACTTCCGTCATCTGAATGCTCGACACACGTGAGGTGAAGCAGAAGCTGTAACAGATGTTGGGTTAGCTTCAACATTGATCAGCTGTCATACATGCATGTATGACTCCCCATAGCCAGGGCCGGCCCTGGCTATGGGGAGAGGTGAGGGCTGGTTAAATGCAGGTAGAAGTAGATGAACCATGATGTCCTAGGAGCCTGACAGCAAGAGCCAGAGAGGTAGAAGAGCACCAGCTGCTAGCGTTATGGGCAATTGTGCCCAATGCCCCAAAATAAGCCAATTCAATAACCCAGGAGGTGCTCGTCCCTCCACTTCACCCTTCACATGGAAAGCAGCACCAAAGGCCTGGGCCAACAGCCACTTCAGCTCAGGGACTGTCATAAAACTGCATTTGCTGCAGTGAAGTGGTGTCTGTGACATCATTATAGAGCTGCAGTAGTTTTCACTTAACCAGCTTTTCACAACAACTCAAACCAGTCAGTCAGTAACTGATGCTCATCAGTACTGCTGAGAACAGAAACAAAGAAGAAGAAGACGCTATCTACGATTTCATCTGAGCAAAGCTGAAGTAAAAAGACATCAAACAAAATGACGATACCAATATCAGTTTGATATTAGACACCGCAGCTCCTTGGTTAAAACTAACCAACTAGTAACCAAGGTCACTTTTCAGAATAAAATTATGCTAAAGGCACCAAGTGAGATTACATGTGACCCAACACCTGACCAATCTATGTGTCGTATATCTGCTGCTGTGTTACATGTGCTGTAGACAGGCTGCTCTGCAGGACAAACCTCTAATGACGTCATTTTACCAACTATTCCAATTCCTTAACTGTGCATCAGGTGATAATAGCAAATACATCCAATCTGTGAAATAATTGGAAGATGCTTTTATTAAATGTTTAAGCTGTCTATAAATCATATATCAGATAAAAATATAAAAATGCACATGTTGTTTTATCTGTTGGTACTAAAATTCTCAGCGAGCATCTACAAACCTGACAACACTGATGTCTGTGAGGTCATTAGCTTACCTGCACTATGGCCACAAACCCGTCTGAGAAGGTTCCTCTGAGGATGGCATTTCGAGTCGTACCAACTAGCAGTTCCTCTTCGTCCACGGCTGCAATGGTGCGGACAGCCCCAAACTGTTCTGGAATCTGGACAAATGCCATTAATGAGAGAGCCTCTCCACCAGTTGTGACATACACATGCACACACACATAGCTGTAGTTCACCTCACACTCTCTTTCAGGTGCCAAATCAGCGCTCCAGCGGATTATTTTACGGTCCTTCCCTCCTCCACTGAGCAGACCTCCACCCTGTAGAGCGCACAGGGTGAACACGCTGCCTTCGTGTGCTCTGGTCTGTCGCATGATCTGGTAGGTTTCTGTGGGAAGTCACGACACCAAAACTTAATTTAACCTGCAAAATCTGGTGTGAAAAAGTGTTTGCCCCCTTCATGATCTCCTATTTTTCTGTACGTTTGTCACACTTCAGTTTCAGATCATCAAACTAATTTATATATTAGACAAAGATAACAGACGTTTCACTGTCGTGATGTTTGGGAGCCATCGTATGAAAAAATGAGGTTCTTCATAGAGCATGGCAGAAGGAGGAGGTGTTTTATGAAGAGTTTCGTGGACCACGACTGTCCTACTGAGGTCCTCAGAAGACGCAATGAATACAGGGAGGCCAAGATACTTCGAGAGAACCGCATCAGGTTTCAAACCCCCGATCCATCTAAACTGCGGGGTTTTTTCTGACAATGGCACTCGCCTATACAAGGCGAAGCAACAAGAGATGTGGTGACTGCCTGTCACTGTGCTAAAACCTACAGCACCCCAGATCAAGAAGTGATCCAGTTGCTGTCCGCTTAGTGCACGGCACGCGGACACCGAGAGAGGGGCTCGCCGGAGTGGCCTTCGCTTCAGATGTTCATGAGAGATAGTGACGCCTGAAGATCTCGGATTGTTTTACAAATCTGATATTTGTGTAAGATTGGCTATATTCTTCTCTGGGAACATCATAATTATGAAGAGTAATTAACTTGGTTTCTTCCTTTTCTTTTCGTAATAATATATTTTTATAACTCCGAGTTGAGACGTCAGACAGAAACATGTTACTGTGTGGACATTTATTAAGGCGCTCCCTCAGCAAGGAGGGGAGATGTACCCCTATTGGGACCTGGTCAACACAAGGTCATGCTTCAGAGGGATCGCCACAGATTAAGCAGTGACCTATCCGATCATGCTCCTGTTTTTTGTACAATACATATAGGAGACGATCCACGAAACTGTCTCCACTCTGGAGACTTAATACGGTGCCTTAAACAACCCTCAGTTCATGGTTCTGATGAGGGAGGAATTAAAATGATTTTTGCAGATTACAGATACGGGAGAGGCTGAGCCATCGATTGTATGGGACACTTTAAGCAGTAATTCAAGGAAAAAAATCATATCATGACGCACACATAACAAGAAAAACAACTAAGCAGAATGAGGGAGGGAGTTTTTAGGACATCCTGATAATAAAGAATTACAGTAGTCCAGCCTGGAAGTAATAAATGCGTGAACTAGTTTTTCAGCATCACTCTGAGACAGGATATTTCTAATTTCAAATGAAAGAAAGCAGTCTTACATATTTGTTTAATATGTGCATTGAAGGACATGTCCTGGTCAAAAATGACTCCAAGGTTCCTCACAGTGTTACTGGAGGCCAAGGTAATGCCATCCAGAGTAAGAATCTGCTTAGATACCATATTGCTAAGATTTTCAGGGCCGAGGACAATAACCTCAGTTTTATCTGAATTAAGAAGCAGAAAGTTAGCGGCATCCAGGTCTTTATGTCTTTAAGACATTCCTGCAGTTTAACTAATTGGTGTGTGTTACCTGGCTTCATGGATAGATAGAGCTGCGTGTCATCTGCATAGCAGTGAAAATGTATGCTATGTCTTCTAATGATGCTGCCTAGGGGAAGCATGTATAATGTAAACAGAATTGGTCCTAGCACTGAACCCTGTGGAACACCATAATTGACCTTAGTGTGTGAAGAGGACTCTCCATTTACTTGAACAAATTGGAGTCTATTAGATAGATATGATACAAACCACTGCAGTGCAGTACCTGTAATACCTACAGCATGTTCTAATCGCTCTAATAGGATATTATGGTCAACAGTATTTATGACCTTTTCCAGGCTGAGAGATCTCAATTACGTTGTTTCTCATTTGTTCCTGAATGTGGATCGCAGCATGATGTCGGGATTTAGAGGATCCACTTGGTTTGGCAGGTCCTATTTAGCTGATTTCTTGGTTGTGAACAGCTGTGGCTGGAATCAGGCCGAGGTGTGGCCAGAAAAACTGAACTTTGCTTTCCAAACATTATAGTCTTACATTATAAAAGGGAGGGGAGGGGTGCAATCACTGTTCACACAGGGTCATGTAGGTTTGGGTTTTTTCTACTTGATAAAAACAGCTTCATTTATAAACTGCATTTTGTGTTTACTTGTGTTATCTTTGCCTAATATTTACATTTGTTTGATTATCTGAACATTTAAGTGAAACAATCATACAAAAGTATAGGAAATCAGGAAGGAGGCACTTTTCACACCACTATACTTTATCGTTTACATTTCTGAGTTCTTAAAGCTTCTGATTTTCTAACACACATCATTTCAGTCACATGAATGTACGATTCCAGATGTAAGCCAACATTTCAACTTGTCACTCCTTACTCAACAAAACTGGAAACAATTTCCAAACACCACATTTATATGTTCAAACAAAACTCTCCAACTATCACCGAATCTTTAAACCCTTTTTATTTCAGAGATTTAGTATAAGGGGGTTTTTCTTCAGCACTGAAGTGTTCCAGTCTGGTTTCAAAGCGTTTCACAGCACAGAATCTTTAAGGAGTTTTAAATAATATTTTATTATCTACTGACTCTGGGGATTCTATTATTTTAATGCTTTTTGATCTTACAGCAGCCTTTGACACAGTCGACCAAAGTATTCTTATTTCTCACCCCAAGCACTATGTGGGGATTGAGAGGCACAGTGTTTCAGCTCACACGTGTCCGAGGATATTTTCAGTTTTCAGGCCCCTCTTCTGTGGAACCAGCTTCCAGTTTGGATTCAGGAGACAGACACTATCTCTACTTTCAAGAT
Organism: Oreochromis niloticus; assembly: GCF_001858045.2. Taxonomy (NCBI): domain Eukaryota; kingdom Metazoa; phylum Chordata; class Actinopteri; order Cichliformes; family Cichlidae; genus Oreochromis; species Oreochromis niloticus. The sequence continues at coordinate 3,187,740 of NC_031967.2, forward strand.
TAGGCTTCAAACTTTCCTTTTTGCTAAAGCATATAGTTAGGGCTGGACCAGGCGACCCTGAATCCTCCCTTAGTTATGCTGCAGTAGATGTAGGCTGCCGGGGGATTCCCATGATGCACTGGGTGTTTCTTCTTCACTCACCTTTTTAAAAATCCTTTATTTATCCAGGTAAAAATCTCATTTCCGAGAGAGTCCTGGCATTTTTCACTCACTACAATCATTAGTTATTATTAATCTCATATTTGTTTAATATGTGCATTGAAGGACATATCCTGGTCAAGTATGACTCTCAGTGTTACTGGAGGCCAGAATCTGGTTAGAGACCATATTTCTAGGAATCTCTGGCTCTCTGCCACAGCGCGTCTTTGTCTCGTCTTCCTCCTGTCACGCCAACCGCTCGCAGCAGATGGCCCCGCCCCCCCCTGAGCCTGGTTCTGCCGGAGGTTTCTTAGATATGTTTAAATACCGCCTATATAGCTATCTGATATTTAGATATGTTTGTTAGACCCTACTTTTTTATGTGCAGCACTTTGGTGAACTTTGTAGTTTTAAATGTGCAGTATAAATAAAATATGAGCCTCACCTGTGACTTATTTGCCTTGGGAGATCAAAACAATTATCCCTGACAATACAGCTCCTGGAGTCACTCAGGTATGTAAAATCGCCCACTCGATTATCATTTCCTCATCTTTTCATCAAGATTCTATCTATTTTATTTGAAATCTAGTTTGTTGCCAGCACATCTGACAGTGATGTGTCTCCACAGAGATGATATCCATACTGATATTTCATTCTCTAGACTTTGAACTGACATACAGCACCAACCTTTGGCTCCTTTCCCGAGAGTTTTGATATCTGCAGCAGATTTTCCCCAAGTCAGGATGTTCCCTTCAGAGTCTCCGGTGAGAACATCTCCAGTCAGGCTGAACACAAAGCACTGGATGAACTTGGGCTTCTTGTATTTCTGAAAATAATAAACAGTTATTTGATCTTTTATATTAACTGTACTAATAACCGTTTACATGTTTCCATCCATTTTTTTAGCATGTTGAATTTTCAAGTTCTCTTTGCTGAGCTTCTTCCTCTTTTGGCCTCTACAGAAAGAAGCTGCCAACTCCATCTTCCTCTACTTCCTTGCACTAGCACACGTTAAATGAGTTTAAAAAGACAGAAATGTCAGTCAGGACAAACACGACTGAAGTTAATCTTACTCCAAAGATCCCTTGCTTTTTCGTGAGCTGTCCTCCACTCAACGTCCAAAAGTAGACGTGGGATTTTCCACAGGTGATGATGTTGGCGCTGTCCCGTGGGTTAAACTCTACAGCAAACACAGCCTCGTTGGTACTCTGAACACACAACAGCATCAGAAGGGTTAGCGCTATTACAGCATGAAATGATCCGAGTGCATCAGTCGTACTTCAACTCCACTCACATTTTGCAAAGTAATTTAAGGCTCTTGAATCAGATACACAAACAACAACTTTGGGCTGTAAAAGAAAGGAAAGATTTCTTTTGTTTTAATCTTGAAAGTGACCATGTGACCAACGCTACACACTTGAAGTCCCATTAACAAATGTTCATGAGTTGCTGCAGGCAGACTCGAGCTACTGGAGCCCTGCTGTCAGACTGATGGACGTGGAACAACAAGCTGGCAATCCTCTACTTTCCTAAGATGCTTTTTTGCCCAATCTATGAACAGCAGATAAGTGAGAAGTTCTGAATCAACTCAGGAAGTCACATTTTTGCTGATTAGAAAGATGGGATACAGCTCAGAGCTCATTTAATGAGACAAAGTGGGACATTGTAGCACACTATAGAAAACACTGGTAATGTAGCCAGTAAAATGTTGCACGTTGTTGTGAAATTGTCACACGGTTTTGTGGTACCGTCTTCACTTGTGTTTTATGCATAGAGCAAACTACCATATTAAGTATTTTAAAGAATGTTAAACAGACTCTTGCATTTTGGGCCACACACACTGACATTCTGGCCACTTGCGAATCCTATGTTGACACAGTGTTTTCAGCCCATGCATGCAGCCTGCTACGCGCCACAGAATACCCTGGAAGCTCTTAAACAAGCCCATTCGATTCTTTTCTCAAGATGACAAGTTCAAACACCAACCTATGCAGTATTTGCACTGCCGCTTTACTGAGCCCACGTATGGCAGACAAACGCACTGTATGAAATATTTACACTGCTGCCATGACAGCCGTGCTGAAACTGGTCCCAGGGAAGTTTAGGCATTTGGGGATTAAAGCCCATAACAGCAGAGGGGAGACTTGGCTGCCAACACCCCGCCCCCTGCCCCGCCCACAATCTACAGAGAAAGCCCATATTAGAAACAGGACCTACAGTACCGAGTACCTGTCACTGTGTTACAGGATGAAGCACTGATTATTTCATAAGAGTCACTTTTAAGCCATCAAACAAACATTTATAAATATTAATATTAGACAAAGATAACCGGATTAAATACAAAATGCATTTTCTAAATGATGGTTTCATTTAGTAAGAGAAAAAAAGCTGTCTAAACCTACATAAATAATTGCCCCCTTCACTTAATAACTACAATCAAGTGTTTGCAACAACTGGCAATGAGTCTCATTACTCCTCTTTTCAAAACTGTTTGAGTTCAGCCACACTTGAGGGCTGGTGAGCTATGATAACACAGGCTGTAGGCTCAATTTGTCTTGAATGTATGACATTCAAACTAAATAACCTGGTGTTATTCTAACGTCTGAGTGCCGTCAAAGATTAACATCAGTATGTATACTGAACAGATTCAGTGGTTAAAGCTATAACAAACTCATAAACACCTGACGTTGACCGTCTTCCCTTTACCTTGATCTCTGCATGCTTGGTGCGCTTCGTGCAATCCCACAGTGACAGCATGTGGTCATTAGAGTCATCAATGACACACAGAAATGATCCAGCGTCCTAAAACACACCACCAGAAAAAAGGAAACAGAATTAGAAAATGTCTGCATGTCCGAACAATTCAATTCAGTTCAATTCAACAGTCGTCTCAAGGCGCTTTATTTTATAAGGTAGACCCTACAATAATACAGAGAGAAAAACCCAGCAATCATATGACCCCCTATGAGCAAGCACTTTGGTGACAGTGGGAAGGGAAAAACTCCCTTTTAACAGGAAGAAACCTCCGGCAGAACCAGGCTCAGGGAGGGGCGGGGCCATCTGCTGCGACCGGAAGGCAAGTCAAACAAATCATGCTGAATCTAAGGCAAATAAATCTACTTTACCAGATGTTTTACATGCATGTGTAAATTACCATATCTAAATCGAAGCATTTACAAAAAAAGCCTGTTTCTTGCTCCTGTTGAAGTGAATGGAAAAACATGAAGTTCCAGGATGTTACACAGCAAACAACTCACAGCAAAGGAAAATGCCACTGATCCCACTCCCCTCTGGAAGGTCCCCGGTCCGATTTCCCACAGGGTGACCAGCGTGGTGGAGTCCCAAATATAAACACACGGTTGCACAGCCTGATGCAGATACAGAAACATCACTCACTCTTTTGTTGCCACTCACTGCAAAATTAACCAAGCTGTACTGAATGTTTCCACACATCCTCGTCCTGTGAAAGTTTGATCATCTTTTAACTTATGACGGGGACTCAAACTATGTTATTTTAAGGGCAGCAATAGTCACCTTGCCATCTTTGTCCACCCCTGCTGTCTGGCCAGATGCCACTCGCACTTTGTCAGGATGGAGTGTGAGACTGCAGAGAAAGACATTTTCTGTGTAAACCTTTTGTATGTTTGCTGTACAGAAACATGAGGGTGGTGGGTTGCATCCATCATGGCAAAATGACAAACATGTGCTTACGGTCAAATAAACAGTGCCGTCTGTGTTTGGTCACAGAGGTTTGTTTGGCTGTGTTGGCTGCAGCACGATGAAAATGACTCAAAGGTTAAATGCTGTCTTTTTGGCACAAAAAGCATCGAGTGAGCAACTTTAGCCTTTCTATACTCTGTTGTGCTGTTTTAGAAAAGAAGACTAAAAGACTAAAGTCAATAAACAGACATTTACAGCTGTGAGCAGAACTGTGCAGTTTCAATGGTAAATAGCTGATACTTATTCATCTGGCAGAGGCAAAGTGTCTAATCTTTAAATATGACTGATGGTTTCCATGGATGCACAATTTGAACATGGACTTTGTTGCGAAAGGCAAATGAGAACATTTTTGTCACATGGACCTACATGATACTTCCGGACCCTTGAGCTACCGTTTCTGCCAGCTGGTCTCTACTTCACATGCTACCGAAATCTCAGAATCACATATTTTGGTGCAGAGTGTTGTGGCTGGATAGGTTAGCTACCATGCAGTAACATGCCAGCACGCTTATCCCCTCCAAAATCTGCAGTGCAAATACTTTGACTCAAGTGATAATCCAAGGAATGGAGTTGCGTTCAGAAGCCGGTTAAAGCAGACAGTAGCTTCCCTTTTGTTCCCGATACAGAAAGTGTTTTTCTGTTAGGAGGTCACACAGACCTCTGCCCACAAATATCTGAGATCAGTCTAGTCTCACTACCTAAAGGGGGGAAACTAATCCTATTCAATTCAATTTTATTTTATTTTTATAGTGCCAAATCACAACAGTCACCCCTAGGTGTTGTATATTGCAAAGTAGAGACCCAATAATAAAGGAGAGAAAACCCCAACAATCAAACAACCCCTACGAGTAAGCACTTGGCGACAGTGGCAAGAAAAAACTCCCTTTTAACAGGAAGAAACTTCCAGCAAAACCAGGCTTCCTCTGGTGGAGGGGGAGGGGTTGGAGTGGTATGTAAACACACAGTGAGAAACACTGTGCATCATGGGAAGTCCCCAGCAGCCTAGGCCTAGTCTATCGCCCTAACTGTATACTTTCTCAAAAAGGAAGGTTTTAAGGCCACAGCCATCAGGGAATACCGAACCATGCCTTGGTAGATGGTACGTGTCAAAGTAACATCCACATGGATGCCAGGACCCATGGTAGCATTAACCTTTTCGGCAATTTAAAGTTACAGTAGTTCGTCTGTTGGATCGGACCACGCGGGCCGGCCTTCGCACCCCATGTGCATCAGTGAGCCTGTCGCTGTTTCACTATTGTTCCTTCTTTGGACCACTTTTGATAGATACTGACCACCGTAGACCAGGAGTACTTCATAAGAGCTGAGTTCAGTTTCACTAGTTACACCCAAGCTGATTACTACAGACCTGTTGAATTAAGAAACCATCTGTCTTAAAAAGCAAGTCTTCGTGCCACAATCTTTACAAACTGCTACTACAGCTGCTTATATTTTGATGGCAGCCAAGTTGTTGTGTCCTAAATGTTATGCAGCCATCTGCCACCAGATGGAGCATCGTTGTTGAAAAATACCACAAATAGGTTAATCTATTTTTGTTAACACTATTAATGTTAGTTATTTTAAAGGTGAAAGAACGAGATCGTGGATATAACCAGCTGAGTTAGCTTTCTCCAGGGCTCTCCATCACCACAGGGTAAAGAATTCAGTCATTAGACAGAAGCTCAGAGTAGAGCTGCTGAATAGGTTTTTAATTAGTTAAATACTCATTTAAAAACTACATTTTGGACTTACTTTGACTAATACTAAAATTTCTTTAACATTTTAAGACATTTAAGTATGACAAATATACAAAACACAGAAATCAGGAGGGGGTCAAATACTTTTTTATGTAGCTAGACTAATCAGTCAGCTAAACTGCCAAGTTTGATTTCAACATATGGATGATTTATTCATTAATTCCATCCTACTAACCAGCGGACGCAGTCTGTGTGTTTACGATAGTGCCGCTGTGTGCGGTTGTTGATGTGATAAAGCACAATCACACAGGCAATGAAGTACACGGCCTCGCCTGTCGGAAGGAAATACAGATTAGCTCGCCCGTCCCGTCCACGGTAACCATAGCTAGCAGAACAGCGTTAAGGTAACAACAGGATACAAGAAAGAACCAAATCACACACAAAACTGTGTTACTGAACCTTGCTTTAGTTTGAGCCAGCCAGCTATAACCATGGCACCCACATCTTCACAGCTAAAAATTGCTCATTCTTAGAAATACTAGACCATTATAGACCATAGGAGGCATTAATCCTGGTAAAACCAGCAGTGTCTGAATGTAACAACCCTCACAAACACGTGGCATTATGGAAGGATACACCCAGTCCAGCTCCAGTCTCTCAGAGGGAGGCTCCATCTTCAGCTCGTCATAGTTCTGGATGTTGGACGGGATGTACATGGTAATGGGTCGGCCTCGGATAAACATTTTGATTGACTGTCCTGAAAAACAAACAATGGGTTTGTCTCACAGATTCATCACCAAAGTGTTCTTAATCACAGAAACTCATGTGGGACCCACAGCAGTTCTGCCCTTTCGGGTGCCTACGAGGGTTTTCTGTGGGTGAGATATCTGTGGGTTTCCTCTGTCTATACAGCCCTGCAGAGAAAATTCACCCAAGAGTCGTCAACGGTCTGCTACCTCGAGTGAGCGAAAGTGAGTCAGAGCTCCAAACTTCTTGGGTTACTTTTTTATAATAATTGTTTTTTTAAACATCTTGAGAGCTTCGTGGGTTTTCATGGCTGAGCAAGCTCTAGCTCTCAGTTGCCAACTGGCAGCAGCAGAACAAGAATGGGAGTGAGACACTCCTGGAAAAGCAGACTGTCCACCTTCCCATAAAAGACGGTAAAGACATAACAGCAGGCTTACCTTGGCTGTAGGTTCCTCTTCTGGAGCCAGGGGATCCTGTGTGTAAATGAAAAAAATAAAGGTTAGCCAGACGAACAAATAGATCCCCTGTGCATTAAATCACAACTGACCTGTAGCTTTATAGCCTACTATAACTTTAGACATTTCAGAGGGTTTAATCTTCCATTAACATCAGTTACATCCACAAACTTTATAATCCATGCCGAATCCACTTTTCTTGGCAACTGCTGGTTTCTGTGGGACTCAAAGTAACGTTAAACAGTAAGGATGAGCTGAGCGACATGAATGTTGAGACCGACTAACTTTCTGTCTGACTGACCAGAAAACGCTAGAACAGTTTGGAGAGCTAATCCAGCAGCTATACAACAGCTCCTGTGTAAGTTAATGACGGTGCACCCACAGTTTGTTTGGTAATATCACACTATAGCAAGGTTTTTGGTGAAAATATTTGCAGCTTTCATGTTGAACATGTTGAAGTTTTCCAGAGGCCTGGTAATGAACCAATCATGTGATTCAGGTGTGTAGACCCAGGGTGAGATCTAAAACCCGCAGGACACCGGCCCCTGAGGCCTGGAGTTGGACACCCCTGATCCAAAGTCTCGAATTTATGAAATGCATTCTTGTATTTGACTACATCAAGAACTGTCAGTGTTTTATATTAACAAGTATGTGATGTGGTCCAAGTAAATTACACAGGTTTAAAAGTGGTCCATCCCCTAGCCCCTAGCTATTCACGTAAGAGGCTACAATAGATATAAACTAGTGGCTGAGCCCGATTGGTGAAGGGAATGAAGCCTTAACCACCAGAACCAGACTGAAGGCCAATACTCATAAAAGCTATGCAAACCACAAGCGTGGTTGGTTGGGAAATCCACTCATTTTTACACAAATGACTACATGTGTGAACCAACAGGGTTTGCTGGGTCACAAGTACAGAAGTACAGCACAGCTCAGGCCTGCCAACACTGGAGCCAGGCCATACCATCATGTTGGAAAAATTAAACACAACAACATGTAACGATGATCACAAAAGCCGTTTTTGAATTCAGCAAAGAGCGTTTGAGTGAAACGGTGGTGGACTGATTCCTGATTGAACCCTGGAGCCTTTGTGGACTTTGCCTCAGAGGCCTCTGTTAATAATGCTGCTGTCAATGACCTCACCTGCACTGGCGATAAGCTCTTTAGCTCGGCTGTGGAGAGAAAAATCAAGATATTAGAAGCCATTTGACAGACTGTTGCTTCACAATCACATTATGTGTATTTATGAGGGTTTCACAGGGTGATTCCCACGAGCCACCAGACTTCCAACAAGTGTCACTTTAATGCGAGGCTGCAGCAGCTGTGGGAAAAAGCGAGCGGTGTGGTGTCAACTGTGAGTGACGGCAGGATGGCTCACTTCTCCAGGCTTGGGGAGCGGGTGAGGAGGTTCGCTGAAGATGCTGCCTTCTTGTCTAGACGCTTCCTCTGCCTTTCCGGGTTTCCTAGTTTCTCGCTGTTTCTACGAACCCTAAAGCGTCACAGAAACACAGAGTCAGCTTTAACAGACTCAAGACAGATTACTGCACCTATCCTTCTGCATGCAAAGCAGCCACAAATCCCCAGTGCGCCTACACTTACTTACAGATTGAATTCTCCATCAAAGGATAAATAACTTTTGCCAAGCCCCGCCTACTACACCTGTCACTGTGCCAATTGTGTGAAAGACCTCCTTATAGGGTGTAAAAACAGTGCTACTTAAAATTTATGCTAACTTCAGAGACAAACAGGCACAACATGTTTTTGTCATTGATCTGCAAGTTTTTGAACTCTCTGATTCTGGAAACAATCAGTCACAACTAGTAGAAGCTCTCTGTAGCTTCACAAAAACATGATTTGTGTGTGGATTTTACATTTTTTTAAACCTAAAAGAAACTATTTGTTGCCTAAACAGACACTTTGATAACAAATGAGACCGGGTTTGTGTTTGCTTTGACATCTACAGCACAAATACAAACTGAAACTATCTAGAGTGTTACACATTTAAATAGTTTTGCAAGCACAATGGTAACATTTAATATTTAGATTAAAACACACACACACTGTTAAGGCCATGCAAACAATCTCACAAGAGGAGGAAGCTGACCTGATGAAACAGTTTGGCTAATTTATTAGATTAGATGAAATTTATTTGTAGTAATGCCATCTGAGTTTGAAATCTCAGCAACACACAACATTTCTCAAAATGTAACCAGAAACAAAATCATTAAAAACACCCAATTTGAAAATAGAATGACTCTTTATTCTTTATACTAAAGGTTTAATGCTGTTTGGACAGCTTGCAGGGGATAGCTATGACAAAAATAGCTTCTGAGTTCATATTGAAAGTCTTAATGTGTCTCTAGACAAAAACAAATACTAAAACTTATTTAAATACAAATACTAAAATAAAAGTAATGCTTACTGCTCCTAATGGTTTCTGAGTTACAGGACACTGCTGTCTGACTGATCTAGGAAGCAAACCTGAGCTGAGAGGATCGGAGCAGACTCTATAGTCCAACATCTAATCTATGAAGTCTACCAAAAAAAAAGCTTCTGCATTCATGTTTCCTGACTGAAATAATCACAGAGTAAAGCAGTGAATACTAATTTGTGCTAGTTTGAGCCTGGAGGCCCACATGAGCTTTTGTCAGAGGCGGATGGCAAAAATCAAACTGATGTTCTGGGAAATCCTTTTAAAGGAATAACAAGGCGGTAGGGCAAAACAAAGAGCACATGCACAAGTAAACAAAAGCAGAGCCCCTTCACTGTGGTCCCCACCAACCATTAGTAAGGTAGTCCTTTATAGAAGAAATGCTTTGCTGCAAGAGAATATGTTTTAATGACAAAGATATTAGGAGCGATTACAAGCTTAGAGTAGAATTACAGTGAAAAATCGTTAAAACAGTTTGTGCAAATCTGCAAAACCCAGTTGAAAAACCAGATCCTTACTGGCGCTGTGTCACATTACAGAATCATGACACTGAGTCATTTTGAGGAGTGCTCTGGAGCTGTGCAGCAGGAGTATACACTGGTGCAGCCTTGTGTGCAGCTTGTAGACATGCCTTTTGTTTACTTCTCATTCTTTTTTCCAATGGAGTCAAATCTCTGGGTGCTATGAAGCTTAATATGGACATATGAGTCAAACATCCAGTTAGACTTTAGCTTTTTGTTTCTCCAGCTCAAACACACTGAAAAGAAAGCACATGTGGACTTAAGTGACTAAGACAACAGAACAGGACACCTGGGGAGGTGACATATTCTAAAGCAGCATGACACACCCTCGCAGCCTGAGGATGACTGGTTCATAAAGTGGGTTATAGCACAACTGGGGTTTGCAGAGTCAGAATCTGGAAAATCAGTGTTAGAGTTGATTCGTTCTTAAAAGTCATGCAATCAATCAACGATTAAGGAAAGATGATTAAGGTTGTAAAGAACGCGGCAATGATGCAGGATCACGCACAGAGCCTTCTCTCCTTCTTGGATGGGAGACAGGGGTCCAGAGCGGGAGCTGAGGTTCTGGTCTGAAGATTTGAATGAGGCCGAGGTTGAGCCTGGTTCCTCCGGAGAGCAGCTTCCATCTAGGAGGTCCTCCCTCTGGAGGCCTCTGACGGTGGTGGGCTGAATGGGCTCTTCAACTGATGATGCCCATGATAGTTCCTTTTCCTGCTCCCCTCTTCCTCCTCCTTCATCTTCTTCTGGCTCCTCATCCTCCTCTTCCATACCAGGGACACGGTGGAGTTTGGCCCGGTTTCCCTCAGATACAGAAGGACCTTCCACGAGTGCATCTTCCAATTGCAGGCTCTGGACTCGTCTGTGGAGAGGGACCCTGTCCTGGCCCGAGTCCTGGCCTGACAGGGTCGACTCTGTCTGGGTCGACTTGTCCAGTGTTGCTGGAATGGTTTGGATGTCCGTGGATGCAGAGCTTCCTCTTTGGCTGTTTGCATTGGTCACAGTGGTGTCTGACAGTTGGCTGGAGAGTTCAAAGGTTGAGAACAACACAAAGCAGTCATACAGGCACTTCACACAGACATATGAACACAACGAGAGTTTGAATAGACAAGCGTGTTGTCTAATACAACACAACGGCCCCTTGTCATTCTTCCTGGGCTTTTAAGCCCTTGGCTGGAAGGTGTAGTACCTCGTAGCAGGGTGCCGGATCCCATCGCTGGCTGAGCTGGAGGACAACTTTCTGCTGCTTGTGGAACAATCTGAGCAGCATGCTTGGCTTAGCACCCGTGCAGCACCCGGGTTCACTGAGTAGATCAAAGTGGATTATTAGTTATTTCTGCGTGTGCAGCTGCACTCTGCACATTTTTATATGAACGAAGACAGATGAGCCACACTAGTTTTAGTTTTCAGTTAACATCACCCACCTGCTATGACCTGCTGCTTCAGTAACTGTAGGACCTGATCATGGATGCGGAGCCTGCGCAGGGCATCAGCCAGAGAGGATTTTAGGAGTGTGATCTCGTCCTCCTGTGCCTGCAGACGCACCTCCATCATGGATGCCCGGTCTGGAAATTCAGCACTGCTGTCAGCAGACACATCATCTACAAAGGAAGCAGCAGGATGAGGGTTAGAGAAGAGGGCTTTATTCTGAAAAAAGCTGCACTACCAAATAATCTTAGCCTGTTGCTTGTTCTTTCATGGCTTCAACTTCAGGTAACAATTAGGGCTACAATGTTGTTGTTATTTTCTTTACAGCAAGTTTATGTCATTTCATCAGAGGTGGGGCTTAGCCCAAATCTGGACCCACGTCTGGACCCACGTCTGGATCCAGGAATCTTTGGAAAAATTAGTTGTCGGTGTGAGACAGAGCAAAATGTAACATTTAGTATCATATGTCCCTGAATGTCAAAAGAAATAAAAGCTCTTTGCCTGCAGAGCCTGTTCATGCAATGCTGGGATTAAGCCCGTGTGACACTCAAGTTTAGCATATTCTTCAGAAATGCTTTTCTCAGTTTATGTTCTCAGCCACAGTTTGCCTTTTCTTTTTTTTTAGGTGAGAGACTCAGGAAGCTTTAGCTCACCAAGTCTGGTAACGGGCTTTCTAAATACTTTTTATCCATCATTAACATATATTCACTCTCAGATGAACACAATGGGAGTAATTCAGGGTTCAGGATATTGCTTAAGGATACTCTGGCATACAAACTGGAGCTGCCAGGGATCGAACCACCTACCTTCCTTTTGGCAACTTATCTTTGTGAACATGACAACCATCACTGTGAGGACATTTTTCTGGTACTACTGTCTGAAGGTTGGGTTAGGGTTTAAAGGCCTGTGAATGTTCTTGTATGTATAGAAAGTCAAATGTGCAGAGGCATTCCATCAAGACAAGTAAGGCATGCATAGCTTGTCCAGTGAAATTAAAAAATAGACATCAGTTAAACCTATCATAAAACATCTCTCTCCTCTCATCTCAGAAAGCATCCTGTCATAAAGCTCATTGCCTTTTTGGATCCATCCTTTAAATTACTGCTAGTTGGAAATCCTCTCTGGAAGCAGGATTAACTCTGCTCGACTCTGATGATAAGATGGACTCAATCTGCTCTCAGTCTGATTGAATGGGGTTGCTGTTACATGCAGTCTGTTTCTGATGATGCAGCAATTAACTCTGATAAATCACAAAAAATCTAAAATGTGTTGCTGTCTACACAAACCAAAATTCAAATGTAACTATATTTGTGCTCAGCAACGTTCCTGTTCTATGGGAATAGAGCTAAGCACAACCAGTCGCCAGCAAGTTGAGTGAGTCCCCTCAAGTTGCGCTCATTGACAAAGGTTATTCAGAGTGATGGCAACATGCTGGCGCTCTAAATTTGTAAATTTGATAGAAATTATTTGCAAACCTTAAACAATATCTCTGAAAGTCATTGCATTCAGTCCAAGTCAGAAACGTTGCCTCCCAGCAAGAACCAAAAGTGGCTGAGTGTGTGCAACACCCTCTAACTCTGGGCAATCATCTAATCACCACAAGTTGCAACTGGTCGCAGAAAGGGAAAAGTACTGCTGGCCACTGGTGCTACTGCTCAGCCTCCTATTGCACCTACATACATATATATATATTAGAAAGTCGTAGGTGATTTTCACAAACACTGGGACTGGAACTCTTTTGAGACTTTTAGTAAGTGCACCCATGCAGCCAGGGACACGACCACCAACCTTCAGATTAGTAGATGACCTACTCTGATTCCTAAACCACAGCCACCCCAGCCGCTCTTTCAGTTCTAGCATCACAGTCACTAAACAGCTCAAAGCATAGGTTAAGGAGGATATTTTTCCTGCTACAGCTCTACTCTATTTTTTTCACAGCACAAACATTAATTGGTTAAGAAATTCTAAGAAAAGGATTCACCCACTTGGTAATAAGAGGTACTCAAGCAAACTCTCTCCGGACAATTTTGTATTGTGATGCAATTTTAGCAGAGGTAAACAGTCGAGCTCTAAATCATGAACGAAGCCTTCGTACCTTGGCTACGAAGAATATAAGAGTTACAGTTGACATAGAAAAATGTTCTGTGATACATCACAGAGCTCGCTCTCATTAGGCTGTACTAAACTGAGGCTTTTTCTGTATTTACTCATCTCTTTTTACTTTATGAGAAAGCCAAGATGTAAAAATATAGCCTGAATGCTCCAGAGGTTTCAGTAAGTAAGTAACTAAGTAAAGTTTATTAATATAGCGCTTTTCACAGACATATGTCACAAAGTGCTTCACAAGAAAGATAACAAAACACAATACATACAGTCATAAATAAATCATAAAACCCTGGTCTAATTACAAGCTTTTTGAAATAAAAATGTCTTTAGCTGCTTTTTGAAGGTCTCCACCGAGTCTAGACACCGTAGAAATAGAGGAAGTGCATTATACAGTCTGGGTGCAACAGCTTGGAAAGATCGGTGCCCTCGAGTTCTGAAATGAGTGTGGGGGACCACTAATAGGTTTTGATTCGATGACGTCAGGTTACGAGAAGAGGTATGTATATGAATCAGATCAGCAATATGGGGAGGGGCCTGTCCCTGTAGTGGTCTAAAGGTTAAAACTAGAATTTTAAACTGGAACCTAAATCTGATTGGTAGCCAGTGTAGCGACTTTAAAACAGGGGTCATATGAGCTCCCTTTTTTGAGCGGGTCAGTAGCCTCGCTGCAGAGTTTTGAACAACCTGTAGACGAGCTAGCCCTTTCTTGTTTAGACAAGTAAACAGACTGTTACAGTAGTTGAGTCTTGTAGAGACAAAAGCATGGATTATCATCTCGAGTTCACTTGTTGACACCATAGATCTAAGTTTCGAAATGTTCCTCAAGTGAAAAAGCTTCATCAAAAATAACAGCTAGATTTCTAAGGTTATGCTTCTGCGAGGAAACTAAGTCACCCAGTTGGTGTTTAATATCAGACATTGCACTGTCCGCTGCAATAATCAAAGTTTCAGTTTTGTGTAAGCAATTGTTGTTCAACCATTTTTTAATGTTTGTTAAACAGTCAGAGTGGAAACCATATAAACTTCAGAAGGCTTAAATGAGCAGTACAGATGAATATCGTCAGCAAAAAGATGATAAGATACATCAGGAAACTCTGGCCTAAAGGAAAAATGTATATTAAAAACAGAATAGGTCCCAGCACGGAGCCCTGAGGAACTCCACACAGCAGCTCTGTAGATTCAGACATGATCTGGTTTGCAGAGACACTAAAACTCCTTTCAGATATGTAGGATAAAAACCAGTCTAGAACAGAGCCAGACATCCCAACCAGGTCTCTCGGTCTGTTTATCAGGATGATATGATTAACTGTTGTGTTTCACAACAAGATGTTCTTGAAAGGGAGATCGACGAGTGATGTGAGTGATGACAGTCAATCAATAAGCCAGATGGGTTCTTTCTGTGTGGACTGTCTATGTTCCCTCTCTGGCTTGCTCCCACAGTCCAAAGACCCCCCCTCCCCCCGACGAGTCCAAATCTTACTTTTTAACAGTAAACTTAAAGCTATTGCAAATGAGACACTAGTATTGCCTGCTATAATGCTATATGTGTACATGCTATCTAGGGGGAAATTGCTAGTTGGATTTCTGGTGAGACCATGACTTGCAGTTTGGTGGTGCCACACCCAGTGTGGCTTCTTCACAGGATCTGTTTTTGGCAGTGGGATCCTGTACTCAGTAGGCTGGTTTTATAGATCCATGGGGTGTTTTATTGTCTGGTTTTACTGGTTTACTGGTTGTAGAAGTAAAGTGTGGAGGCTGAAATGAATTTCTGAAAAGCTAACACTAAAATGCCAAAAACATTCTAAACTCTTTAAACTCTGTGCTATTTCTGTAAATGTGCATGTTTGGACGGCCACAGAGAGTGAGAGGCATTTAATATACAGTCTATATATATATGACTCACCATCCTTCCACAGTTGTTTGACTGTCTGCCATTTTTTTTTTTGCTATAAATGTAAGAAATTCTTAGTTAGCCACATTTTTGATGTCATTACTACAGATTTAAATGATTAGGGAGAGCACATGAGACCACACGTCCTTGTGAGAGGCATTTTAATTTGGAGGCAAAACATCAGCACTGCTTTACTCAAAGCAAAGCCACCCAAAACAAAACACGGCATTTGAAGGGATAGACATGATCTGAACCAGTCAGTAAGCTGGACCAAGAGGCAATAAAACAGAATAACCACTGTTCCTATTGGTCATCACAGAAAATCTCACACAATGTACAATTCCATCAGAAAACAGATACAATCTTTGCTATTGTAAAGGTCTAACCACAACATAAGCACACATCTGCATAAATGATCTTACTCCACTTCCAGTCTGGTTTTCTTCTTTTCATTTTTCACATGGAAGCCAAGACTGGATGACTCAGAGCTGTTTGGCAACAGCTCAGGGGAAGCTGGAATTTGATCCACATTAAATTCAGTGTAGCTATACTGGAATTCTGGTTACTATTCACAGTTCGTCTGTCGTAACATGGAAGTGCAAAAGCAGGTTATGTCACCAATTTTGGAATGTCTTATCTCTGCGTGGACTTGCTTCTCAGTTTCTGAGTTATGGCTAGGGATGTCATAATTGAGTAATCTGAATATGCATTATGTGAACAAACACACTAACAGTACTTTTTTCACATTCCACAAATTTCAGATCTGAATATCGTTATTATATCAAGGTGAGGATATTTGCTGACATCTCATTCCTGCTCAACATATGCCAGCAGACACAGAATGACTGACAGGAAATGACACAGGAATGTTAGACAAAAGACTCTTCATACACGTCACAGGGTTTTCTCAACAAGGGAAAGTTTAGGAACAGAGCTCAAGTGTTTGTGGTGCACTTGAAGCCCAGTGACACAGTAGTTACTGGACGTGACAGCAGTTCTAGTCCAGCAGCAGCGTTCAGTAGGAGAAAAAAAGGAGTGTTTCTGAACATTACAGGATGTAAACCCCGCTTGGCAGGTTATACTAAACCTATGATTCAGGTTTTGAGAGAAAACGAAGCGGATCAATTTAAGAAAAGAAAAATTAGTCTGTGAAACACAGCACAAGCCTCATGCGTTGTTGGCATTCTGCCGTATCCACAGATTGTTAAAAAAGAGAGAATTTGCTCCCAAAGCTAAGAATAATCCACTGATGATCTCTTTGGTAAAAGGCTCAGGGTCATTTAAGGACCCAGCCACTATAATCAGCCACTAAAGTTCCTGTTTTACTTTTATCTACATTAAACATGTTACTACAAATCTAGATTACTGCTCTTCTCCAAATGTTGCTTTAGTTTTTAATAAGCCCTGCTTAGCTGCTTATCTGCATGCAGTGTGCTTAAATACAAGTTAAAAAGAGTATTTGTGTCCTGCATCCGTTTGACTAACACACGTATTGTCACAGCGTCCGCCCACTCTTTCTACCTGTCACCCAAGGATGCTGCATCATGACCTCAGCCACCTACAGACACACAGCGCTCAGTCTGTAATTCTCTACTTTGATTTAGATGTTTGCCGCTGCTCAACATCCTGTACGCCCCTGCACAAGTGCCGAGGTCCCATCTGAGAAGTGAAACAGAGAGCTGCACCATCTGTGAGAAATACTCCCCCCACCCCACCACCATGCCGCTGCACACATGTGACTGACTGCACAGCTTGTATGGCTGCAAACGGCTCCTAATTCACCAGGACTGTACATTAGACGAGCTGACCTCCTTTACAGTCCCTCACTTCAACTCTCATTCCTGTGTTTATCTTCAGGGAGGATCACAAAAACACACCCGATGACAACGTGATGCAGTGGTTAGCGCTGTCACCTCACAGAAACATATTGTGGGTTTGATTCTGTAGGCCGGGTGGTGCCTTTGTGTGGCATTTGCATGTTCTCCCTGCACCTGAATGTGTTCCCTCTGAGTACTCTCTACTCTGCTGCGGTTGTAGTAAGAGAATTTATGAAAGGACTATAATTAAAACTAACCGATTGTAGTCTGCACACAAAACTGTGCCTTGTGCACACAATGCACCCAAACGACAGGCACTTCTACACTGCAGCTGGAAGCCAACAAGCTGGTGAAAAAAAGACGGCATACAAATGGAAAGTTGATGCTGCAGGCAGATACGTTCACAGGTGGGAGGGTGAGAACACGTTTTCAAGGAACAGTTTCCAACACTGAATGCACAGAAGACATATGAGGGCAAAAATATTTATATCTTAACTAAATATTTCTCCGAGCCACCCGTCACTGAGACGGTGACACTCGGTTTGGGTCAGGGACATGAAACAAGTGGTTACGACGACATTTAGATGATCCTAGAGCATGTCGGCGGGACTGACGTGTGACGAGTCTCATTTCCCCATGTGGTCCTTAGTGAAACTGAGTCTGACACCCCCGTTTCATTTCATTTTTACTTTTTATTTGTCACGAACCACAAACAAGAACGCGGATCTCAGCAGATACGAGACACCTCGTACCAAATTTAGCTCCTAGCCAGTCTCTGGGCAGGTGAACCCAACGTTAAATAAACTAATATAAACAATATCGAAGTTAAAAGTACAAAGTTCATATAAAATTGGAAAAGTCACCCAGCCCCACCCCACTAACAACACACACACATTATACAATCTTTATGCACGCATGCACATCCACTTCAGTAACACTATGCCACCATTATACGGGATAAGCACAGCATAAAAATCCAAAGGACAATGATTTAACAAAAGACAAATAATGCTGGGTTTGATTACTGTTGCATGAGTGGATTTATTGGTTTACACTGTTCTCGCAAACTGCAGCAGGGGCCCCAAAACCAGTTAAGCCAGCCTTGCTATCTTAAAGGATAAAACCATGGATAAAGTAACTGTCAAAAAACCAGAGGAGATGGTGCAGCTTACAACACGCTGTCACAATTTTAACCGTCAGGCCTCAATGAGGCAGACAAACACAATGCAAGTCCATGCTTGCTCTACATACAGTTAACAAAACTGTAAGCCACTGAAGGCCCATGGAACATAAATCTCTGCCACATCATGATCTCACTGAGTGAGACTGATTTATTATCAGAACTGCTTTAACTGCACAGACTGATGTTTAAGCTGCTGTGGTTTCGTTCATTCCTTGTCATTTACAGGTGTACTGGCAGTTGAGAAACTGAGGAGATCAAAACAAGGCACCACTGAAACTACTCTGATTTACCAGACTTCAATCTTTAAACTGACCAGACAGTAGTCAGCATTCATTCAATGCTACAGAGACGTTTCAGTGTCTATTAGAAAGTAGTGAGCTTTAACTTGCAGCCCTGAGACAGAAAGAAAGAGTGTTTACCTCCAGGCTCCAGCAAAAGAGCATGTGTGTTCTTCTGAAAAGAAGCACTATTACAACATTCTGGGAAAAACACTGAAATAGCTGCTATTTGCTGATGCAACTTCCTGCTGATCTCTGCACAACTGCAACGCGTCCCAAATCCTCACAGTACTCCTTCTAGACAGCAGTTCGAGCCAAAACCACAACACGCTGAAATGATAAATCCACTTTGGTTCCACTAATTTAATCCTTACCGTATATACACCAAGTATAACTCCTGTTCTCAGTGTGGTGTTTACAGCAGCAAACTGACAAAGATAATGAGCTCCACTGACTAAGTGCTGTATGAATAGACTCGATTCTGCTGCGCTAATTCTAAACCTCTCTATTAGAGCACGTGTCTAAGTGCTACAGTATAAACAGTATTTGGGTTTAACAGTAACAGTAACTGGCGTTAGTCCTCTGATGGCTTTTATAATGCTTGTTTGAGTGTAAAGGTGTGTATTTCTTGTCCTGTCTTATGTACTACAGCAATGTGACCACGTTCACATCTTCCAGCTGTGTAAGTGGGGTATGCACACATTTTTACAGTAATCCGTAAGCAGACTGTAATTAAATTTTTCTTCTCTTTTCAAGTTATACAAATCAAACTCATGACAGAAGAAGGGATGCCTCTTCAGATGCTTGAAACAGGGAGTAAGTGATGTCACTTCCTGTAAGAAAAGTTGCTATTCCAGCATTAGCAACAGCTGCCTATACACCAAAGCAAACCATGACAAAGAAAAATAGCTCATCAAAGATGGAGTCTATAAAAGAGAGGCTGACAATTACCACAACAAAGCACATGTCGGTGTCAGCAAAGCGTTTCACTGATTCTATTTTCCCTCCACTGTTCTCATTTATAGTAAAGAGCTTGGTACTTATATTATGCTTATGCACTTGAGCTCCTTTAAGTGTGCGACTGTACATGATCTGTGTGGGTCAGAAAGAAGTGTTAGTCAGTCAGGGTTAATGGTACGATCCCCCACCTTTACTAGGATTCCTGCCAATGTAAGCAAGGTAACGCTGAGTTACGTCCAAACATAAATCCCACATTCACTGGAATTTCTATACAGTTCTTCTAATCTGGTCTATTTGACCCTATTAGCATAAGCTGTGACCTTTTATGGAAGATCAGAGTATGAAAAAACTATCTTCCCAACTAGTAAACAAACACTTTACCTCCTGAGCCATAAACTACAGACTTCAGCACATCTGTCATTTGAAACAAAGGTCTTCCATTCCTTACTCTGTGCCGGGGAGTTTCTTGTAACGTCTAAAGTTATGCAGTTACTTAAGAGGGTGTGATACTTCATTGGGTTGTATGGTGTTCACACACACACAGACACACACAAAGCATGCATGTGTCCATGTTCATCTGCTAGGAGTGACTCAGTAAATGCATTTTGAAAATCTGAGGAGTTTTTCATGCTTTTCCAAATTTCTGCCCAGACTGAACTTGTACAGTTATCATTACTGATAAAAGTCATGGACACAACAATTACAGAACACAGGACTCATGTTATGAAACAACAGAAATGCAGTAAGATAACAGGCTTATTTTGTATTTCCAATATGGATATATTATCTTACTTTATTTTTAACATCTAAAAAATGATATCAGTATTAAAACTGAAGGCAGTATCTTTAAAATGTCTTGTTTTGTTAAGTCTCAAATACCCATTAACAGAAGTAAACTGTTGGAAAAGCAGTAAAGTTTCTTTTGTGTGGCACTGGAATCTGCATACACTGCACATTTGTCCCCTCTTCCCTAAAAAATTACTATGATTAGTTTGCAAAGATAGTTTTTCTGTCTATCAGCCAGTCATTTAATCTAATGTCAGATTTACTTCACCTTTTATGCTGGCATTTGATTCCTGCAAATCTGTCCACCATACTGGGCTGTATTCAGTGGAGGAAATATTGCGTATCAGTATCTGCATGTTACTGCTGAACACAGCAGTGATTTGATCCCTACAAACTCATATTACATAAGCCAGCCAGCTGACACTGAGGTACAAGCAAATCTCCAAAGTTCCAGCACACCTCATACAGCTTTCCAAGGCAGGTAATGTATCACAACCTTCATTTATTAAACATAATCACCATCGTAACACAGGTCTTCACTAAGAGAAATGGCTGTGTCTTAAAGGTTCCTCCAGCACTGAGTCACAGCTGCCTTCCTCAAGCTTCCCCATGTGATATTAATATATTCGCTGTTCCCCAGTACTTTGGCTGCCCACCAGCTTTCAAGAAACCACGTTATGAGTATGTAAGATAGGCTTGGGGTGTGGATGTTTGTATACAGATGGGAATCAAAAGCAGCACTGGGCAGCTATCAAACTTCCAGTTCCTGCATAATAATAAGTATTGTGGGGGCAGACAGGGTGGAGCTTTTTCACCCAACCCACAGTGACTTGGAGAGAAGGATGTTCAGCTGGTACTTCGTCTAATATATTGATGAACTGTTTGTGCATGGACACAGGCTGCTGCGATCTTCCGTGCATTTTATTCCATTATTTCAGGCTCCTGAACGCTCTGCCGGTGGTCTCAATGTTGATGCTCAAACTACCCACGCGTGACAAAATGGAATCTATCAGCAGCACACAACTCAGTTTGCAACACAAAGTGAGGGCGTTGCAGGCACGCCTCCAGGGTGTCCTGATCACTCGGGCCAGACTTAAGACAACTATTTGAATGCCACAGAAATAATGTAAACGATGTGCAGCCCGTTCCCACACATCTACACAGTCACAGAGTGCTGCTGTAACGTCCTGTTTCTCCATCGACGTTTAAGACCACTGTCTGTCTTTGCTAAAGTGTGGACGAGTTACTGAACAAAACATGGAGAAATGTGGAAAAGCCCAAAATTAAGCACCAAAAATCCTTTGAAAGACAGAGCGGATGTTCCGCCGACTATCCGCTTGCAATAAAAGACACCAAAGAATGCGGCGACGAGCGCTGCCAAACTGCTGAAAAACTGGATTTAAGTGTTCAGTTACAGAGTTTTGGTGTGACTGAAAGGCGGCCGAACAAAGTTCGAGGTTTAACGCGTTAGTTAAACTGTGTAAAGACGTGTATGGTGCGGTGTATGCTAGTTTTCTCTAAAGATTGCCATCTTTGAAGCTGTTTGACAGCGTTCCTTTGAGAGCGATGTGATTATCTGATCCGAGCACGGACAGTGAAGTTTCCACAATGCTAATGGTGTCAGTAAAAAAACACACACACAAACACAAAGGACCACTGTCGCTGCTGTACTCACCCAAACTGTTGGTAGAGGAATCCATAATCCCAGTTTAAACGGTGTCTCCTGTTTCTAGAGGAGCAGCATGCACTAAGGTGTGTTTTCCATGCTGACAGCAGAGAATCACAGCCCACACTCTGGAGACTTCAGTCGATTGACAGGTCTAAGAATACCGGAAACGCGAAATTTTCCGCAACATAAAGCGTAATAGTTTATTAAACGCACGGGTGTGGGGGGTACTTATAAGTAAATCGAGCTTAAATATAAAATATAGTTCGAAATTACTTTATATAAAATGAAAAACTAAAAAACAATCACACCACAGACTGAAAACCGCTTCCGGAAGTGTAGCCCCTCGTTATAGCTAACTTGACACTATTGGCGGGAAGGCACCAGGTACGGCTAAAGGTGCTGCCAGATATTCGCCTCAGTCATAGTGATTCAGTAAAGAGGATTTCACAGTGTCCGCATACCAGAACATTTCACAGAACTCTTACAGCAGCTTCTTATGGCTGCAGCTCTGCAGTCATCATCTGACAGCTAGAAGACGAGCATTTGTTTCCATCTCGTGGTGGCGCTGTGCACTACAAGCCCTGAAACCTGTGCCAGAAAGTGATCGCCTGCATTCAAACGGCTATAAATAACTTGTTGGCCTATAAGAAATGAAACGTATATCACATGCATCCCTCATGAATGATATCCAGTCGTCTTCACCACACACAATATTCCTGTCACAAGGTAGAAGCTTCAATTAGTTTTTGGTAAAGTGACTTTATATATCCTTTATTGATCCAGTTAGAAAGCGTAATTGACGTTAAAAATGTCCTTTTGTAACAGTGATCTGACGTCATAAAGATACCCGCAAGACAGGTGATTTATTTATTTTATATAAAACGCCTTATTACGGAAGCGTAGACCTGCCATCCAGGCAAAAAATAGAGCTATATCACGTTGTAACGTGAAAATTTTTATTGTTCTAATAATATACTTGTTTGTACAATATAGCATCATGTAAGTACAATATAATTTTCGCGTTTGAACAACATAATATCACGTTATTACAATATACATAATTACCACGTTCGTACAATATAATATTTATTGACAGATAAATATTTATTTATTGTAAGAACGTGAAAGGTTTTTTTTGTTATAACGTGATAATTCTGTATATTCTAAAAACGTGATATTATGTTGTTCAAACGCGAAAATTATATTGTACAAACATGAAAGGTATATTGTTAGAACAATAAAGTTTTCACGTTATAACGTGATATAGCTGTATTTTTCTTTTGCCTGGGTGGCAGCTCTACGCGTCCCTTCCCTTATAACTAAAATCTCTTTTAGTTTTTAGTTGTGATTTTATTTGTTTTTGTTTTTGTTGTTGTTTTGTTGTTTTCCTTATATAGCGATTCTATAAATGCAACGTTGTGTCACCGTGAGTGTATCTGAATTCAAGGGAATTTTAATACTCCATTGTCAGCCAACATAAGCTCGACAATGGCTGCAAAGTGGTGACTCTTGCCTTAAGAAATATCTCCTGAATTAGACTAAACTGACAAGAACACGACAATGATTTTTTTTTTTTTTAAATTTAGTTAGCGTTCTCTTTTCTTACTTTTGTTTAATAGTTTGAAGAATCATAGCTACAACGCGGATAATAGCATTGATTAAATAATAATTTTCCTGCATTTCAATGGAGAATATTTACTGCGCTTATTTGCGGTTTTACGGAACAATCATTTCTGTCACTGTTTCCGTTGTTTGGGGGAAGGAAACGCGTGTCGGACCGGAATGCTGTACTGGCCTTTCAACATGGTAGCGTACATTGACAGCGCTTTCTGAAGGAGACTCTAGTCTTGTCCGATTGTCGGCATTAATGGTCAGTATTAACTTGGTTATACATTTTGGGGTAATAATAATAACTATCCTTACTACAACGTTTGAGCAGCTGACGAACTAAACTTCACAAAAATGTGAAATGTAAAGTTTTATTGTTCTGTACAAATATTTACAGCTGGATGAGGTTCACCGAAGAGTGAATGTGTGAGCTTCACGTCCGTGCGCACTTCTGTTCTCTAACACTCGCTATGATGGCTCGACTATGAAGGGCAGCCGCTGCCTGCATCAGCTCAAGTCTCTGCGGCTGCTCAGCCACGCAGGGAGGCTGCTGCCTCCTGCTGCTGGAGACAACGGCGCTCTATTCCGGCCACGCTCCTCGAGTCAGCTCGGCGGCTTGCAGTGCGCACAGCGCGAGGTGAGCTTTAGCAGCGACCAGACTTAAGCTCTTAAACCACACTGATATAACCGCAGAGAAAGGCAGCTGGCAGTCGACTCTTTGTTTGTTGTTAATCAATAAATAATCTAATCAGATCATATGAATGAATTTTTATATGCGTTCATAACTAAAACATGTTGCTTTTAGGTGTTGAGACATTTCCACAGCAGCCCAGCGTGCACCAAGGGTCAGCCTGCACGGTTCGTTCAGGAGGAGGACAAGACGAGGGACAAATCTCTGGTCACCCACGATGACCTGTTTGAGCAGGTTGCCAAAGAAGCCAAAACCAAGGCCACATTTAACAAAGTGATAGACGTCTACACCAAGGGAGACATAAGGCGTCGAGGTCATGTGGAGTTTATCTATGCTGCTCTGAAGAAGATGCCAGAATTCGGGGTGGAAAAAGACCTCACTGTCTACAACAAGCTGCTGGATGTTTTTCCTAAAGAGGTATTCGTGCCGCGAAACTTCATCCAGAGAATGTTCAACCACTATCCCCGTCAGCAGGAGTGTGGAGTGCAGGTCCTGGAGCAGATGGAGAATTATGGTGGGTGTCTATAGTTTTGTGGTAGTTGCTGAGAATCTTGAGGTATTCTTTACACTGTTTTTGTGTCTAAGTGTCAGTGTCTGTGCTTCAGGTATCATGCCCAACATTGAGACCAAAGTGCTGCTGGTCCAGATCTTTGGAGAAAAGACCCACCCTATGAGAAAGTACCAGCGTATCATGTACTGGTTCCCCAAGTTCAAGCACGTAAACCCCTTTCCTATTCCTGAGCAACTGCCTGAAGACCCAGTAGACCTGGCACGCTTCAGCCTCACTCGCATGGCAAACGACTGGGATGCAAAAGTGACCGTCTACCAGGTATACGTGTGGGTTAGCCTAGCTTAGCATGAAGGCTGGAAACAGTCTTTGACTTTTGTCATCAGATGTAAATCTTGTATTTACCAAACTCTTTGTGTGTGTGCTCTCCTCACAAGCTGCCCTGTACAGACGTCACAGAGAGCGGCGCTGAAGTCACACTTCCACATATAGTAGGTATGGATGACTTGAGAAACTACATTCTGTGTTTTAGTCAGAAATATATTGCTAATAAATACTAATAGAGGCATAATTTCCATATTTGTTGTTTGTTTCTGTCTTTCCTGTGTTTGCACCAGGCATCCAGAGCCCCGGCCAGATGGAAGCGCTCGCTAAGCACAACCCTGACAGACCCGTGTTTGTGGAGGGCCCCTTCCCTCTGTGGATGAGAAAAACGTGTGTTTACTACTACGTCCTCAGAGCTGACCCTACCCCACCTGAAGAGAAGGTGGGCGAACATTACTGTTATCCATTACAAAGTGGGTAGTGGATAATAAATGCTGTGTGATGATCATATAACAGTGTGTTTGAATTCTAATGATTGTGGGTTATAGCTCAGAAAAGTCACACCCAGAATCTCAGATTCTAGAATATTTCCTAAGATCAATTAAAAACAGGATTTATAATACAGAAATGTCCAGCTTGGTGTGTTCATTAATACACTCAGATATTAGGAATGCAGCAGTTGTAGCTGCTTTCCTGTAGACATCTGTGCATGCTGGTGTTTGGGGAACTGACACCACCCTCACTCCACTGCCTGTGAAGCTCTCCCCGGTTCTTCGGCTGGCTGTCATCTGCAAACAGCCGGCCTTTTCAGCAGTGACCGCCTGTGTGTTCCCCTCATTGTAGACTCTGATGAATATAGAATATGTGAATTAAATTACAAAAACATTCCTCCTCCCTCCCCCCAGATAGAAGAGCCCTATGACCCAGAGAGGTGTTTGAGCTATCCTCTGCAGCTAGACCTGGATTTGGATCGCGACCTGGGGGACGATGAGAGCTTCGATGTGGAAGACTGTAAGATATGGCATCACTGCTGTTGACCACAACCCCTCACTTCCAGGGTGTAACATAGATGATCTGTGTCTGTGTGTCTATCCAGTGGATGAAGGTCCAGTCTTTGCCATGTGCATGACCAGTCAGGGGGACCAGGCTACCCTCAATCAGTGGATCTCTGGCCTCCAAGAGAGTAACCCCATCCTAGGTCAGATCCCCACGCTGTTCCGACTGGGCGCTGGACCCCGGGAGCTGCAAGGGGTGGGCGACGCCGACTCGGCCAGTCGATCCTGGTTTCCTTCACACGTCCAAAGAGAAGAAGCACACCCTGGGGAGGAAGCTGAGGCTGTAGTGGAAGAAGCTGAGGCTGTAGTGGAAGAAGCTGAGGCTGTAGTGGAAGAGGAGCCCAGGAGAAGCCAGGGTGTGAAGCAGTGAACAGGAGAAAGTTTCCTCCTGACTCCCTCCCAACCAGCTGGGAGGTTTTTGTAAATTCTTTTTAGCATATTTAATAAAGCCATACAAAATGATTGCAAACGTATTTATTCAGTCACAAATGTTTGACTCCCTTAAAATACAGCAGACTATCTGGGGAAGTACTAAGTACTAACTCCGTATGTGTTCAGATGAAGTCATTATAGCTGTGCAAATAAACAATGATGAAGTCAAGTTGTCACAGTAAATGTTGACTTCCATTTACGTTTGGACTCTCTTTAACCATTGACTGTTTTTCACTACTATTGAAGCTCTTGCTGTTTTTGGTTTTTGACGTCCGTACTTGATTTTGGTTTACTTGGTTTTTGCTGTAATGACAACAGCTCGCCACGCAGACTTCAGTGAGCTCACGCTGTCAGGACTGTTTGGCTTTTTCAGTCGTCATGACGTTGGGGTTGAGGTCAGACTGTGGAGGAAACTTTGTAGACTCGTCTCATCGTCTGTGGTCTTTCAGCAGTGGAGTGTCTGGTAGGGTTTCTCTAAAACCATTTTTGATTGTAGTTTTGTTAATTAGCAAAATGTGTGTTTGTGAAACTGTTATTCCATCTCTTAGTAAAAAAAGCTCCTGATGAGGTGCATCATCATGCTCTGCATCCATGCATTGCCTTAATGCAGTGCATTGGCAAGTTTGCACTGCTCACACAAAGGTCACCCACAGCTGCCATCGCAGGCCCAGGGTGCAGCCACACTGGTGCTTCGTCCAGGCTCCATCAAATGCAACTTCAATGGATTCAATAAAAATGATATGGTCAATGTACAAAGCAGGAATTTTGTGCTTTTTAATGTGAAATTCTTAATATCTCTGATGATAATGCCACACAACTGCACTGGAGAAAACAGAGTTTAACAAAAAAGACAAAGGATTCGAATGAACAGTAGAAAAAGTTTATTACTGAAAAGGCATTTAAACATTCCCTTTTAAACTGGCAGACAATCACGTCTGATTTTCATGAGTGATCTGGTCACCACAAGCTCTTTCCACTGCCTTGTGGCTCCACAGACAGTGTTCAGCTCCTCAGCTTTGTGCTCAAATACAAGAATATTTCAGTGTTGTAGTCTTCATGAAAATCATAGAAAAATCATTGAAAAGCATTCCAGAGCACTTCATCCATTTACTACTTAAGTAGGAAAGCCTTGGATTGATAACATTCACAAATGAAATACTTTTCTAACATGGAACTTTCTACAGATATGAATAATGCATCATCAACGATCACTTGCGTAAGAGGAGATTCAATAAATAACAAGGCTGCTCCAAATATTGTGGAACGGCACAGAAAAAGTCACATTTGGCATGTCATAACCAGCTTTATATTAGTCTATTTACAGTGCTGCAGGAGATTTTTGCAGAGGTGACAAACTGTCCCTAAGAAAGTTGTCTGGGTAAAAAACGTTGCCCGTAGAGCAGGGGTCCCCATTCCCAGTCCACGAGGGCAAGTGTCCCTGCAGGTTTTAGATGTGTCCTTGATCCATCACAGCTGATTTAAATGGATAAATTACCTCCTCAACATGTCTTGAAGTCCTCCAGATGCCTGGTAATGAACTAATCTTGTGATTCAGGTGTGTTGACCCAGGGTGAGATCTAAAACCTGCAGGACACCGGCCCTCGTGGACTGGGATTGGGGACCCCTGCCGTAGAGAAACAGGTCAGGGTGTGATGCAGTAGCAAATAGAAAAGAATTGCAGCTCAGTTCCAGATGCCCCATTCAGTGATTGAGAAACTATCAAGAATCTAGAGCAGACTAACCTGAATACAAGCCTGCAGGAAAATCTGCACACTAGCAGATTCTATCAGCTTCCAAATAGTAGAAAATGTTGTGCTGATGCTGTTTTTTCTATAGCTGACTAATCCCAGGGTTAAATATTAACTTAATTTATAATTAACTATAAATGTCACATTGACAAAAGCCATGGATGTTATCCCACGGCTGCTTATCAGTGAACAGGTAGTGTGTCTCTGCACAAGCCTGCTAACTGCCGTCTACGAGTTAAAAGCAAGACTGACATTAGAAAGAAGGATGACCCCGTCCTCCAATACAAACGTATTCAGCAGTAATGTTCCTCAGTCCCGTGCATTCAGCCCCAGTTTGTGCTCTCAGCAGCTCAGCCAGCAGGTTCCACCTTCCAGGAGTTTTCAGGAACTTTACACAATCAATATTTTTCTTTATATTTGGTGCTAAAACACTTCCCACTATGGAATTCACAGCCTGGCCACTGGTGCTAATTTTATGACTGAGCTTCTGAGCTACTCATTCAGCAAGTCTTTTACCCCCATACTACCTATTATCCCGTTTTTCCTTGGAATACCTATAGTGTCTTCCCAGGATGCTGAAATGTTTATCCCTGCAGAAAACCCAACAAGGCAGAAGAGAGCAGTAAGGAATGTACAAACTGGCTATGAGTATGCTCCAGCTGGAAAACACAGGTTATATTTTATTATGGTGCCCACAGAGGTCATGTGATCAAAGAAAATGTTTGTGCAAGTCTGTGATTGGATCAATAAAT
The DNA here is from genome assembly GCF_001858045.2 of Oreochromis niloticus. Lineage (NCBI taxonomy): Eukaryota > Metazoa > Chordata > Actinopteri > Cichliformes > Cichlidae > Oreochromis > Oreochromis niloticus. Next base: position 3,216,679 of record NC_031967.2, read on the forward strand.
TAAGAACAGAAAGCTCAGTGGCCTAATAAACAGATCCAGAATCCCATTAGCTTAGCCTTCCCAGAGTGAAGATTTCCAAAATGTAGTTTCCTTTATATAGTAATGTTTCACTCCAACACTCATCTGAAGGTGCTGTATTGTAAAAAGCAAAAATATTATGGAGAAGTGCAATGATCCCCCATGAGCAGCAAGAGTGGGGAGGAAGAACTCCTTTTGAACAGGAGGAACGTTCTGGGAGAAGCAGGAGCAACCGTTTGCTGCAACTGATTGGGGGTGAGAGAAAAAAAGGAGCACAGCGAGACCACGAACAGGACAAGGGAAGGACTGACAGCAAAACTTGGATGAGGCAGCTTCAGTATAAAAATGTCCTCACTGCCTTTGATAAACATACACAACCCTGGCAGGAAATGAGGTAAAGCTGCTTTAGGGCCTTCTTGTCCAAGGTGTCTTCCTACAGAGGTAAACACACTGATAAAAAAAATACAATAAATGAGAGAAAGGAGGAGGGAGGGTTTGTGTCTCCCGGTCCATGGTCTTCAGTTCCTCCTGCAGCCGTCTCTCCAGCTCTTCAGTTCTTGTGTGGTTCTGCAAAAGAAGTCAGACAGCGTTGTTTCACTGATCGGTGCAGTCAGGTGAGTTTGCACTGTCAACTATTGTATATAACTGCTGAGCCAGCATTGCTACCATTACATTATATGAATATATGAGGCGATTAAAGGATATACCTCATTGGGGATCAGTCGTACAGATGAGGCTAACAGATGCTCTTTTGCAGCTACTTTTAACTCTGCTCTGTTACAAAGTCAGGTGACTTCTTGTGGTTGTGTGAATAAGTCTGAAATGTCTGTTTGACTCGTCACTTTTCCAACACCCTTGCAAACACGGCTTAACTACGTGATCCGAGCACATACTGTACCTGCCACAGGTCTGCTGTGCTGCTGCAGCTGGCTGCTGAAGAAGCGTTCCCGCCGGGACACCTGCTCATCCCAGGCCTCCCGTATTTGCTCTTTCTCGCCGGGTTCCAAGGTCAGGGTGTGCGGGTGGGCCTCGTCAATGTGGGCCTTCACTCCCTCTAGGCTGTGGGAATATTGCAGTTCCCCACACACCATGCACACCAGCAGCTGGTTGAGTGGGTCATAGTCCATGAGGTAGCGGCTCCTCCACACAGCATCGGAAACAGAATCCTCCTCACTTTCAGCAAACAGCAGCTCTGACTCATCTGAGAAGGCAGTTAGAGAAGAGTTTGTTTTTGGTTACTTTCACTATTTTATGTGCATTCCTTCAAGTTCAAAGTGACATACTTTACCTTCGATTGGCGCTGTGTAATCCGAGTATGTAAAGGATGCCGAGTCCACTGAAGAGCTGTGAAGGGAGATTTTTGTGTGTTATCCTGAATGTTGATGATGCTGATGTCAAAAGAAAGCGAGCAAAAGAAATCTCTCACCTCATTAGATGTTCTGACTCCTCAGAAGAGTTCACCCACTGACCAGGTTCCTATAGATATTAGGCAAAGAGTGAAAAACTAAAGCACAGGCCACGCGCAGTGTTTTTACGTGCTTTTATGAGCTCCCTGAAACAAGGTGAACCTAGACACAAGTCAGACTGGAGAGATGCTTAAGCAGAGTTCCTGTAGTGGTGTTTGTGGTGGTTTTGTCACTTTGACATTATTTTGTGTATTTTTGTAGTTTCTTTCTGGTGCTTTTGTGTCTTTAGGTCATCTGATTTACTTACAAACAAAGGCTTTGGTAAAGAAGCTGGGGGCACGAGTAGACCATTTAGTGATCCATTCATTTTCCACTAGAGTACTAAAGTACTACTCTGTTTCTGTGTCACTGAGAGATCATTCATAGGAATGATGGTATCAGGCTTGTGATAGAAAACCTGCGTTAAAGTCTGACCGATGTTTTTAACCCTCATTTATGTGGGGAACATACTTGATGCTGCTGAAAGGACCCTCTTCAATTTTTAAATTAATTAATTATAAGTGTGAGAATTTTAAAATCTACTGGGAACCAATGTGATGAGAAAGATACTGGTGGTGGACAGTGGTACCCCTCACCCTCCTGGTAGATACAACTATGGTATGATTTTCAGAAAACGTCACCTCTGATGTCTGACGTTCAGGTTGAAGTCATGAGATTTGAACTCACTGAAGATTTTTAGCAGATACACCTATCATATCAATTTGAAAGTTCTATGTCGTTTTGTTCTCGAGGCTGTGTTACGAGTCTGACTGCAGCATTTTGTAATTGTTTGGAGGCATGACAAAGATGATTTGTCATAAATAACAAAGATGACAAAGATGATTTGTCTAAACTGGTAAAAGGGCGTTACAACAGGTGCAATGACACAAACGAACAATTTGCTCTAGTTCAAAGAACGAGGCTCGTATTTTAAAAATGTTCCTTAAAAGAAAGTAAAAGGAACGTGAGTACATTTTATATGTAAGTCAAAGTTCAGCGAGGAATCAAATACTACACCGAGATTACGAACGCTGGTCTTTGAAGATGAGCAAAAGAAATCAATCACGTGACTGAATCTTAAATGTATTTCAAGTGGAGCTGTAATCATGGCCTCAGTCTTGTCGGAATTTAAAACAAGACACTTATTGGAGTCCCAGTCACTACTCCGGGATAAACAGCCAACCAGGGTGGGCAGCCTATTTGGCTGGTGAGGCTTAAAAGATGGCATAAAAAGGATAAGAAAAAAAGACTGAATGATAAAAGGAAAATATCAGTGGACCCAGGATTGAACCTTGTGGAACCCCACGGGTTAATCAAGCAGTGTACGAGGAGAACTCGCACACCCTAACCAAGAAGGTCCTTCCAGATAAATAAGAAGAAAACCAGTCTGGTGCCGAACCACAAATGCCAGCTAAACCTTGAGCATATTAAGTATAATATAATGGTCAGTAGTATGTAATATGAATAAAATAATCATTACATGCCTGTAAGCTAAAAAAACAAGCTGTTTATGTAACTGTGCAACTCTCACCTCTGTCTGTAGATCCAGGGGAGGCAGCCTAGTCTTCCAGCTGTTGAAGCTTTGGGTGATTCCCTTGTCCCGAACTGCCTTCCTGGCTCTCTGCTCCTTCTTTTTTATCCTCCAGTACTCCCGCTTCCTCCTCAGAAAGTCCTGCTCACTTTCCCCTGGGATGGGCTTTGGAGGAACCATGGTGCTTACTGGTGCCAGCTGGATGGAGGATTGTTTCTTGTGTGTGGGACTCTGAAGGTGAGCAGAGGGGATTTTTAACGGACTTTGAACAAGGGGTTCAACGAGGTGCATGTCAGTACTGGACAGTGGTGGCTTCACAGCAGGGAGGGCGGGGGCTGAGTCTACATCAGTGCTTCTAGATGCTTGTGAAAGCTGTAGAGATTCAGAAACTCCTGCACAGCTGGATACAGCATGTGAAGGGCCAAGTTTGACGCTGCTGTACTCATTGCTGGTGATAGGCAGTCTGACCTGGAGTGTGCACGCTGACTGTTGAGCATTAGATGTTGTTTGGCTAACAACCAGAACGGTAGGGATGCTGGTCACTGAGTCCAGAGGAGGGACAGGTGGTTTGGGCTGGAGGGCTCGTTTTGCTGGAGGACTCACCCCTTTAAGACTGTTGATAATAACAAGCCCCGGAGTCTGAAAGAAGAAAATATGACATGAACAAACGAGTTTCCAGAAACTGAGGCAGATGTCAGGGAACAAGTGTTTGCTCCTAGTTTTAATGGGCCCCCTTCAGATGAACTCCACTTTGTTTTTCCTGTTCAAATACCACGTGCCTGAGAATTTTCTGTCCCAGTGATTCAAGCTTCAGCTGGACTGAGTCAAAGTCAGAACTGAGTCGACTGCAGAAACCAATTTTATATACACAGAGAAATTTAGGTATGTGAAAAAATGCACTCTTTACATGGAGGGCCCCTCTTTTACATAGACACTATGTGCACGTGCTGCTAAACACTCAATAGCTTTCATTCATTTAAGTACTGCTTGGGTTTTCTGCCCATTGCATGAGCTAAATACAAAGTTAGGCTGCACTAGTGGGAAATGGTTCATCTGGTAGCACGCAGCAGATTTCAGTGCCCTTAGTCAAGCTTGTCACTCTACATGCAGATAAAAGGCGTGAGGAAGGAAATCAAATGCAGTCTTCTTTACTTTTAGTGTTGAATTTCTGCCACGCTCAGATCCTGAACACAACATGAAAATTTAGACTTCAAAAGATTGAAATGCTACATGGGTCAGAGCTAGCACTCATTTTTCAAAAACAGTCACATATGAAGATGAATCTCATGATGATGATGATGATGCACAGCTGACATCAGGGGTCATGCAACCAGCGGGACACAACATACTATCAAATATGATCAATATTCGCTATTAGCTACACACGAAAGCGCTGAAACTTCACCTCTGGCAGAAAAAGAGCTCGAGTGCTACTCGTGTTACCTGAATGCTTCTGGAGAAGAGCCCGCTGCTGCACTCCCCCTCTCCGTCTTTCTGCCTGGCCTTTAACTTGGCCCTCTGCTGCCTCTTCATCAGCTTCCAGTACTCCCTCTTCCTCTGCAAGCTGGTCAAGCCGCTCTGCTCCGTCACCACGCTGTTGTACCTCCGCGGTGGTTCGGGGCAGTTGTTCTGTTCTTGTGCCTGATGCTGTTCCTGCTGTTGCTGCTGTGGCTGCAGGTTATCCAGGGTCACGGCTGTGATGTGATGCAGCTTTGGTGGCTCTGGAGAGCAGCAGGTTTTATAGCCGGCTTTTTTAGCGCAAAGCCTCTGGGTTCTGCGTGGTGCTTCCATGGAGGTGTTTACCATGTAGTTCACAGGGGTCTGGGATGAGTGCTCACTGGTACGATGCACACCTACCTCACTGGAAGCAGGAAGAGGTGGAGCTGTCTCACTCACCTGCGATGGGTTCTTGAGTTGAGGGCTTTGTAAACTCGCCTTTGCAGAGACCTTGCTGTCTAGCTCCCAGCTTTTTATCTGCAAAGTGAGGTCAGCAGCAATAGGAGCCGTGTCATCCCTTTCAAAAGACAGCTGAGATAAATTTGGCTTCATGTCTTGCTGTGAAACCTCTTCTATTGTCTCCATTTTAATAGAGTTCTGCTCACTTTTACATTCTGTCACTGTGCTGAGAGATTCTTCCAGGAGCTTCTTCATGGAGGCCACGGCTAGCAGAGTGGCAGTTTGGCTGTCTGCGCTCAAACATGGGTCAGACTCCAGCTGGGGTGCTGGAGGTGGGGAAGTAGGGGGTTTGATATCTGGACAGATGGCTTGTTCTACTGGAGAATTTAGGTCAGCTGCTGGCATGGAGTCACTCTCCTGTTTCATTTCATTTGCATGAGGCAGAAAAAGCACGCTGTTGTTGGAAAGAGGAGGTGCATTTGCTGTAGTGTCGGTGAGATTTCTACTCTGAGGCACAGTGATCAGCGTCCCCTGCTTCTGAGGCTTCCTCCTTTGTAATGCTGCACCGGCCCTAGCATGTAAAACACCCTGTCTCAGTCGGACAGCACGAGCTGCTCTCTGCTCACGCTTCTTTATCCTCCAGTACTCCCTCTTCTTTGCCATCCTCTCCTCCTCCGTCAGCCCCGCATCCAGAGACAGGGCTGACAGCGACGGCGCTCTGCTCGAGATGGTCATTTTCATAACACAACTGCTAACGTTTGAACCTGCTGAATTTTGAGGGCTCTGTGGATGAGTAAGTGTGAGCTGACCCACAGTTTGGATAGTTGATGAGTGCAAATTAGGAACACTTGTGCTTTCGTGCTGAGTCTGTGGTCTAACTGCGAGCAGTCGCGGCAGTTTGTTGGCTGGCTGTCCAGGAGCAGAGACTTTCACCTGAGCTAAACAAAGTGGAGGGGGAGCCGTGTTTATCCTGATGGGAGCAGCACTGCTCAGTTTAGCGTCAGGCGGACACTGTGGTTGTGCCAAAGGAGTGTTTGTAGAAACTACACAAAGCTCTACTTGGCTTTTGTCCTCTGCTGTGCTGTGATCTACAGAACTGTGAGGGATGTTAGCAGTGAGCGTCCCATCCTCTTTGATGAATCCTCCGATGGTCTCTGGGCTGTGAGTGATGGCACTTCCGGTTGACTGCGCCAGCACTCTGGTCTTCCTCATCTCCTCGAGGATTTTCTGGTAACGTTTCACCCTCCTCATCAAAGAATCTCTCTCTTTCAACCGAACCTTTACCTCCATGGACAGCTTAGCTCGCTGTTCGCGCTTTTTGATCCGCCAGTACTCTCTCCGTTTAGCTATTATCTGCTCGGGCGTGTCGTCAGGGTTGATTTTGGGCATACTTCTGGTACCAAAAGCTGAGGGCAGCATTGGGGATTTACACCTTAGACTTCTATGGTTCATTAAGTTTCTCTGTGCTTCGATGAACCTTTGTCTAGGCGTTTTATATCTCGCGATACCCCGGGTAACACCGCAAAGATGACCGTAACTTGGAACCTTTCCCTGAGAGTCGACTGGTTTTTTCACAGATGGAGTATCAGATGTTTGCAGAGCACTTACAACTACAGTTGCTGTCCCACTTTGCAGTTTGTTGTTTTCACTTTTGGCTGATGTAAATGGTGTTTTGACCCGTGTATGACACTGCTTCTGGCTTGCTCCTCTCAAAAGTGACTCTGATGGAAGAACTATGCTTCCCACGTGTCCGGTTTTTGGTGCCGTTAGCCTCTGAAACGTCATCTCTGCACCCTGTGCCCTCTCTCTGGCTTTAGCTAACCTAGCTGCAAGCTTTGCTCGCTGCTCTCGCTTTTTGAGCCGCCACTGTTCCCGACGCTTGGCTGCTCTTTCCTCGTCGGACTCCAGGGAAGCTTGTGCATTGCCAACACCTTTAGCCCTCTGTGTGGTGACCAAGGCACGCTTTGTTCCACTCTGAGGTGGTGAGATGGCTGTTTTGCTCTCTGCTTTAGTGGAAGTGGGGCCGCATGGAGAGGACACGAGAACGAGACCTGTGGGTAAGACTTTGGGCTGAGTGGGTAATACAACCTGTGCCTTATGTTGGTTTCTGGGGACTGATGCACCCTGCATAGACACACATGGCTGAGGTGCTGTTTTACTGGAGCTGCCATTGGTTATTCTGGTCACTCTGACTGGAGGCACTGAGGATACGGTGTTCAGCTGAGTTCCACTGGACACGGGTAAGGAGACGGCTGCGTCCCTTGCTGTCTGACGTTTACCTGCGGCTGTGCTGCCGCTGGCTGATCTGGCAGAGATGGAACACGACACTGGCAACTGAGGCAGACGCTTGTTGAGTTTTACTGTCTGGAGCCACTTCTCCTTTTGGCTTTCAGTGGTTTCACATGACCCATCCCCCAGAGCATTTCTGTGCTTTGACACAGAATTGTATGAATTATCATTACTCTGCAAAGGAGAAGACAAAGCACCTGAGGACTGGGCCAGAGCGGAATTCTCTTCTGCAGGGGCATTTAGCTGCTTTCCTCCCTGGCTGCTGTTGTTGTGTTTGTGCCTTTCCCTCTCCTCTGACAGACGGGCCCGCTGCTCTCGCTTCTTGTTTCTCCAGTACTCTCGCTTTAGGGCGAGCGTGGCATCATCGTACTCCGAGGCCGGCCGGTAACGGTGGGACGTTGAGCCACCTTTACCTTTTGCAGTTGGCATGCTGTTGCCAGGTTAGACAGCCCATCGGTTCTCATCCAACAGCAGTGATTGGCCTTGGTAGCCCCTCAGTCCAGGATCCTATCTGTCATTATCAGCATCATCACGGTTCTGAGCACCTCTTATGCTCTCCGACATCACATTGGTGTGCAGATATCCTGAGGAACAGAAAACAATCTTGCATTAAAATGTGATGAAAATGACCTAAATATTAGGTAATACTTTGTAAAAAAAAAAAACATTAAGCAACAGCAAAACTAACACAAGTTGAAGTCACTTGGATGAGTGACGAAACGTTTCCGATGAACAGAATGAAGACCTTTTTGGGATTTCCTTACCTGGATGATCGAGCATGCATCAAGACAATATTTTTCCACTTTTTAAAACATAATGTGTAGCACCTACTGCTGCTCTAAATTTCAAACTGAGGTTTGCCATTGCTGTTTTAAAGAGTGTATAAGCAGGCAGGTGCGGTGGCCATAGTTAGGTTTGGAAATAACTGCCGGAACCTCTGAAATCCTGGGCTTCAGGATCTATGCTCTTAGCAGTGATTGGAGCCATAGGAATTCCAACATGCTCACTGATCAGTAATGAAACAACAAGCACAACAACATTAACAAGTAGAATACTGTATATAAAACACTACGCACAATAATTCACTTCTATTGTGCAAAGTAATGATAATTAGAATATTAGCGAGGACTGAAGAGTCAAATAGCTATTTACAAAAATGTAACAATTTATGTTTTTTTTAATTTTCACCAAATAAGTTCAACCAAAGTCATTTTATCTGTTGAACTCACATTTGTGTGCCTCACGATTAAATGAAAGTACACGGAGTACACGGAGTAAGGTGGTCTCAGTGGAGCACTGACGTACTCTAAGATCTGTGCGCACTCACTCCAGCAGGATTTCGTGCACCAGTCAGGAGACAATAAATACGGCACAACGCCCACCTCATCTGTCACAACATCTGTGCGGAATCCCGCGTGAAACACGAGTTTCAGTGTAAGATTTCAGGAGATAACTATGAAATAAATGAAATTGCCGTCGTGTGTGGGAGTGCTTCGGCTCCAGAAAGCAGGAAGAAAACAGCGTGTCGCTGTCCCTTTAAAGCTGTCTCTCTCTATCACAAAGTCTATCTGCCATTTTTCTTTATTCTCAGTGTGTTTCAGTCAAACGACACCAGGCCACTCAGCCGAACAACCTACAGCAAAACGCGCAGAGCGGCCGTGGAAAAGCGGTCGCACTAGAGCGGAAATGGTGCCTGGATCGTTGTGTCTCTCAGCGGCACAATGGACAACATCTTCCTGCTCTGGTCCTCGCGGACTGGCGCCTGCCTGCGCGTGAAAGCCGCGAGGACAGGCGCAGATTCGAGCCGCAAAGCCGCGCGCCCGGAAGCACGAGCGACAGAAAACATGCACGTCCGTTACCTTTTAGCGGCACTTAACTTTCCGGGACACTTTGGGGGCGGTTTTGCACAGATATTCTGCCAGGACACTGCAGCTACTTTCCGCCAGTCGTGCTCAGGCTGCCTTGACAACGCTGAAAAGTACCAGGATGTGGGATGCTCGCTGTGTGTGTGTGTCTCTGTGTACATCGAGACAGTAGTGTGCAACGCCCCCTCCTTTCCACGCCACATCCATTCACTGGGTCGCATTATAAGGATTTTACAAACCTGTCACGAGTCCCCCTGTCTGTCTGTCTGTCTGTCTGTCTGTGACAGCAGGCTCTTCCAAACTGAGCCAAAGATAATGCAGTGCCGGGACACGGAGGTCCCGCACAGCTGTTCTCAGTTGGAATAGCTGCACAAAGGTCCATTGATTTATTGTCTTTTTCTACACATGACCTGAATTCATGTGCACACGCTTCAAGCAGGGATCCACTTTTCTACACAACGGCCAAATGAGCATGAGGGAGGGGTTGACGGCCAGTGTTAGGGCGCTGGGGGCCACGGCCCGGTTCCTTTAACGTGGATCCGGTTTGAAAAAACTAAATTGACGTCACAGCAAGATTATAGCTAGGGACTGAATACATTAATTAAATGTGTGTAAATCTTTGTGTTCCAAAGGTGTGAGTTAAGTAGCTGAAACATTTTTCATTTTAATAGCATTAACATCAGTTTAATACTGTTTACAACTGAGGCCATCAAAGTTAATGCATCAGAGGTTTCAGTCGGACTATGTCAGCTCAGACAAGTTTACTTATGGAGAAGGAAGTCATGAACACATGTGCGTTTCAGTCTCTGCGCCGCTGAGCCGAACATCTGCACAGATGTGTATGACGGACCGTGACACATGAAAACAGCACGTGCGGCCCCGGTACAAAGCAGGAGCTGCTGAGGGGCCCCGACTCACCGCCTCGTGGTTAACCGGCGCTCTGCCTTCATGTCGCGGCTGTGGGACAGCAGCAGCAGCAGCTTACCGGTATTAGCGCCTGCTGCTCCCTCTGCCCCCCGGGGTGGGTGTGCATCGTCGAAGCTGCTACTGTCTCTTTAAATTTACCCAGGAGCCCCTTAAGGAGCCCCAGGGGCCCCTAGTCCGGCTCCCCACCCTGAAGACAAGCAAGAGCCTAAAAATTCATGAGTAGAGGCCTGAGCCGAGGCGCCTCCACCGAGCACCGCGGAGCAGCGGCCCTTTTCGCCGGTGGATTTATGATTGTGTGCTTGCATGAAAAGTTAACTTGGCTCCCGTGCGGGGCGCGTGGGGGGACCGCGGAGAGCACGGGCTCCTCGGCGGTGGGCTCGTTATAGAGCGCCTGGCAGATGCGTGTCGAACGCTGCGGAGCGGCGAGAACGTGTTGTTGTTGTGAGGGTGACATGCCCCACGACGGCGACACGACCCACTGAACGAAGCACCGCCAACCACGACTAAAGCGAGAGCAGCGATCCAGTGATGGAAGAGAAAGGAGCGGGGCAGAGGGAGCCCGTGAAGCTCCGCTGTGCCTATCAGCCGGAGCTGCTCTCATTAATAACAAGCGGGCAGGAGGAAACCACGCAGGAGGAGAGCGAGTTAGTAGGTAAAGAGCAAAAAAACACATCTAGTGTTAATTTTCTTGTTTTTGTTCCAACGCTAAGTGGGTCTGCGTGGCTGTCAGAGACACAGCCATTGTCAGGCAGCCAGTTAATCCGTGTCAGGGACAAAGCCATGGAGCAGCATGGCCCCTCCGTCTCTGTGGCTCCTATAAACAAAGGCTCAACTGCACGCAGGCAGCCAGGCGAAGCGCACACTGCTGACACCTGGTGGACAGCGGCGGTACAGGCCGTCTCAGACCTGTCAAAGAGCGGAACAAACGCTGGTCACTGAAGAAGGGACATACAGGGTTATCCTTTGACGTGAGGTGCGAACTGACCGCAGAAATGTCCGGAAGCAAGTTGTGCTTGATTACCAAATGACAGCAGCGACTTTATCTGGAAATTTAAAGCTGAAGCTGTGAGGAACTGAAAGGCTAGCGTTTGTAGCCTGAAAGCATGCCTACCAATGTTAGACCTAACAGTTTACTCACATGATATTTCTGCTGCTTTCTCTCATGTAACCGTTTGGGTTTTTGTAAAGATTGGTATCATTTAAACACACAATTTAAATGTTACCCATCCTCAGTGAGATAGAAATAGACCTGTGTGGACAGCCTTTACCTAAATAACTTCATATTAATGGTGTATGTTGTTTTTATTGGTCTCTGTCAGCTCCAGGGATTTGTTTTTGAGTGTGCCAGTGCAATGCATTGAGTCATACTATTGATTATTTGTCAGATGTGTGATTATTATTGAGTGTGCAGTCTGAAAGAGATAGGAGACTGTAAAGTCGTGCTATGGGAGAATGTAACTCGGCAGCATCATATGCTAGTGTATAGGATGACTTTAGAAATCAAGAAGAGGAAGCCAGTGAACGTAGAGCCAAGGATTGGATGGTGGGGTGATAAAAAAATCCGACATTAGCACAGGTCTGCATTCAAATGTCAGCTATCAACACTTTTAAACTCTGACTTATGAGTGAAAGATTACATCCAGCAGCAGCTTCAACAATTTTAAACAAGTTTTAGCAGCATTTTATATTCTTTGTTTTAGTGATTGCTTAAAAGTCACAGTTCCAATATCAAATCTTCCAGCCTCCTAAAGAATCTTCTCTTACATTCAACATTTTTCACCCATCAGCCATAATGGGTGATTGGGTATTGATGTCACCCTGATGGGTAGGCGGGCGATGTAGACACCCAAGTTTGTGCATGCAGTAGAATAAAGTGGCGTAAGAGCTTCAAATTGATACCATGGGTGTGTCTACGAAAAATCTTGGACGAGTTTGAACCTCAGGAAAACAGAAGAGAATCTTTGGTCCACTCTTGCTTACATCATTGTTTCAGTGTATTGAGATGTGTAGGCATTCATTCATGCACAGCTAACTTAAGGTCCCACCACAGCATTAAAATCACATTGAGGTCTGGAGCAGCACGTTGATCACTGTGTGGTGCGGTCCAGTTTCAGCTCTGGCTGTCAGATTGGTGGCCTCAGGACGCTTTGGTACACAGCAGCTGTACACACTGTAAGATGCTCAGGAAGCTGCAGAACAAGCACAAGTCATCAGCCACACACCACCGCACTGACAGTTGGTGTGAAGTCTTTTTGCTGCTGTGCTGTGTTTGGTTTGTTCTTTACATTATGGGGAAACATCTCCACTTTGATCTTATCTGACTAATCAACATTATTTCAGAAGTCTTGGTTTGTTCAGATGCAGCTTTACAAACCCAATGGCACCATGTTCTTTACACAAGAAGAGCCTTTCTCCTGCTAACTGCTCCAAACAAGTGATACAAGTTCAGCCTTTTTCTAACTGTGCTGTCATAATATGCTAACTGAGGCCTGAAGGCCTGCATGATCTGAACCTGAGGTGAATTTACTGGGACATCCTGGAAAGACTGTAGCATTGTGTTAACACACATCTGAATGCTCCGGATCAGCAGCCTGACAAACACTTCTGCTTTTACAGATGATGCTCAAAGTGCTTTGATTAGTAGCACCTAATGAACCTTTTAATGCCAATGGAAGCAGTGAGGATGTACTTAGGTTTTCACAGGACTTTATTTTTCATGCATTAGCCACCTGCAGCCCACGTCACCCCTACTTCTACATGGACATGAAGAAATCTAATGCAGTTTGTCCCTCGAAGTGACTTTTTTTGTTAGGGAGGATTGATTGTTGTTGAGTTCAGTGTTAAAATAAGTTCTTCAAAAAAGCAAAAACTGATTGAATATGAAGCCAACATGAGCAGAGAGCACAAACATGCTGAGGCTGTGTTAGTTCAGTGAGAGAGTCACAAACTAATGTGTCACTTATGTCTGCAGTTTGATTTTGTTAAATACGAACAAAATTGCGTTCACGTGCAGTTTAGTCTTGTTATACAATATTTTAAATGTTGAAAAACAAACAGAAAACTACATTTTTGAAATATTTGTGGGTGTTTTCTTGTTTTGTGCTACTTAACCACTAAAGTGGCCTCACATGAGACGACAGTGCCAGCAGTGGCCCACAGCTCATTTAAGTCTGAGATCCCTGCTTTAGCAACATGAAGACACTGCTTCAGTTTGCATGTCATGAAACCTGCTGCTCTGATCTGGACTCTGTCTTGTTCTTGTCTGAAGAAGACGGCCTTGCCAATGGCCATGGAGAGGTGGAATCAGAGAGCGGTGTGGTCACGCCTGTCAGGTCACCAGGCACCAGCTACTGGAGCATCACAGAGAGCCCAGATCACCCTCTCCTCCTCTCCCTGGCCCCGGGGCCCTCTGGAGCCAAACCCAGGGTGCAGAGAGCCTCGCGTCCAGGCCTGAGCCGGATTCCAGGCCGTGACCACCGCCGGTACTACCACGAGTACTGGCGCAGCGAGTACCTGATGGACTTTGACCCCCAGAGGCACGGCATGATCTGCATGGTGTGCGGTAGTTCATTGGCCACTCTGAAGCTCAGCACTATCAAGAGGCACATCAGACAGAAGCACCCAGACTCCCTGCTGTGGAGCGCTGCCGACAAAGAGGTGATCCGCTCGGGGTGGGAGAGCCACCTGAGTTTGGGGGGAGGGCAGAAGTTATACAGCCCTGCTTCTGGACCCTCACTTCAGGGAGAAGAGGACACTCGGCACTCAGGTCAACAGACTGGAGGTGAGTTGGTTTAAGTAGACGTTTTTCTCAAACTCAGTATGACTTTATATCATGGCGTGGTCATGTGTGAGGAGGAAGTGATGATGTAATGTTTGATTGGATTGGACTGTTTGAAGGTAGTCCATGTTGTTATTTAATATTGCAGAGAGATATAGCACTCTTTCTTGCCTGACAAAAATAACATTAATAAACACTCACACACACCAGTGAATATGGAGCTGCTATCCCATAATGCTTGGAAAAGCAAACAGGTGAAGCTGAACCACTGACCCTGTGATCCCAGCCGTGCACGGTGGACAAGTGAAAGCTGGGATGAAGCACTTTATACAGCATGCATTTTTCACCCACTCACACAAGCACTTTTTCTACATTAGTGCCTTTTATCTAACACTCAAACACATTCACACACAACTTGGGGTTGTATCTTGCATATTTGGCATGCAGACCAGGGCTCGAACAAACCTGATTCTGATTAGCAGAGGACCTCCTCTACCTCCTGAGCTGCAGCCACCCCGTGTGTTCACAGTAGGTGGCAGAAAGGTGCAGATTGTGGCAGATATTACTTTATGTAAAAACAATGGTTAAATACTGCAAAACGTTTCAAGCAGAATCAGCTCAAGTTCACTCTAAGAGAAAAAAAGATTTAACATTGTGATGCTAGGGAAGTTTCCCAAATGTAAAACTCTCCTAGATTCAGAAAAAGAGTTTCGTGTTTCTTTTAGTTTAGCGGTGTCTTCTTTGCTATCTTGCACATCTGTCTCATCCTGGTATTCTGGAGGAGAAATGCTTTGGGGCCACATTGTTATTAGGACAAAAAGGCAATTTGTCCTGGCTGATTGAAGACATCTATAATAACCATGGTGTAGAATGAACATGTAAACACCTGACGTTGCCCGTCTGCTGGAAACAAAGCTAGTACAGTGCCATAAAGCTAAAAAAGTTGATTTGTACTCATGGCGTTTCGTCTCTACTATAAGCAGAAACTGCAGACCCTGTGACAGCCGAGGAGCAAACCCAGCAGCCCATCAGCCTGACTCCCTGCTCTGTGGAGGGTGAAGCCCCGCAGCCTAAAGAAGAGGAGCAGTACCTGCCCGAGCCGTCAGCGCAGATCTTGGAACGCTATCTGAATGACTCGCTGCATGCCTGGTTCCGTCAGGAGTTCTTGATGGAATATGAGTCTCATGCCGGTCGGCTGCTGTGCATGGTGTGTGGAGCGGTGTTGCCCTCGCTTCACCTGGACCACATAAAGAGCCACCTGCTGGACACCCACCCTAACTCACTGGTGTACAGCTCTGAGGAGAAGCACTGCATCCTTCAGGCCTGGACTCAGACTCACGGTAAGAAGTGCAACACCTCACACACCAACGAGCAAAAGGCAGTGTTGGTATTAAGGAAATGGCTCGTGCAAGTGAAACCAGTAGGAGGTACTGTAGCGACACATTAATTCATCTTATCTCTTGTCACTCATGTCATCTGTAGTCAGGTGGTTAAAGTGGATCAGCAAGGTCAAACGATGAGCAACTAAATCTGATAGGCTGATTAGCACATGATAATAAGTGAGATCATTTTTTTCGATCATTGCTTCCAGGTGATCGCAGTCGTAAGAACGTAATGTCGCCCGTGGTCCTTTTACACTTTCACCGTCTTCTTTTTTCCTTCTCTTTGCTGTGACGTGTTCATGGTTCAGATCCATAAAGCTGTGGTCCCAGTTTGGATCCCAGTGTGTCTGTTAGCTAAGTGTACAGTGTTTACTGTATTTACCAGTGAATAAACCCTGTAATGAGTTTGGCTCTCAGAGCATGTAAATCAACAATACCCCAGTTCAGTTCATCTTCAGACTCCGAAGCATTTACATTAGAAAGAGAGGCCGGGACAGTAAGATGACTAATTCTTTAGCGAGTGTTGGTGTGGAGGAAAACACTGCGTGGAGACAGATGGACACAAACTGGAAATTAAAATTTTATATGTAATTTTCAGATTCATGCCAAACTTGTTTGAGTCAGATGGTTGCACTGGTGCAGACCAGGCTGTTATCGTCATGGTCAGTAAAAGGTTACCAGAGATTAATTTAAGCTTATCATGCTGGTTGGATTCAAACACCAGGTTGTGCTGTATACTGTCTAGGACAGTGGTGTCCAACTCCAGGCCCCGAGGGCCGGTGTCCTGCAGGTTTTAGATGTGTCCTTGATCCATCACAGCTGATTTAAATGGATAAATGACCTCCTCAACATGTCCTGAAGTTCTCCAGAGGCCTGGTAATGAACTAATCATGTGATTCAGGTGTGTTGACCCAGGGTGAGGTCTAAAACCTGCAGGACACCGGCCCCTGAGGCCTGGAGTTAGGGACCCCTGGTCTAGGAGCTCAAAATCAGCCATGATCGCTTTGGTGACATCCACAGAGACCATGAGTCTCCGAGTCAGCCTGAACACAACTGGGATTAGCAACAGAAATGATTGTTTGATGAATATTCTCAAACCAGATCTTCCTGATGAATTCACCTTTGACCCCTGTCAGTAGTCTGTGGTTGGCTGATCATTGAACAGCAGTTCGATGAGACAGTGACAAAGATAAACACCAACATGTTAGACATGTAGCACATTCCATTTCGTCTGACACCATCGACACTTGTTAGCTGAGCATCGAGCTCACTTCACAGTGGCATTCTTCCAAGGTGTGATCGAGGAACATTGATGTATCACTTAACCTGACACACCTGTTACCTGCTGAACTCTTTACTGTGGAGACTGTGACAGGTCACATTAACAACAGCTGCTGTCAGAGTTTTGATGAGAGGTTAACTGTGAGAGAGATGGTTGCATTTAAATGTGCAGGAGGAAGAGCAGCAGTGACTTCATCAGTTAGTTCTCACAGTAGCATCAGTATGGACACTTTAAACTGTCACATGTCACACTTTAGAAGGTTTGTTCCTACGTTACTATCAGGAAACTAAATAATTTAAACTGAAACAGGAATGCCAATAACTCCCATCAAAACTAATGATAAAAGTGCAGCGATGGTGCTGATGGAGGGCAGAGTCAGAGACCCAGCACTCCACCTTTTCTGGCCTTAAATCTATCTCATGCACAACAACTACACATCGAACGTGACCTCTAAAGATGATGGCACGATATGTCACTTGATTTCTCACAGTCCGTGATGCTGTGAAAGTGTGGCTCTCTGTTCTGTAACCTACACTACCGCTCAAAAGTTTTAGAACAATTTTTCCAGTTATTGCAATTCAAGTCATTCAAGTCCAGTGAACAGCTTGAAATAGTACAAATGTAAGTGGTGAACTGTGAACTCTTTGTGCATAAAGCAGTGTTGGACACACTGTGGTACCATACCCTCGTCAGCATCAGCTGAACAGTACTGTACTGCAGGAAGTAGTGTGATGTGAGAAAAAGGCAATGGAAGAGAGACAGACCATCATAACACTTGTAAATGTAGGTCTGTGCTACAGAGAGACTGCAAAGAAAGTCAGGGTGTCAGTGAGTACAGTTTCCTTCACCATCCAAAGGCTCAGAAACAAACTGTGACAGGAAGAGGTCTGCAGACCCAAAGACACAACTGAGTCAGAGGACAAGTTTCTGAGAGTTAACAGCATGTGTGATCGGCGGCTCACAGGACAACAGCTTCAAGCGTAACAGTGGTTATAGTAAGCAAGTCTCAGTTTGAACTGTGAAGAGAAGACTTCGAGCTGCAGGTAGAACGCCAATGCTAAGACGTCAGAATAAGACAAAGAGGTATTATGGACCAAAGAATCAAAGCTTGAAATCTTCAGTTCATCACACAGGATCTTTGTACGCCATCGAGTAGGTAAAGGATGGTTCCACAGTGTGTGGCATCAACTGTCAAACATGGAGGCGGAAGTGTGATGGTCTGGGGCTGTTTGCTGGATCCAGGCTCGGTGACTGTACAGAGTGAGAGGCTCCCTGAACCAAAGCAGCTACCACAGCATTCTGCAGTACCATGTAACACACTCTGGTATGAACCTAGTTGGTCAGGGGATCATCCTACAGCAAGATAATGACCCAAAACATCAGTCCAAGCTCTGCCAGAACTAGCTCAGGAAGAAAGAACAAGACGGTGAGCTTGAAAACATGGAGTGTCCAGCACAGTCTCCAGACTTAAACCCCATCCAGCTGGTTTGGGATGAACTGGACAGAAGAGTGAAAGCAAAGCAGCCTACAAGGTCCACATTTATGGGACCTTCTGCAGCAGATATGGGAGAATATTTGATTTCTATTGTAGAAAGAATGCCACGGCTGTGTTCGGCTGTTATATCTGCCTGAGGGGGCGACTTTCACGAGTTAAAGTTTAGAATACATTTTGGTCTATAAACTGATTCCAATTACTTATTTGTGCTATGCTTTGATTTCAGTGCAATGAGACTGCTTAAATTTGCTATAAAAATTTTGCTGTAAAAACTGGAAAAATTGGGGTATTCTGAATAACTCACAGTTGTCATTTGAACAGACTGATGTAGCCACAATGAGACTGAAACAAATGGATGATTTAATATTAGAAATGCTGTATGTTTCTGTGCCCTGTAGCAGAAGAAGCGGAGCACTCAAACAAATCAGAGACCAACACCAAAGATGGCGCTGTGGGGCTCTTCTCTGAGGACGTGGAAACCATCCAGATCAACACTGACGTGTACACGGAGGGCGACGGCACTTTAATTCAGGACACTTGTCTTATTGGTGAAGACGGCGGTGTCGGAGTTCCCCAGCAGGCTCTGCAGCCCTTCCGGCAGCCTAAGAAGAGGAGGCTACACGGGGGCGACCCGTGGCGGCTGCGTCTGGACTATCTGGTGGCCTACGGGCCCCAAGGCCAGGGCATGTTCTGTATGGTGTGTTCTCAGGTCCTGCACGAAACCAAGGTTAGCAGCTTCCGCCGCCACATCCAGGAATGTCACCCAGAGACCACAACCCTGAGCCGACAGGAAAGGGAAGCCATGGCTGCAGCCTGGACCAAAGATTACCCCAGTGAAGGCATGCAGATACAAGATGGTGAGAAGCTTTCACTGCTACACGTCTCTGTAAAGCTGTAAACTTCTTAGTAGTATTTTTCAACAATATCAGGCCTTTTTAGAAAGTTTGGTGGTTTCATATTTTTCATGTTTTATAAGTCAGCTTTGTCAGCTGCTGCTGACATCCACAGTGAAAAGTGTCAGTGGAACACAACACATCCCCACTCAAAGAGGCAAAAAAGCACCTTACTGCTGTGTTAAGAGTTGTTTGTGTTTGTTTGGCTGGTCTTTTTAGCATCCTCACTTACTATTTAGCCTGAGAAAATAGACATTTGTACATATACCATGTTTTCCGCACTATAAGGCGCACTTAAAATCCTTTAAGAAAACTAAACAGCAGTGACGTTTGTAGGGTTACGGAAGTTGGACTAGCTGGTATATAATGATGTGCTACGTGATCGCTAGCTAAACAGCTATGTTAGCATAGCATAAACACAGTGAAGCTGGAGGATGAACGCTAACTTATTTCCACTGATAAAAGTTAACGTGAGGGTTCCCGATGGTTAGAGACAAATGCAATCGCCTGGCAGGATGCTGTAAATGGACCAAACATCAGTCAGGAGAACAACTGAGATAATCCATCCACAATACAGGTTAGTCATTAATATACTGCAACAACATGGGAATAGAGCAGCTGCCAGAGAATTCAACATTAATGAATCAATGGTACTGAAGTGGAGGAAGCAAGAAGAATGAGTTGAGTAAAGTTTGATTTATCTGTTTTGTTTTGCTTAATGCGCCTTATAGTCCGAAAAATACGGTAAATCTCAGCATCTCACAATTATCTGTAGAGTCCAGCCGATACTGACATTTCACAGCTGATACAGCCAGTAAAAGATCCCACAAGAATTACAGTGTAGGCAGGAAGTTAGCTAATGTAGCAGATAAATCTGTTAAACAACGTGACCTTTGTTAGGAATGTTGTTCTGTTAGGGTTTTATTGAAAAATGAATAGAATAGAATAGAATGCCTTTATTGTCACTATACAGTCGTACAATGAGATACAGAGCATCTCCTACTCAGTGTAAACATGCTGGGGGGGGGGGTACAGTTCTGCAGTGCTATGTATATATGGACAGTATAACATAGGGAAAAAGATATATATATATATATATATATATATATATATATATATATATATATATATATATATATATATATATATATATATATATATATATATATATATATATATATAATATAAAATGTACAATATACAAGCCGTATTTTTAAGGAAGAAGAAAAAAAAGAAAGTAATATGTAATAAATAGTAATAATAATAGAAGATGATAGTTTGCTTGTTTATTAAGTCTCCAGCAATCTAATGGTAGTTTTCTAACCTTACTGACCACTGAAAGCACTTTTGTCTACAAGTCACAGTTTAACCATACATTCATTCAGCATGTGAAGAGTTTAAAGTGTATAAATTAATCTGTGTCACATGCAGGCACAGGGAGAACTTATGGGGTCCTGGCTCGGTCAAACCAGGCGGGAGTGCTAATCGCATAGCGTGTATTAACATAGTTTGTTTGCAACTTACCGTGAAGACGCCATTTGACTCAGCACTGTGAGTGTTTAGAAAGGCTAGAAGAGTGCTATCAGGTACAGCAAGCAAAGACACTAACGTGTGACTTGATTTTGTGGT
Organism: Oreochromis niloticus; assembly: GCF_001858045.2. Taxonomy (NCBI): domain Eukaryota; kingdom Metazoa; phylum Chordata; class Actinopteri; order Cichliformes; family Cichlidae; genus Oreochromis; species Oreochromis niloticus. Next base: position 3,237,109 of record NC_031967.2, read on the forward strand.
GGAACAAGGCAAGAATCTAGCATCCTCTCCTCTCACTTATAATTTTTTTCCACAGAAATCAACCCCAGTGAAGTTGATGTCCTCAGTACCGCAGGAGAGACAAATGAAGATGCCTCCCCTGATGTCAAAATACCCAGCAAACAGGTGATAAAGGAGGAAGGTGTGGGCGAAGGCAAGGGCAAATCAAAGGATGGCGGCGCTGCAAACACACCTTCTCGTCATGGTCATTACCCCGGGAAGGACCAGAGGAGGAACTACCAGGTGCGCTGGCGGACGGATTACTTGATGGATTACGACTGTAGGAGGCACGGGCTGATCTGCATGGTGTGTGGAGCCACTCTGGCCACACTGAAGGTCAGCACTATTAAAAGGCACATTCAGCAGGTCCACCCTCACTCGCTGTATTTCAGCGCAGTGGAAAAGCAGCAGGCCCTGCAGAGCTACAACCAGACTGCCCTGCATTTCATCCATTCTGATGACTGCTTTTCACCCCGGGACCATGGACATGCTGAGCTGGCCCCCACTTCAACACACTTGGACACTTAGGAAGGGCTTCTGTCTGTTGCTCCTCACATGACTTCAGAAACAGCCCTCCTTGTTTTCTTGAAGGGAAATTCAGGTATTTGTAATTTGTAAAAGACTGCAATTTCCCTTTAAGTCTGCATCTGGGAGTACTGCTGTGGCTAAAGGACAATAACGGGTGCCACGCGGGAATCGACAACAATACAAATATCACGCAGCCTAAAAACAAAATCAAAGTGCAGCCACTCATTTGAAACTAAAGCTTTTTTGCACATCGCCTGTTTTACCTGAGGACCTCACAAGATTTTTGGAAATTATTGCTTTAGATGTACAAAATGTATGTTTTGCTGATGTATTTATTTCCTAGCCTTGTATCTGTTGGTACTTTAAATATAAATCAACATGAACCCAAGTGGGTGGTCCTCTGGAGCACTCGGATAATATCTCTGAATCTGCGGACACAAACTGTAGAGTAATGCTAAGATACTTTTTAAAAGTAATGTATAGAAAAATGACATGGGGCTCATGCTTTTTGTCCAGTCACATTAGCCACATTCACTGCTAATGTGGCTAACACTGAACATAGATGGATCTTCTTATTGTTGGGAGACTTTCACTTTTCACATCCCAAGAATTGATGCAGGGTTCTCTTTGGCAGCCAACAACAAAACATTTCTGCTTTGCTTCTCGATAAAATATTGTAATGTGTCAGTTAGCAGAAGCAGCTCTAAAAAAGAAATAACGATGAGCTGCTAGGCAGCTAGCTGCATGTGAATTTATTCTGCTCCTTGGGCTTTGTGGGCGTACCAAACTAGCTGCTAATGTGCTAATATGCCAGTTTTGTTCAAATTTGATGGGGTCCCCAGGTACAGGCGCATACAGAGCAGCATTTATGATGGCAACATTTAACAGCCAAGGCTAATAGTTATGTTTATGTCAGAATCATAGCAATGCATGGACTTAATATTTTGTCAAGGTTGACATGTCATCAAGGCAAGATATTAGCTGCAACTGCTCCTCTGGAGAATAAAGTGCCCCACAAAAGAACTGAAAGTAATGGGACAGGCTATGTCTTTAATAACCTTTTGCCTAATTAGCAAGCTTGCTAACTGGCAGGTAGCAGTTGTCTACCAGTTAGCATAGCGGCACTGTTACGCTTGATGTTCTGATTCCTGTCCTCCAAAAAGGAAAGCTTTACTGAATGCTGAAAGCTTCGAGTTTAGTGTAAACACAACAAAGATTTCCAGTGAAAACATCCCAACGTGGCAACAAACTCGCAAATTCCACTTTGAGGTCACCAGGCTACCCTCTTCCTGGGCTAGCTAGCTCGCAGACAGAATTAGCAGTTCATGTTGTGCGTCTCATGTGGGCTAGTTCAGGAAAAACAGAAATAACTCTCTGGTCTGAATCAGTGTGGAATATTTAAACACTGATACTCGTTCATGTATTTCACAGCAGACGTTAGCTTGTCAGAGGAGGAAAAGGTCAGGCAAGCTCAGAGAGGACTTCTAATACCAATGCCCTATTTTGCATTTCTACAGAAAGGCATTCAGATATGCAATAAAATATAATAACTTAAAAAAATGCTTGATCTCGCCACAAAGTTTCATGATGCTCAGCAGTGCTCGCTAACAAAGGGGTGAGCAAGTTGCTGACTGAGTGGAGATGAGCCATTGGTTTCCCTGCTACAAGTCAAAATGTTTGTTCCTTCGATACCCAACGAGTATCTGGACTTAAGCACTTATGGCACGGTGAACTCCTGGAAATGTGGCATTGTGGGGGCCTGAGTCTTCTCTCAGGAAGTAAGAAACAGAGTGCTCAGTGAGGCGAGCAAGAAAACGGAGTCAAATTTAAGACAACTCAGCACTTTGTCCCCTGAAATGTACTAAACCCCAAATGTCCTCGTGTGCATCCAATAGAATGAGACTATGTTTGATGTTATTGCTGAAGACAATGAATGGCAGCGTGCAGTCACTGGGTTCACATCACTCCAGTCTATTTAATCTCTTGTTTACAGAGGAGGAAGAGGAGGCCCTCTTCTCACTTATCCTCAGCATTTGGCATCAACATCAGCCTGAATCATTTTGTTAGCTAAAAGCTGTACAAAAATATGTAAATATGAATGATTATTTCTTTATATGAGCACTTTGATGCAGCCTGGTTTCTACAGTCCGTTTGTAATTATATCCAGTTTTTCTACTTTATTCCAAACAGCGTCATTCTTCAACACTTGGAGCGAAGCTTGTTGAACTTCTGCCTTCACTTTGAAACCTTTGCTCCCGCTCTGGTACCGCTTCATATTTTTCATTCACTGTACAAAGTTTATGCAACGAAGAAAACTGAAGATGAATTATTTGGAAAAGAAAAGTCGGCCATAACCAGTTCTTCACCTGGAAATTATACCTCAGGGATTTTGTTGTCATCGACAGCCCTTTCACATAATCGTTCTCACCTTGTAGGCTGTCGATGTACTGATGGAAGAGTCAGGATTGGTTGTACAGGTGGGAGAAATATGAGAACGTGGGCCACTGTTTAAAGAAAACAGAAGTCTAAAAACGTTACTTTTTTATTGTATTTTTAAGAAGTTGTGCTTTCACAAAAAGTTGGATTTTTAAGGGGAAAAAGTCATGTTTTAAGAAAAAGTCACGTTAGAATCTCATAGAATTTTACAATTGTGAGCAAAAAAACATATATGAAAAACGTATGATCAGTTTATTAGATACACTCTGCTGGTGCTGGGTTGCACTCTTACATCATCCAGCTGCCGCCCCACAGTGGACGCTGTGGAGTGAACTCGAGAAAGCAGTCTGAGGTGATTTGAGGTTTGTGGCATGGTGTGATAACCTGCAGCCATCAGAAGATGATTAAACCAGGTCAGCAGCAGTACTCAGGAAGGCTGTGGTGTTTAAACGATGCTCAGCTGGTACTTAGGGCTCCACAGTGTGCCACCAAAAGAACGCCCACACTTTAATACCGGCACACAGAGCCTGGCCCACTGCTGCAGGCCACGACGGCTCCATGCTGTCACTGTGGTGAAATTCGGACACTATCATCTGTATATTGTAGCAGAAATAAAAACTCATCAGGGTGTTTTTGCAAACTTCTGTCGTCCAGGTTTGGTGAGTGAACCGTAGCCTGCTGTACTTGGCTGAGCAGCACCTGGTCTAGTCTCCTGCTGCTGCTAACGTGTCGTGTGTTTTCTCCTTTTTCAGACCGTTCTCTGTTAACCTAGATACGGTCGTAGAGGAAAGTCTTGTGATTGGCTGTTAATGAGCCGTCAAACAGGTGTACCAAATGAAGTGGTCAGTGAGTGTATGTTTATTGTGACATATTCTACACCTAAAGCAGAGAATATGACTTCATTCTCAAAAACAACTTGTAAACCACGATGATGTTCGTTGTTTTCCCCTTTAAATGCTACAGTGTGTGGTCAGCGGCTCCATTCCTGTCACACTCTCTACAAATGATTTCATTTTTTGCATTAGAGCAGGTCTAACCATGGCTCTGATAAAGTTTTGACACAGCACTTATATTTTAAATTGAAGTGAGTTGCAGTGAAAAGAATCAGAGGCTCATTTAAGTGAGACATGATGCACTTGATTGGATGTGTGTGTTTACTGTGTTTGTGGGGGGAGGAGCTTCTCCTCCTTTATGTTCTCATCACCTTTCATCTGTAAATGGTCGACATGTGCATTCTCTCCTCTGTGGTCTTTGAATAAATACTCATTACCACGAGGCTGTCTGTGGAGTGTCTGTACTACACTATATCTGTGCACAGTCAAGCTCGAATAACTGACACTTGAAATGTGGTTTGAAACACCAGAAGCATCAAAAATGAGCTAAAAGAGTCCAGCTTCAGGGTTCAAGTTCCCTCACAATCAGCTCATTGTTTGTATAATAGTTTTAGATTTAATGAACACATGAAACATTTCACCATCATATTATTATTAATACTGTCCAACGTACAAGCATGCAGCACATTTGGCGTTTTTTTTAATCAGATTACATTTTCCCCTGGGATTAATAAAGTATTCTGATTCTGAAATCACTGTTTCCAGTTTTTCTCGTAACCTTGGCAAGAACTCAATTCAGGGCTGAAAAACACATTTAACCTCAACCAAATCAACTCTACACCTTGTATCTCAGTTTCTTTTCTTATGATTGAAACCTCTCCCACTAATTATAGTTTTGAATATTGAATCATACAAACAGGAGATATGGTCAGTCATTTGAAAGTTATGTGAATATTAGTGTTTAGTAAATAATCTCCTGTGTGGTCATGAAGATTTTAATGAATGTATGAAGTAAAACATATTCAGTATAATCCATCTGATCATTCCTCAGTAACTGCAGTCCTCTAAGGGCAGCCTCCCACTGGACAAAGCTCATTTCTGCAGCTCGTATTCGCCGTGTCGAGCATGGGTCAGGGTCGGGACAGGCTCAGCTCGCTCTTCACCACGACGTCCACACGACTGCATCTCCAGCTCCCCTTTGTTGTGAACAAAACCCTGATGTTTATGTTCTACAATAAATATAAATATACTGATACTTTAATGATTTTAATCATTTCAAACACAGTGGAAAGTAATTATATTATTAGGATTGTCTAAATCGGGGGTTCCAAACTTGCGTCCCGGGGGCCACTTGCACATTGAAGTGAAGAAATCTAATGCATTTTGTCCCTTAAGTGACTGTTTTGTTTGAGGATTTGTTTGTTGTTGAGTTCAATGTTCAAATAAGTTCTTTAAAAAGCTGATTGAATATGAAGGCGACATGAGCAGAGAGCACAACCATGCTGAGGCTGTTAGTTCAGTGACAGAGTCACAAACTAATGTGAACACTTATGTCTGCAGTTTGATTTTGTTAAACATGAACACAATGACAGCAGCAGTGCTGCCACGTGTGTGCACAGACAGAGAGGAGCAATGTGGTTATTTTGTAGTTCAATGAAAGGCTTCAGTTAGTCAAGAGTGAGAAAAAAAAATGTGTTCACGTTTGCAGCTTTGTCTTTTATACAATATTTGAAATGAAAAAAACAACAACAAAAAAACATCTTTGGAAATATTTGTGAGTGTTTTCTTGTTTGTTTTTGTTTTGTACTACTTGAACACTTGAACCCTCACATGAGTAGACCGGGCCAGCAGTGGCCCACAGCATTAATGTGAGACCCCTGGTCTAATGATTGGTAGAAACTACTTCTTTCGTCTGTCATAGTGTGAAATACGGCTCTAAAGGCATCACTGCTCACGCTCACTCAGTTGATGATGACGGCAAATCGTAAAGGGAGTCAACAGCCGAGATGTGGTTTGTGACACGTGACGACACCACCAACCTTGTCAAACACAAACAAAAGTAAATCATTACACAGAATATGATGATGAGTTTATGATGAGGTGACCTGAGGAGGAGAGGAGAGCTGCTGCTGGGGTGGAGGCCTTTGGTGCCACAGGCAGGTGCTGTCCAGGTGCAGACGAAGAAACGTGGAGCTGTTGGTGACGAGCAGCACTGCTGCTGTAGGTTTAGGTTTTCATGTCTGTGATTAAACAAAGGGAATTCACCGCATCCTTAAAACCACTGCTGATGTCTTGGATTCATCATGAAGGTGTAGTTCAAATACTACTTTTGATTTGGATTTTCCAATAGATGGTCTTTGACCTGGAGTGAGCACTCCGCCCTTTTCTGGTGTTGAAAAAAAAAAATCAAATATCTTCACTTATCCTGATAAATAATCTGCGGTCAACTTGATTTATGAAGCAGCTACATATAATGTAAAAACATGACATATTTTGCAGCCATCTTTATAGCTCTGTGTTATTATATTTACTGTGTTTGCTACATTATAACCAAACCAGTCCTTTTGGATACTTTAAATCTTTATAGAATTTTTGTTATATTTGTTGCCTTCTCTGCACCATCATTTTTAATGTATCTGATCAGTTTTGCCACAAACTGATTCCAGCTTCTACCTCGTGACAAAAATGTTCTCTCTGGCTTAAAATTGCTGGATATTATTCATAAGAGATGGTTGACAATATGTTACACATCATAGCCCAACAATTCATTTATAGCTGTTTAAATACCAACAATAATTTTTGGGCAAATACTGGAAATCGTTTCTTGGCCTCAGACTTTCAGGTGCAGATTCTCAAACCACTCCAGTGAACTGTTGTTGTGATTTGACTCTAAATCAAATAGTCAGTGCAAATCAGTCAAAGGTGTTTGTGAACTCTGACAAAGCAGTCTTTGTTTTCTGGATGCTGATCTGAATCATAAGCTGTAGATTCAGATTGAACCCACCTGTACACCTGTGCTAGTCACTGATTTTCAGGCACTAAAGCCTGACACTAGAGCCAGACTGATGCCAGGATTGAATTTTACAGTAGTGGGTCTCATATTGATACATTCATTTATATTGTTTTTAGCCCTGAGCCGTAAAAGGCTGATGTGGTCGGCAGCGTGAGAACTGAAGTCTGTGAATGTTATAACTTGATAACAAAGCTACGTAGGATGTTTTTGGTGAAACTCTGACAACGTAAAATCTCAGGTTGAGGTCAGAGTTCAAATTTTCTAAAAATGTGAACACGAAAACTTAAGAAGGAAATCACCGAGTATTTTCAAATTAATACCACAGCAGCCAGTATTTTATTATATATGCAAACGGTACATCGTTTCCTTTATGAAAAGCTGCTGACTTACATTTCTTTGGATGGTACGGTTACATTGTAACCTTGGTTCTGTGAGTGAGAGATGGTCTCCAACATCACTTTCATTTGGAGAATATTTAGCTTCAATAAACTCCACTTTTTCCAACTGTTTGCCTCCACACAGGAGCTGATTTTCAAATGTTTCATTTAAGATTTACAACTGTGTGGCTGTTATTCGGTTATGTAATAGCTGGAAGGGGGACGTTCAATATGCGTATAACTATCAACACTTCATGGTTGTAGCGTGGGGGCCCGGTCTAAAATTAGAAACTATAATCCTCTCCTCACCCAAACACCATAACAGACACCTCATGTCCAGTCTTATAACTTTAGAGCAGGGGCCTCACATTAAACGAGCTCTGGGCCACTTTAGTGTACATTAGTTTGTGACTCTGTCACTGAACTAACACAGCCTCAGCACGTTTGTGCTCTCTGCTCATGTCGCCTTCATATTAAATCATTTTTGGCTTTTTAAAGAACTTATCTGAACATTGAACTCAACAACAAACAAATCCTCCCTAACAGAAAAGTCACTTCGAGGGACAAATTGCATTAGATTTCTTCACGTCCATGTAGAAGTAGGGGTGACGTGGGCCGCGAGTTTGAGACCCCTGATTTAGACATTTTACCAGGATAAATGTTAGTCCTCCTCACTCCCACAATGGGGGCTGCTGGGAAAATCGTTAGGTGCTTTTAAGCCAGAGAAAAGTGAACAGACCTCCAAAAAGCCACAGACCTTTCAGGTGTTTTTATTCATTTCACTTTGACATCAGTACAGAGACACATATGCTTTTTGTCCTTCCCTCCACACCAGCCTTCCCAAAGCTTCAAAAACTGGAACCAAAGTCAGCCAATACAGAACAGCTGATGTTAGTGAACAACACCTAGATATCAGTAAAGCAGAAAGCCATTGACAAGAAACCAAAACATCAAAGTCAGACACACTCTGGTCAGATCGTGAGTCGTACGTAACACTCAAAAGGTGTTGTGCATCTGGAAGCTAGTTCTCCTTGTTTCATAGCAATACTCGTGGGATGACTGACAGCCTGAGGTCAGCTGGATGAATATTAAAGGGTCAGGATGAGCTATCCAGAAAAGCTAAATAAAAATGGGGGAATCAAAGATACTGACAAAATAAAAGTTACAAATGTTTCCTTAAAAAGTAGCAAATGCTTCATTTTCATTAATAAGCAGATGTGAAATAGAACTAAAACATTTCTTTTTAATGCAGAAATCTAACATCTAATAAATCTAATCTGAATGACAAGACAACTTTAAAATAAGCTTCAATATGCAACTTCTTCACATTCAAATAAAGAGGGTGCATAACAACAGTATCTATGTGAGATCTAAAGTGTGATTAGCTCAAACACATGCCGTGCCCTCTGCACCCGGAGCAGCTGGACACAGGCTGGTCGGCACAGCTCAGCAGCACGAGGGCAGCTGACCCGGGCCGACGGGCTAACAGGAAGTTACACGTGTGGATGTCTCGCTCGCCCAGAGTGCGAACAAGACACCGGCGCATGCACAAGGAGTCAACACACAGAGGACATGCATGGGAGCAGGGGCGGGAACAGCAGCGGTCACGCAGGACCGCCTCTCGCCGCCGGCCATTCGGTACGTTCAGGAGATGAGCAGACTGGCACGACGAAGCAACACTAACACACACTATGTCTCATTTCATTTCCATCCACATATTATCCCTTAAATTAATACGGAGATTAAGCAGTAGTGCCGACACAGGAGATCAAAAACACCATAATAACAATCACAAGTATTCATATTAAACCAAAGTCAGGATCAAGAATATGATACAGCCTATAGAAAGACTCCAGCTTACACCTGCGCTTCACGGCAGTCACACAGAGCTCTGTAATGACCCGCCCCATCTCCTCCAGCAACACTACATTCAAAACGCACTCGCCTGTTTGTACAAACCCACACCTACGCTCTAAACAACGCTCGCACGAGTGAGATTTTCCAAACAATATTAATAAGACATTTTTCAAATGCACCAAAGCTAAAGCAACTGTTTAATAGACATTACATTTAATAAAGTCGAGTTACAAACTAAAACACATAACAATGCTGGAAGATTCAAACATTTGACACTTTGAAACTCAACAAAACAATCGTCTGCAAAGTTAGACGGGGACGTTAGATTTAAGGGTTGTGGCACAGCTCCGAGTGTATGCTGCTTAACCTAGTTCATAATCAGGAATCCATGTCTCGAGAGGCTTCTGACAGACCTCCACGCTAAACTTATGAAGCTCAAAAACACTTAACATAACTCTTACAATGCTACTGTCAAGCTAGTAAGCAGGTTCAAGCAGCTAATGTGTAATTAATACCAATAGCAGTAATAATAGTGATAAGAAGAATCAAAATTTACAAGTGAATGTGAGAACTCAACACTTGGTGGCTTGAAAGGGAGTACGGGAACGTTCCTTTAAAACGTGAGGCTAACGTGCTCCGTCAGTGCGGACGTGCTCTAAGGTGTACACACAAACCTACATCTGATCAAAAGAAGGTGAACTAGACCAAATTATCACAGCTGGCTCAAAGTTCCCATCCTTTTTATTTCAACCTGCTCATGAAAAAATAAAGTTCAGTGCATTTCAGAAACTACTTACATAGACAAGTGTCTGTACGGTGAATGGAAACTTGTTACCACCCAAAAGGATGCTGATTTTTTACTTGGAGACAATGTTGCCATTTACCTTCAGGCAAACATGCGGGTTGAGTACAGACATTTGCTATTTTGTGACATCAGCTGCCATCGTACACCCTCTGCTGCTGCACGAGACAAAACCAGGTCATAGATTCAGTCTAGTTCACTCGATCCCGTCTCCGTTCCCCTGCGGCATGTCCACAGCCAGGCGGGGTACGTCGTGCCGTTACGCCACTTCCTCGCTTGCTATGTGCTTCCTGTCTGCACAGGCACAGTTCTTTTCTAATGCTTGCAAGTTAAGCTGCACAGTAGTTGATTATTGAGTAGCTCAGAGATTTTCTATCTAGAAATTTTCAGTGTAGTAGGGTGCTGATGGTGGACGGTGTGGGGAGGAGTTAGACCAGGGAGTCGGAATAACCGGAGACTGGGATAGGGAGGGAAGATATGGTGATGAACATGAAGATGATGGGACGTGGTGCTTGGTTTGGGGAGATCATTCAGTTTTGCTGCGCTTCATAGCTCCTGGGAGTTTCTCTTGTAGCCTGCAGGAGAGAAAGCACCACAGGAGTGAAATCCAACAACCTGGACGCTGAATGAAGAATAAAGACAAGTTTCTGCAACACTTACTTGGCGATAGTATTGTTGACTTGAGTACGTGCCAGGTCGATATACTGATCAATCTGAGTCTGGAAAAAACAAATGAGAGCAGATGTTACCACTTCAGAGGAAGAAAGGAAAATCGTTTGGAACGCGTCGCTTCTTTCTGCGCAGTCGTCATCCCGGTTCTACACAACGTTTTCCAAAACTCTTCACTAAAAACAAAACTGAATCTAATCATTACATCAAATAACCTGCGGCTGTCACCCAGTGTAGCTGCTGCAAGCTACAGTGCAGTCAGTTAGTCTCCTGTTAGGCGGGTCATTCTAAATTGGTTTGTCTCTGTGCGTTAGCCCTGCGACAGACTGGCGACCTGTCCAGGGTGTGCCTGCGTCTCGCCCTATGATAGGTGGGCTCCAGCCCCCCTGCAACCCTGAAAAAAAGGATAAAGAATGGATGGAGTCTAGGGTCGGGCGATTGGACGAATATATCGACGATAGGCTGAGCCCATCGCCGATCGTTTTTACAAGGGCGATTTCTTTATTTGCCCCTGAGTAAGTTTGCTAATAATGATGGAGCTAATAGAAGCAGTCAACAGAAAAAATAATGTGAGCACGTGCCCCTCAGAGTGCGCCCAAATGCTCGTCGATGGAGCTGCAGAAGCTGCTGATAGCCTCGCATACTCAGCTGGATGGTGGACACGTACATGCTCATGCAAGTTAGTTGGTGTTTGAGTACTTTGCTCACACTATACGTCTGCACAAGCGACACACCGCTTTGGTTACATCCTCAGATTTATCTCTTTGATCCCAAATTGGCGACTTTATATTTTTTTAGTGCTGTCAGCGTTAACGCGCCGTCATCATGACTAATGCGATTAACAATTAACCCATCTGCAGCGCAGACTGAGTCTAAATCCCTGAAATGAGACTGTCAATGCATCTCTGGCAGTTTGTCTAAAGTTTGTTCATTCTGCACTCCAGATGAGGTGAACGCGTTAAAATTTTTAATCAAGTTAAAAATCCCCAGGTCGGGGATGAGTTCCTGCCCCAAGTGGAGGAGTTCAAGTATCTCGGGGTCTTGTTCGCGAGTGATGGGAGAAGGGAGCCGGAGATCGACAGACGGATTGGTGCTGCGGCTGCAGTGATGCGGACGCTGCACCGGTCCGTCGTGGTGAAGAGGGAGCTGAGTGTAAAAGTGAAGCTCTCAATTTACCGGTCGATCTACGTCCCGACCCTCACCTATGGCCACGAGCTGTGGGTAGTGACCGAAAGAACGAGATCGCGGATACAAGCGGCAGAAATGAGCTTCCTCCGAAGGGTGGCTGGCCTCTCCCTTAGAGATAGGGGGAGAAGTTCGGCCATCCGGGAGGGGCTCAGAGTAGAGCCGCTGCTCCTCCACATCGAAAGGAGCCAGTTGAGGTGGTTCGGGCATCTGACAAGGATGCCTCCTGGGCGCCTCCTGGGTGAGGTGTTCCGGGCATGTCCACCGGGAGGAGGCCCCGGGCAGACCCAGGACACGCTGGAGAGATTATATCTCTCGGCTGGCCTGGGAACGCCTTGGTGTTCCCCGGATAAGCTGGCGGAGGTGGCTGGGGAGAGGGAGGTCTGGGCTTCTCTGCTTAGGCTGCTGCCCCCGCGACCCGGCCTCGGATAAAGCGGATGAAGATGGATGGATGTTAATCGTTCTGACCGCGTTAACGCTGACAGCCCCAATGTTGTAAACGTGGAAATCAGTCCATGCATGATTACATTGCTCCGCCCGTCAAAAAGTCTGCGCATGTGCAACTATATCGCCCATCGTCGATGGAAAATTGTTACGCATCGCCCGACCCTACTGGGCTCTCCCTTTTACACATAATAGTCATTTCAGGAAAGAACACTGAATGACAAAGACATTCAGGGACCGTGTGACTGACAGCAACCACACTGGTTAAATTTAAACTATTGTGAGCCAAAAACTGGGACCAGTACAGATGATGGTGCCTGCCATTCCTGGCAGTCCGTGACTACAATCCCCTCAGTGAGCCAATGACTTCATGTTGTCAGGGCCACATAAAGCCTTCAGTGTCTGGTGGAGACTGCACTCACTGCTGACGGCCATGTTTACAAACTGCTGAAACAAAGCCTGAGACTCACCTTGTTCTTCTCGTAGATGGGGGGCACCGTGAAGAGCAGGATGTCGGCTGGAGGACAGAGAGAAACACGTTAGCTGACAGCAAATCCTGCAGTGCAAGTTCAAAGCTTGGAGTCGCTCTGTGACCCCAGAGCAACACAACCACCTGACCGACATGAGGACGCAGCACGGCGTGCATAAACACCCACAGATCAACAAAGGTTGTTCCCTGTGATTGTGAGCATTCCAGTGAGCTTACCTAGGATGAGGATGGTGATTCCATTAAAGACGGCTCCTACGTAGGTCAGCAGCCACATGACCACAGCCAGCTGGGAGAAAAACAAAGAGCAACTCAGAGAGCTCAAGTTCAACAATAAGCAGCGTTTACACATGAATGACATCTGCTCAGTGTGACGGCACTTATCCTCCCGCTTGATTTGCGTTCTCCTGGCTGAGCGTTCATTTTCAAACTGTTTAATTGTGTTCATTTAACATTGGAAAAACCAAAATCATGGCCGAGATTAAAAGCTAATTAATTGTGCAGTCCTAACACAAACGAGCAGATCCTGTTTCCTCCCTAAAGAGCACAGCGTTGGCTGTCAGTGGTCCAAACCAGGGGTGGGTTTTGATTAGCGATTTTCCGATTAAAATCGATTTTAGCTTGAATAACATGATATCATTAAAATCCTGAATCGATTTTTAAATATAAATGTATTTTGCCAGAAACGCCAGAATCTCAGGTTAAAGCTCACAAAACTATTTCAACATCTACCAAACAGCTGAGACAGTAAATGAGAGCAGGTACACGGCTGAGTCGACAGCTCGCAGACTCTGATGCGTCGGCGGGTCCACTCTTTGTGTTTACGTCTTTTTTTGCGCCGATTCTGCTGCTGCAGGTTTCATCACTCTCCAACTAAAACTGACTGAACCAGCAGCAAAAGGAGCTCCAAACCACGCTTCACATAAACATCATCTTTGGCTGTTTTGCTTCAACCATGATAAAAATCACACTTCCTGCACAGCTCTCTCTCTCTCTCTCTATCAGGAACAGTTTCCCATCTAAAAATCTGTTTCCTGCATTATTCGCTTGCTTATTTACACACCAGTCTGCCGTTGTTTACAACACTGTTTGACGCTTTTTTTTTTAATGACTTCCGACAGCAAAGCCTCATTTCTGCTGTTCAATACTGAAGAAATGTAAACTTTTTAAAATGATGCCCAATTGTAAAACTCTCAGCTGTGTCTGTAATCAAACCTCTGTAACTTTGCTCTGCTTCACTTCAGCAGCATCAGCTCATGTTCACATGTTGATTCATGGTTTGCTTCTGTTTTTGATCGACTGCAGAATATTTTTAAGGTTATCTGCTATAAAAAGCCAGAACAGGAAAATCTCCCTCGTGTTTCTGTGTTTTATCCTCAGTTACTTTGACACAATGATGCTCACTGTGATGCTCACACCTCTGACGAAGTCTCACAAGTGTCAGCTTTCTTTTTATAGATATAAAAATATGGATATGTACTGATAAGTGATCAGAATTATAATATTTCTGACTGTCTGAGGCAAAATTTCCCCGATTCAAATCGATTCTAAAAATCAGTGACAATACCCAGCCCTAGTCCAAACAAGCACTCTTAGTTTGATGCAGACAGCTGCTTCTCTGTGTTGGGTTAACAGCATTCTGGCTTGATATAATATTGCATTTCAAACATTTAAGGAGCTTGGAAAAAGGCGACTGGACTTCTTTGAGCTTCTTGAAGACGTCTCACGTCTCATCTGACAATTTTCATTCAGTCCTGAGTTCAGAATCGCCACCACGTTATCTCTCAGTCAGAGTCTCCTCCAAACTAACCAACATGCCTTTATGCAGATTTAAAATCCCATCTGCCCTACAAATAATTTAAGTTCATCTCGTGACTGTGCTCTGATCAATAAAACAATCTCATCACAGCTGTTAGTAAAACATTTTTAGGAATTCCCAGTCAGGAAATCAGAGGACCGGATGGATCTAGAGGCAGAGCTGTCTGCGCTTCACTGCAGCTGGATAAGGAGCTCATGTGGGTCACAGTGTGATCAACTAACACGGTCATAAATCCTGGGGGTTATTCTCAGGATGGAGATACGATCCAACCGTGACCTGGTTTGAAGTTAACATTGCACCAACAAAGCAAAGGCTGCAGCAGGTGAGCAGGGAGAGATCGGGGCTGGTGCTGCGTGACAGGAAGAGGAAACCGTCACGACTGACACAAGCTCACAGCTGCTCACCTTTAGGGAGTCCACAAGGTCTTCAACCAAGAAAAGGTGGCTCATCTGCTTCAGAGCTCGGTTGATGTAGGTCAGACTTGCATCCACGTGTTTGCGGAAAGTCTCTGGAGCGATGCTGACATCCTTATCTATCAGTGCTCTGTGGAGGGATGGAGGAAAAGAGGCTGAGCACAAAACGCAGCGAAAACAAGAGAAAACCAGTCGCATTAAAACACTCACATAAAATAAAACAAAGACAAATAAAAAAAACAAGCCTGTCTAATATTTAAATGCAACATATTCCAAAGTTTGGGAGCCACAACTGAAAAAGCTGGTTCTCCTCCAAGTTTCAGTCTAGTTTGTGGGACAATCAGAAGCAGCTGGTCGGCTGATCGAAGGACCGGCGAGGGAATATAAGGCCGAAGTTCCTCAGAAAGGTATAGGCTGTCGTCAGACTGTCTGACTGGGTCATGGTGGCAACTGTGCGCCATTTCTGATAATACCGCAATTAACTGTGACAAACAGAAAAATCTCACATCTGCGGCCGTCTTACTTGAACGGGTGTCCCTCGTTGGACTTCTGCACAGCCTGGACCACAGACTTGTAGATGCGGAAGGTGATGGTGACGCAGAGCAGAGCCAGCAGCAGGTAGGAGACCACGCTGATGATGCTGAAGGCTGCGAGCGACAGCAGCATCAGCAAGGACAGGCCGAACGCCACGCCCGACTTCTTGGGGTCTCGCCAGTGAATCAGATCCTTAGCTGCAGAGAGAAGAC